>NC_133475.1:7967258-8003631 GCF_025370935.1 Choristoneura fumiferana | reverse complement strand
GATCATATGTTAATAGGTATAGAACTGCTTTAAAACTTCGCAAAAAGCAAATTGTAACTATCGGTTCCTCGAAATCCAATTGTTTGATTGCTAAACTTTCAAACTCAGATATGTTCACTCTAAAACCTTCTACCACCACATAAGGCACCACACTCCAACAATCCTACCTTATCCAATCTACAATCTTATTTGCCTGTTTTTTCTTATTTGCCGGCAGCGACCGGCGAAGCGCCAGGACCGAAAATATTTTTCAACTAATACTAATATTCTTATTTTGAATAGGTAGTTACCGTTATGAAAAACAATATTATGAGTTCAAATGTTTTCTTATTAATGCCATTATTAATAAGAAAATTATGATATTAGACTTTTACGAAGGAAAATTTTCTGAAAAAAATTCTTATGAGTTAGTTCTTGGTAATGACATTATGAGTAAAAAAATATATGAACACTGTTTGTAATGAGTTCCGATATTAGTAATAAAATTTATAAACAAAAAGTGAGGAAAATATATGAAGTGATTATTATGACACAAATGGGTAGTAAAATAAAAAAATAGGAATAAAAATTTATGAGAGTCAATATCGATGGCAAAAAGCGGGAACTTAGTAACCACCAAAATGCAAACTTTACACCAGAGCCAAAAACTTTTTGATTTTAAGAAAAAAATCACAACTTCATTTACCTACGGAAACACTCGAAATTTGGAATAAATACATACCTTATAGATTACTTTCAATTCCCATCCTCAAAACCTAATGAAAATCACTAGTTTTCCTTTTAGTGTCGCTTACGCCAACAATGGCACTTTTATTTTCATTACGATGAAACGCTGTAAATGGAAAAGGTTATGTATGGAAATTGTACGACCAGTAAGAATTCCATAAAGCATAAACGTTGTAACCAGTTCCATACTTATTTCAACAGGGAAATTGTTATGACGTGAATGTCATCACATTCGATAAAAGAACTGACTGAAATGTGTAATGTGCCATCGGCAAAAATAAAAGTGAAATTAGAAATGTTACGTAAATTAACATAAAGATTTCTTATCAATTAAATACCCAGTAGGAACACTTATCGTCTTACAATTTCATCTACTGGCTAGTCTTCACGTTTCTTTATAAAAATATTGCACAATGTTACTTTAAACTGCGTAGTAAAATTTCCATATTAACAAACTGAAAACAATTAGGTATTTTACTTACCGGCGACCTTATGATACCTACGTCTATGCAAGAAATGTGTGTTCATTTAGCACCTTCACCTCTACACCACGCGATGCGTTTTGAACTCAAACAGAGGTCATTCTCAAAGGAACACAACCTAATGTCTAGTGTTGATTTCACTATGCTACCAAATGTGTTAGACACACACACACACACCCGCTCACACACAGACATTAGCTCAAATGGATTCACGGAGGATGTAGACCGCTTCCAACCGAAGTAACTGGAGGTATGTGTGGGAGGCCTATGTCCAACAGTGGAAGTCTTAAGGCTGATATGATGATAAATAGCTTATTACCAACAATAAACAATAAAAATAACGATTAAACCTTTGCAAAAACATTTTAGAACTAAACCTTAAACTCAGACACTGCACGCACGAAATTTGCACTACGCACGACCTGCTCGGCGATCACCAGCGGACCAATTCGTATGCAATAAGCAGTATGCGACCACTAAACCGTGAGCGCATATTTTAATTGCGGTAAAGTGAAGTCGTGTCTACTTCACGATTCACGATGAGCTTCAAATGCTGTAACTATGGCTTGTTTACTAAAGTAGTTCACGTTAAATGAAGTAAACATCAATGATAGATAATTATATTATACGATAAAATGCAGTAAGTGTCCTGATTCATTTTTTCACTACTCTGCTGCGCTGTATTCGCCACTGAACAGAATTTCGGCATCGTTGCAACCGCCGTACTCGTTGAAATATGCAAAATCCAAATTACTTGGTTAAAAATTTGTTGTTTTTCTTGGTGTTTACATCAATTAGATGTAGAAATGGTCAAAAAATGTCATAAAAAAACTGTTTATTATAAATCAGTCCAGTGTGTCAGTTTTTTCTAAGCGTCGCAGAGCTATGAAACCCATACCATTCGACGCAGAAAAATTCGCTGATTCCGAATATGCAATAAAAAAAAATTACCAGGTGGCGGTTACTAAGTTTCCGCTTTTTGCCATCGATATGGACCCCCGTATAAATAGGTAGGTCGACGTTCCATTCTTTCTAAAAATAACTTAAGGTAAGACCTATAGCAATTCTGTGCACAAGGTGCTACTTACAATAAGTCATCTTCTTAAGTTTTTTACCAATTCGTTTCTTTTTGACTCGCTTTCACTCAAACTAGTGCATTCAAGCAATTGTTCATGAGCTCGACGAGTCGGTCAATCGTGGCTATTCGGAATAATTCGGAGCGTACTAAATAAAAGCAGAAACGAGTTATGGAGAGAGCTATGCTTAGAGTTTCTTCGCGCGATAGAATCCGGAATACGGAAATCCGTCGAAGAACTAAAGTCACCGATATAGCTGTAAAAATATGCAAGTTGAAGTGGCAATGGGCGGGCCACATCGCTCGGCAAACAGATGGGGGAGAAAAGTTCTCAAGTGGCGACCGCGAACCGGATGACGAAGCGTTGGCAGGCCTCCCACTAGGTGGACTGACGACATCGTGAGAATTGCGGGCAACCGGTGGATGCAAGTGGCGAGTTGTCGTTCATTATGGCATTAGTGGCGTTCTAAGGGGGAGGCCTTTGTTCAGCAGTGGACGTGTTTTGATTTTGGAATAGTTCATTCTAGTACTAGACTGGACCTAGTACTTGGTACATATACTACAGAGGCCTATTCTTATATACTCCTTCCAGAATGGTGCTTGTTATTCACTCTGTTTGAACTCTCAGTTCGACTAGCCTGGAGGAGGTACGACCGTCTACTGGGCTTCTATCATGCTGAGGCAACTTCAAGCTTATTAAAAAAGGTTTATTGTTTTTTGCTTTTCAGTTTTTCGGCGTTTTTTTTTTCGTTCATAAGTTTTTATTTTATACTTTTTTTCCACCGTTGGGGTATTTTTTTCCAAGTTTATATAATACCAATTTCAAGGCATACCCCATTTAATAAGAAAAGAAATATCAATATTAGACTACTCTGTAAAAAGTTATAGGTGGTCATATACTATATTAAAAAAAAAACTAATATACGCGTCAACTTGAGAACTTCCTCATTTTTTTTTCGTCGGTTAAAAATACGTACCTACTCTTATTAACAATAACAAGAACAAAGGTTATGAAAATTTAACTTATCGAAAGTATCAAGATCTTTCGAGTAGGTACATAATTGCAAGTTATATAACCCAGTTTTTGAACCGAAGTTTGCCAACGATGTTGGAATGGCATTATCTGGGCACTAATCTGATACAATTAAAATCAATGCGAAGAATTTGCAAGTAATTCCCCTTTTGATGTTAAACCAGTTACTTCAGCTCTTAAAGCGTTATTAAGTGTTCGCAATTGCTATCAACATAGCGACTTATATTACATGTTAAGCTTTTGTTATTTACTTAATCATTGGAAAAATTGGACTAGTTAGTACTGTAGCTAGAATAATCGATATTGCTCTCTTGGGACTAATAATGCAAATCAGAAAAAAAAATTAATGGCTGCTCAAAAAATTCGACAAGAAAACCGTTTATTTTACGATTTCTCTAAATTGTACCGAAACTTAGAACATTTAAAAAGGCAGAATACCCTACCAATGCAATGGGGCTGGGAATCGATCCCAATCATCATTATAAAAATAAATACAAAAAGAAAAATTTCAGAATTCACGATAATTATAAAGTGTATCAAATTACTTGTAGTCCATGTGACATGAGAACTTCACATTAAATTTAGCTCAACCTGATTCATTTCGAAATTAACACATGTTTGATGTTGATTTGCGTGTTAATAGCGCTGGCTTGTTAGCTGCAAATGAACGAGATAGCAATAACAATACGAGTTCCCTAATACTTTAATCCAAGGGGGCGGAAGTAAAACAGCTTAATTTAAATCAACTTAGATGTAAACAAAAGGCTCTAATCTAATACGAAATAATTAAGATAAGCGACGTTCCTGGAAGAGTAGTTATAGTAAATAATGTAAGTAACATTTACCTCCGGCATTTGTTCGGAATGGAAAAAGGGATTCATAACCACTAACAATCCCGGGACTTAATGTCTCGTTGCGTAATGAAATATTTCCTTGATATTACTAGGCACGAATTGCAGTAGCCGTGGTCACGAACTAAACTAAAGTCTTTGCTAAAGTCTAGTGTAAGTTCGTTGACTTATGGGAGTTTTTAGATCTACCCACATTTGATCTTCATTTATTATCGGCACCTCGTGTCATACTCATAAGAGTTTAAAACATTACATGAAAGAATTTGTTTTAAGGATGAAGGGCTTTCTCAGACATCACAAGAAAAAGTATAAGTACTCGAGAAGACGCGTCGCTTCTATGTTATTTTACTAAGAATCACAGACCTATTAGATATTTCATCCAATGGTTGGATAAGTTCAATTTACCATTCCTGTACAAGTCCTAGAACTTGAAGAATTTTTGTATTCATTAATTAGTAACTGACATTTTTGTCGTCCTCTTAAAGGTGGTCGTTGTCCATAATGTGTCCAAAACATAATCTCTATTGAATAAAGATTCACTATAATAAATCTTTGCAAGGGATGTTCGTACGGACTTACCCACCACTGGCTAAATTACTCCGTGTTTTTCTCGTCAAATTTCATAGTTCTATTTCAAATCAAAACCCACGGTTTTCATATAAAAGTAAATATTACTGTCTTTTAATCGTGTGAACTTACACTGTAACGATTTTGTCACGGCTCCAAGCAGCCGTGGATTTGTGTATTGATTAATCAATTTCAATTTTACACCTTCACGCATTTTTAGAAAATACAGAGAGAAGGACAGAAAACGAAGTGCTCCTATATGATTTTCTATTTTCTTTTGAGGTACGGAATAATGAAAAAAAAACGTTAGACATTTCACATTCTCATTAACTAACATTTTCTAAGTAGCTTTAAACTTACGAGTAGATACTGAATTGAATAACGTTTGCTACTTCACAAATTGGTTCACATCTCATTATTTCGCTAGTTAAAACTTTACTCAGACCCTTGCGTAAACAGATAAGGACGTTGGCTGCTTAATAAAGTAATTCGCAGTTACTTTGGACTAAAGGCAGTGCGATGTCTTGCTGAGCCTAAATATGTTAATACTAAGGCTCCGAGACTTGCTTAAAGCTAGAACAAACGGTGCGAGCTGCTTGACAATAGACAGTTAAGGGAATTGTGTAGGTAGTAACTCACCTGGCAGAAGATATTTGCCAAGGTAGTATAGGTGAAAATCAGTGGTCTCAGATGACACTATCCAATCATAATATTATATCGGTATGGAAGATGCCACACGTAAAACATACAATCATAAAACACGACCACCATTTAACGCCACAGGAGGGTAAAAATACTTGATTATTAAAGTGCTTAATATGATATTGGTAGAGTTAGCAGCAAGTAAAATTTTAAGGGATTGAGAAATTTGCGTGAAATTATAACATAATACACTCCAGCGGTTACACGGTGGTAAGTAATAGTTCCTTATCCAGTAACTGTCCTTGTCAACTCACACCGTGTCTTATAGGCAGAAGAGAACGTGCATTTAGATTAATCCTAACGCGATTAGCGATAAGGCCGCCTATTGCTAACCTTGTAATTTTAATAATTTGTTGTCTGTATCGCTTACTATGTCTGGTGTACAATAAAGAGTCTTTGTATTGTATTGTATTGTAATCCTTGCGTTGTGAAAGCATATACCTTTTTTGTGTCGACTTCAAGACATTATTCTGCGTCAACACTTGTTTTAGAGCACTATTAGAAGTACTTACATGGTCCTCTCCTTTTGTAAGTATAGTAATTGGGACACGATAATACGAACTTCAAATTCCGAAGCTCTTGATTTTATGATCGTGCATTTAAACGCGCATTTAAAGTATAATTATTTATAAAACAAAGAATAAATTCGTGTGTTTTAGCGTGATCAGGACAAGTCCTGTTTGTGGTATTTTGACCAAGAATTAATAACACTTAAATATTACATTTAACAAAAAAGATGATTAAATAACTTATTTGAAACTAAAATAAAAACTAGTTCCTAAACTAAATTAATCTGTCATCTTCCAGGATAACAGGATCAAAGAAATTTGGGCACAAATTTGTGCCTCTGGGAGAGGACAGGTTAAATCTAGAAAAACTCTTGTAAAATATGGCTTATAAAATAAATGAGAATTAAAAAAAAACAACTCTTGTGCATAGTAATTTAGTTTGACCTAAATTACACCTGGTAATTGCTGATGTTATTTTTTTTAAATAAAATGCAGGTCTTAATAATGCGAGTTTTTTAAATCAAGAAAAACAGACGCTAACAAAGAGCACTCCGCAGACTAAGTGCAGGAACTGAAAGCTCTATTGCTCAAAAATATTATACAATACAATACAATGACACTTTATTGTACACCAGAAATAGTAAGCGATACAGAAAACAGGTACACAGAGAGAAAATTACAAGGTAAGCAATAATCATTCTTATCGCTTAAGAGCGATCTCTTCCAGGCAACTTTTTAACAGAAGCTTCTTTCTTATGACATTTCCTTCGAAGGACCAGTTTACAGCAGGTGGTGCATCAACAGTGGATCAGACTATTAAAACGCAACAAAAATACATCTACACATAAATACATATATCGTACATATAATACACGTCTTAAATAAATATAGGCAGTGGGATATTACTAATTGCGTTTAGATATTTCTGTTTTCACAATTTTAATGAAACTAAATTAAAAGTTAAAACCGAAACATCAAAAACTGAACGTAAAGTAACTTTGGCGGAAATGAATGGCCGGAGATACCCACAGATTACTAATATGTAGCTAGCTACAGATAAGACAGTCAATTATTGTTGTTTCCTATTATTGACGTTGTAGCGCTGTTAAATTTTACAGCCTGTGGTACTTGTTTGACAGTCGTAGGGCTTTCCACAGGTCGATATAATCACTATCGATAGTCTCCAGTCAATGCTAGTGATGCGCTCTACGAGAAATGGGAGTTACGGATGTCTTGTACTAATTTAATTTTTATTCATACTCGTATAAGTTATGAAATAAAACGACCAAGTGTTTTTAATCATTTATTCAATAAAGGGTCTCTTTAAATAAAATTTTGAACATGGAGCTATTATTGCAAAGGTTAGAAAAACTTACCCTTAGACGAGAGTGGTACACCATGAACCATTTCCTTTTCCGCGAACAGGCAAGGATACGAATATCGAATCCGCGCACCTATTCGATCGAACTGAGTATGGTCAAAATGTCTTTCACATACGCGTTTCAACAACAGTTGACTCTTGGTTAAAACCAGCAAATAAGGGCTAGTCGATACTAGCAACGACATCCAATGATTATGTAAATAGTCGTTTTTGGGCATCCAAAATAGTTTTTGAGTGGCACTTGTTGAATTACAATCAACAGCACAACACTTGAATTTTGCCATATTGGAAGTCAGTGGAATATCACTCGCACTAAACACTACCGCAAGTAGAGTATTGTATTGTTAAACAGAGGAGGATGGCTACTCATGGAACTACAACTCGACCAAAACGGGAGGAGAACGCAAGAGAATACCCGCACTCAACTCAATGTTTAAAACACAATGACGGGTAAGGACATGACAGCAAAGAAATGGCGGCGGTCCACAGATTGTAATAATATCATACAAATGGCAGCGCTACAACGTCGATGAATGAAACTAAACTGTCAGGCCCCTAGAGATACCTGTCGGCAGGTTCCGCATTTCCACCCCTTTCAGCTCTTGTTTTGTGTTATCGTGTAATATTGCAATTTCAAAAATATTATTAGCCTTTAGATCAAATGACAATGTCGCACAATTTTGCATGTTTTATACACTTTTAAATATAAATTTTGTTTTGAAATTATATTTTAACATAATTATATATTATAGCAGTCAAGACATGGCTGATTAAATTATTCTTTATAAAGATCACAAGTGAATCACAATAAATAATTCATAATAATCCAACTAAAGCGACAGTTTGTAAGTCTGTTTATTCGTTTGTAACCTTTTCACGTCTAAACTAGGGATTTTACGGAGATTCAACTCCGGTTCCGAAAAGTAGGAACTTCCGATTGATATAGGTACACCTTGATTCCGACTCCGGTTCCGATACTTTTGAATCGGAGCACATAGTACGTTTATTACACGATTTACGCGGCGGCCATTCCTAGTTACTTCCGATTCTAGTTGAAGCGCAGCGGTGGCGGCGACCGCGTCAAACAGCACGTACGAACAAGTTTATAATAATGTAGGTAGGTACGCAAGGAATCTTCTTGCCCGCATGCTTAAGATACGTTTAAACGGCGCGGGGTAGCACGATCCCATGCGAGCCGGGCCGTCCGTCTAGATACGTCCGAACGCAAGCCTGCTAGTATACACGGCGCGGCGGCTCGTGGGTCACAACAACGCGAGCTGTTGAAGTAATATGGGGCGCGCTTTGTGCCATCTGTTTAGACGGCGCGTACAAGCCGAGCCGAAGATTGCGCGCGCGCCTTTGATCCGTGTCGAAAAACCGACAAGCGATGGATCGTACGAACTTTGCCGAGCCGAGCCGAGCCGCACCGAGCGTGTTTGCGCTCCGTTTAAACGCACCTTTACTCTTGCCCGGTTAATCTTTCACTTAGCAATCTTAGCATTGTGCATTCGGGATCAGTTCTGGTCATTTGTTGTGTTTGTGTGTTTAAAAATAATGGAGTCTTTGAAATTTCCTTTTTTCATACAAATTAAATACTGCTATCAATGTACGCCATCCTAGAACACAACTGACGTCGCATGTCACGCTACAAACATCATGAATTTCGTTTTACATTGCTTCTTCGAATAAACTTAAAATGTGATTTCAAAAAAAATATATTTTTAAAAGTCGCTGAACTAATGTTGTTCAATTTGAGGAGTATGATCTATATTTTAATTATTTGCTCATATTACAGGCCACACCCGATATATAATTTAATTATATTCACATGTAAGTGTAAATTAACACAACTGTTTTCCAATTAATTGATTTATATTGCGTACCTTAATGGACTATATACGGTGAAGGAAAATATCGTGGGGAAATCTGCACAAATTTCGCAATTCTATAGTGGGAACTGCAGCCCATGCGCTCTCATTCCAAGAAGAGGCCTGTGCCCAATATTGGGACGCATATATATCTAGGGTGGGACGAATAGGCCATTCAATTTGTGCAACGCTAATTTTCAAATCAATACATACAAACACTTCAAAACGTAGTTTACAAATAGAAATCTGTTTCTTTTGAACACCCTAACCTGATTAAAAACGAAATCACTTGGTTCACAAAAACTAAATAATTTGGTTCCAGCTAAAATTATAAAAACTATTAAGAGTATAATACTTTAGTAGGCCCTACTACATTTTCCTTATAGCTCTAGCCATTGGGGCTTTCAAAAACTGGTCCTTTCACTACCAGATATGATGAGAGGGCCGAAGGGCCTGTTGGTTGTGATTTTGTAGGGCGGTTTTGCTCGAAGACATTTGCTTTCAAGCGCTTTGAAGTTTATAGTTGCGTATTTTGGACCGAATATTTAAACATATGTGGTTTTAATAAAATTGATATACTGAATATAAATATGATGGTTTTTTTTGTGGCCAATAAAAATTTCGCCAAAATGTGTTGGATTTATTTGTAGTAGTACCTAGGATGGTAACCTAGAATTGTTTTCAGCTTTGCTCAGGCTAAAACTCGTTGATAAGCGTTTTCCCAGAGTTGACCAATCTTGATTTGTCATCCCCGAAACCCTCACATATCAAATTTCATCAAAATCGTTGGAGCCGTTTCCGAGATTCTAATTATATATTATATTTCACTAGTTTATTTTAGTTATTATATAAAAATTGCTCGTTTAAAGGTATTAAATTCGCAGTGTATCTGAAAGCACTAACACTGACTATCAGCAGTCTCAATATAAGATAATTGGATCCAAAGGTTGTTCTTTCTTAATATTAGATATATTTAAAGAAATAAAAGGAATAGGTATGTAATTTATTAAATCAGGTGTTATTTACTTTGCGTAGGTCCATATCAATGAACTGAAAAAAATACCTAGTTACCACGAGGTCGCTGGCGAGCAAAGTAATTATTTCAGTTCACTGAATAGGTATGTACTCGTACAATATATTTGCAATAAATTCTAAGACTACTGTCATGCTATCTAAAATAAAAGCTGCATTAAAGAATCACATAACTAAAACGTCATACGCGTTCTAAAAATGGCAATTTGCTTTACAGCATCTACTATGGGGTCTGCCAGATTCGGCTTTAAAGCCTTTTCAATCCATCCGTCTGTTTTAACAGAACATTTATCTAAGTTACCAGGCGATGGATTTCGTGACAATGGCTCCATTATTTACGCGAGTAATTTCAAGAAAACAGCTCCCAAGTTTTACGATAAAATGAACAAACTTTGTTTATATATCACTTTAAAGTGCGAGAATTTGATTTGGTGGAATTGGAATATTTGCATGTTTATATTCGTTTCGCGCCCGGTTCGGAATAACTAAAAGTCTGTAGCGTACATTTTAAATATTTTTACGGTGCGTACACTCGACTGGTATCGTTAACGATCCATTGTTTGTCACCCCTTGTTTATTTATCACAAAAATGCACTATTTGTCCTCATCACTCTGTGCAAACAAGAACATTTCGAAAATCTCTTAACGCTTTTGGCGTGGTGCCAAATTTATTACATTAGAGGAAATTGTTTTAATAGCAGTATTTGTCACGTTTAGACTCTGCATTCCGTAGAAAAATAATCTTGTTTATTTTCATGCGTCTATGTAAAAAAATATTTGAAATAATTATTTGAAAAATTATTTGAATAATGAAAAATTTGTATGGCGTGTAAATAGTATTTTTTTTGGGTGGCAGAAGGATTTTTAAACAGTGCAGTGCACTCACCTGGTCGATGACTCTGGCCGATGATGCTGAGCGGGGTTTTTGCGGGATGGTTGCAATTTAATTAACAGTTCTTCTTGCGGTAGATTAAAGAGTGGTGATAGATAAAACGTAAGAATACGAATGTGAATAAGATAGACATGAATGACATAACAAGACAGTTCTTCTTTCTTCTTGTGCCAGATCGCACCCCTGCACTGCATATGGCCTACAAGGGTACGCGAACTTTTAAACTCTGCTGTGATGATTGACAATTTTAACATCACCATCAACAACTTATGTAAAAATATGTCCTCTATACTTATAAATTTCCATTACTGATTACATAGATAATACTAGTTTTTGTCCGCGACTTCGTCTGCATGGGATATAGTAACTTTGGGAAGTATTAAATTTTTTTAGGATACCTATTCTGAAACTTCTGCGATTTTACTTATTATAAACTACTTTTTTCTTGTTTTTCCATTTAAACAAAAACATTTTTTTTCGGGTAGCCACACTTTAGCGATATCTACGACGTGTATTCTATACTGCTAACACAAAAGGACTAATCTTTATATATTGAACTCTTGGCACCTTACGTCCTTAAGTGTAAGTTAGGAGGGTAGTATTATATTAAGACTGCATTTTTACTAATCATACTACAGCATTTTTCCGATAAATACACATATAGTAAATACACTTATAGTAAATTCGTAAGCAATCCCTTACGAACTTTCATCCCCATATTCAAGTAGGTCCAAATTTCAAAAGCGCTAGAACAATCCATACACATCCTAAAGTAAATTTTCCAATTTCATAAAATTTTATATAAGAGGTTGAATCAGGGACCCGTCGAAATGAAATAGTTCCAATGCTATTTTTTTATAGCGAATTATCCCTCTCCTTTAGCTGGTCCTTGTATGTGATTTAGTAATTTACTTTCAGATTCAAAAAGTACAAAGAAATGTAAAATAATAAACAAGGCGCCATTTTTATTTATTGCACTCCAGTTGACATATTTATTTATTGTCGATACTTCCCTAAGATTTTCATCTAAGGAAAAGTAGCGTGTTTTTCTGACTGTTTTATTACTATTCTGTAATCTGATGTTCCCACTCTGCTCAGATACATTTGGTATACATGAAATGTTTCATCCTTCGGCCGACATATTTTATGGCTTAGTATTGTCAACAGCAACAGGCAGGTTTTTTATTTTACAACAAAAATCGGTGTCAGTTTAAGCATAACAATATTTGTAGTGTATAGCATAACCGTAAGAATTTGTGTTGTTATTTTTTAAACAGAAAAACATCTTTATGACTAGTTTAAGGGATGTTTTTTGGATTTTAAAATTAAACAAGAAACTGTAGTTAGATAGTATATCATAGTACCTATACTATGATATACTTACAAGTTATTTAAAAATCTAATTATGGGTTTTCATAAAGTAAGTTCCTTCAGCTTCCGTTTTCCGGGAGACTTTTAACAGGATTGTTCCACTGTTCTATCTTATTCCATATTATTTAAGCTGGAAATCTCCAGAATTAAGCAATTTAAATACCGGAGTAGTGCAACCAGATGGACGGTAACGTAGAAAATCACATAGCCTTCTTACATTAAACTCATTACGGAGCCAGTTTCGTGAAACAGACGTACTAATGAAAAAACTTTGAGAGTTAAGCTAACCGCGAACAACATAGCTTTGTAGCTTTGTATATCCTAAAGTTTGTACTCGTTGTGATATTGGATAATCGCAAACTTTCATTTACTAAACCAGAGTTAGCAATGTTTCTCTTTCGGGAATTCACAAAATTTTGAGAATTGTTTGGCTAATTGAAAAATGTTGTTGAGATTTAGAACAGAAACTCCTGTGTTATTTGAAGGAATTTTGGGTGGAGTATTATAGGTATTTGGAGTTTAGAAAGTTGAATTTGGTTAACTGCCACGCAGAATGATTGACTGGAAAAATATCCACTATATCACGACGAATATAACTCTTGCGATTGTATAGTTTAATGATTGTATGTTATATAACAGAACGGTAAATGAATTTAAAATTAATAAATTATGATGCTTTAATTACAAACTGTAAATAGTAGGATTAAGTCCAGCATATCCTGCCTATATGAGCGTAGAAATATAATTTTTACTATTATGTTTTTTATATGGAAAAGCACCGAATTAGGTTTGGATGTTTGTTACTCAATCACGTCTAAATCGCTGAACCGATTTAGATGAAATTCGGTAGGTATACAGATGGTTTGCCTTCCGTGGAAGGAAATAGGATAGTTTTTATCTCGGAAAATTGAATAGCTCCCGCGGGATAACGATAAACTACTAACAATTATAAAATATTCAGGAAAACAAACTTCTTCTGTTATAATTTAATGTTTTATAGCTAGTAATTTTAACAACCGGTGTTAAGTGTGTAACTTTTTAACTTCTCTCGAATTAGATGTGTTTTTGGTAATATTTCTTTTATTAATTAAGTACCTAATAGCTTAATAATTCCTATGTTTCTGTTTAGCATATGTTCTATCGTTTTTTGAGTGTCTTTTACTAACCAAATAAATACGTAAGTATAGTTTACACTACACTGGCATAAAAATCTTTATTGTACAAAATAAGTAAAAAATATACTAATAATAATACTTTATTTTATATTAATGTTCAATATATTACATTTATAATATTGATATTAAACATACTATGTTCATATTAAACTACTCAAAAAATCAACAACGACACTATACATTATTTTTATATTTTGGTGGTAGCATAATATATTTGCTGCGTTAGTGTCTACATATTTTTAAAATTGACTTTATAAAAAAATATAACTATTATAAAATAGCAAGTAGGTAGTTACTTAGTGACTTAGAACTATATTATGCATTGAATAGAAACTTTTAAAAATATTACGTCTGAGATGGACGCCGAAAATGAATTAGACTTCCACACAACTTAAGACCTTATTATAAGTTTGTGGGCCATAAATCGTCCATACCTTAATATGGGTATTCAATAAGTGCCTCTGTCTGAGAGCAGATGCTGGGTCCTAAAATAAACCGACACTAAAATGCTTCTGGGCATTTTTCTGGGATTGAATCAGGCTTGTGACTTATACAGATGATTACGTAGGTTTCTGAGTTCTGTCGTAGCAACGAAATTCTATAAGACGCAAAATTATAGATACTCTGGGCTGTCACAACAATTTATTTCCAGACAATATACCACCAAATAACTAAGTAAAAGCAAAACGAAGAAAGTAAAAGTAGTTTATCGAAATTGACAGAATGAAGACAGATGACAAACTTGGGAGAAATGTTCTTGAAAGAATGTGTTGTTATAGTTTTAGAAAAAGTATGATTAGGAATAAACGGTGTCGCAATCGTAGACTACTAATTAATAGCAAATACCACCGTGCCTGGCGTAATATTTATCCTAAGATTTATCACGGCAAAGTACGGATTCAAACGGGATTCAATGTCACAATCTCATCAAATAAAGAGTTAAATTAAAAACCCAAGCGCGTCCGACCTAAATAAAAATAAGTATTTTTATCCTAAAAAAGAAACCCTTTGTGATACGGATTTTGGAGATAAAGGAAATTGCTTACTGAAATTTAAATCAAGATTCTCAGGTCCGGTATGAAATTTCATTTCACTTCATTACACAGATATAAAGGATTTTGGAGCATTTATTGAAGTGAACGGAGATAAGAAATGAACGCGTACTTCCCCATGCTCGACGATTGGAAATATTTATTTGATAATAGAAGCTTAAGGGATTATGACCGACCGTTTAGCTGAAAATTGGAAGGTGAAAATCTTATTTTATCGTTAAAAATGTCGCCGAATATTATTTTTTCTTTTTAATCCGTTTCAATATGAAAAATTAAAAGCTTATCAATTTCTGTAGGTTCTTACTTACATACTATTTTCAACTTGTTTTAAAAATCACATAAAATAATAGAGTAAGTCCACACAATGTTCCCTTTTATTTTTGGTACAAAAGTGGGATACGAATGAATTGGAACACAAAACCCCATCAAAATATAAAATACTTACTACATTATTCAAATTACATTCACGGTTACTTTTCACTGTCACAAAAATAGATAAAATCTAATATAATATCAAAATAAGTCATATGTCAAGTTTTAATTACTAGATAAAAAATCATCAATGGTACAGCATACTTCGTCACAGTTAGTTAACCTTTTCTTTACTCGTTACTAAAAATAATTTTACCTAAATATAACTCTTAAAGTCAGTCGTGGATAAAATTACTTATACGCATATTTAATTTCACATTCATTACTCCTTTTCGATGCGACGCAATAAAACATTTTGTTGCTATTTGTTTTTCGTTGGCGATATTTTGCCGCCGGTCATCCATGGGGTTCATTGTTGAGGTTAAAACCAGAATGTAATCGACAAAATCATAAATGAGCAGAGCGTTATTTAGCGTTCAGCGGTGCTCGGGTCAACGTATTATGATGTTACATTGTGGTTATAACTTTACCTCCATAGAAGTATTGTAAAAAAGGCAATTTTGAATATTCATAATAAAATATTATCAAGCAAAAAAGGATGAAAATGAGTTAACAAATAATATCTTGAAGCTTAAAAAATAATAGTACATAATAAGTAAACTTCCAGCCAAAATCAGCTATAAACTACAACTGCCTTCAATTTGAGAACGCCTCTGCTGTGTTGGTCTTTACACTTCTGGCTACTATTTCACAAAAGTCATAGATGAGAAGAGACTATAAAATTTCATCTCAGCAACAATTCTACAACGCTGATTTTGAGGAGTTTCTCTTTAAGCTCAGATTTATATTACTTAGCTAAAACATTTAGATCAAATCATTAGTGCCATCTGTCGCCTGTCTTGTTAATTAAATCGGGGCCTAGCCTTTAGTTTACCATGCAGCATTAAGCGTTTTTTATAAACCGATTTTAAAAAGGATGCGGTTATTCGGTGGGATCGGTTGTATTTTTTTATATAAAATAGGCTAGTGTTTTACCAGAATTATGTTTAATGGAAAGGGAAGATTTTGTCTTAGGTGGAGTACGCTTGCTCAGTAGATTTTTAGAAATATTCTAAATTGTCTAGATTGTAGCGTTCGGGGAGTTTAGACCCAGGTAAGTAATCTTCTTCTCAGCAGTTCCGATAAGAGAAAAACGTTTCGTAGTTATTTTTTTATTGTGGCACAAGTTCTTTCTTAATTTCTTTAGGGACAACTTACGCCTAAAGACTCTGCCTTCTTTTGTTTGAACAGAGAAATATAAGAGCTGGTGGAACAAACTCATGCATTTGCGATGAACACTCTTCAAAATATGAAAGAAAGAAAGCACTAAAACTAAGTTACTTGGTGACACAGCAGGATACCAAAGGCGACATTGATGGAAAGAGTTATTACAGAATCACGTTAGATGAATTTCATCGCCCTCCGTGGTACCAAATCCAAAGCAGCAAGTATATTAGTTTGACCGTTCTGTAGTAGCAGTACACGGAAAAAGGATGTTTTTAATTAAGACAATATACCGATGGTCAAGACAATAATATTTTTTATATAGCCGGACGCCATATTCAATATACAATATGGCATATTGTATTGTATGAAGACAAAATATTGTTTTGGGGTTAAAACTATTATCTTACTTAAAGAAAATAATTACTTACTTGGATTTAAACAATATTCCTGAGACTATGAATATTCTTGTTCAAATAATTCCTTTTTTTCCGTGTAGTCTACGCAAGACCGACTACAGAATCGAAAGAAACTAAAGAGATGCTCCGAAGTAAATTATCGTCAAACATTTAAACGACACCAAATTATTTGAAGCGGCTTTTTACCATAAGCTTGATATGAATTTAGGGGTATTCAAAGCCAGATTGAATAGGCTGTTACTAAACTGGTGAGGTACCTACATCTTGTATTTCATCTGCAATCAAGTCGCAATTGTCTGCAATTGTCGAGATAGAAGTCAATCGCTGGTCAGTTTAAAAAACATAGCTTCCAAAGTGTTGTTAAAAAAATGACTACTCTACACAAGATCATAAGGCACACGGATATCGCAGTTAGGCACACCCCGGAAGGTCGGAGCCAGGTCAAATTATGACTGAGTTTATCACACATAATCAGCTTACTAAATCTCGTCTTACCTAGAATTCGCGTATTTTCATGTGCACAGTTAGCCTCCTCAAAGATGTGTCCCCTGACATCGTTTCCCAACTTGATGAGCCTACTCCTTCAGTAGCCTCTTCAGCATAACTTTTAACAGCAAAATGGAATTATAAATATTTTTTATCTCTTCAAATAACTATTTAGTTTCACCATTTTTCCTATTGCCAACTAGGTACCATACCCTAAAAAACAACGCCGAAATGTTTTTAGAAGGTTGACGTAAAATTTAGGCTTCCGTGCACCAAATTATCTTACAACGTAGTTACACGCTGGTGAATAAGGCACAAGAAAACAAAATTTGCAAAATTAGGTGTAATCGTTTGTAAGAGAAATTGTATCTTCCCTCTGAGCCCCATAAAAGAAAAATTAACATGGAAAGAAAAAGGAAATAAGTATTTGGCAACATTAACTTTCGTGGAGCTGTATAGAAAGAAGTCAAGTCTGTATTTTTTACGCCTTAATAGAAACTAAAATAAATAAAACGATAATTTTCTATTTAAGTAGGTGTAAATATTAACTGCGAGAAAAACGTTGGTTTTTGACCACATTTTAGGTATGAGTAAAAAAATCTACAAAGAAAAAAATGGGATGAGTAGACTTAAATAACCATTTAAACAATGCATGTAAAGGGTCCACGGAAATAACATGTCTAGTCACTTAGTATGCAAATGTATTTTGGGTGACAATGCAAATAAAGTCGACAAAAAGTACAGTCAGATAAAAAAGTTTTTTTTTTAAATTGTTTTTTTTTTACCAAAAACTTGATTTATTAAATCTCAAAATGTAGAGCTTGCATAGTACTATAATAAGTTGTTATGATTGAATATGGATATCAGAAAACAATATCATTTATTTCTTTACTTTTAAAGAAATTGTAACCATAGTATTTGTTCGTGATGACTAACTTTCAAACCGCTATAACTCAAAAAGTTGCTTAGGTGACTAAACATTTTTCGTATTCAATGTTGGTTTACATAGAGTTGAATTTAAATATTGACTGTTGTCTTTCGTCTATATAAATACTTACCATCGTTTTTATTCGCTTTAACTATATCCGGTTGACTGTCATTTTACACGGAAACTTTAACCAATTTTGTTAAAAATGTTGTGTTAACTGCAATATTTTTAAATAACGCAGTTAAACAACATCAATTTTTTTTTTGAGGTCCTTCGCAAATCCTCATATGGCTGTAAGAGAGATCACATTTATGATGCGGAGGCAAAAATATTAATATTATTTTTCATGTTATGAGCCAACGTATTGGATGGACCCTTATCAAACTTGGCGTGATAGTCCAGCTTGACATAAAGTAACAGGTTACATACATCCTATACCCTACATTTCCACATAGATGTGACTTGTCATTTTCGGTTATTTAGCTTCGGGGTTTTGTCATACTAATATTAAGTGCCTGACGCTATGGTGTATTTCACCTATCATTTATTATCCGGTTCTAAAAATTGAATACTAATGTGAATGATAATTGGTCTTACATGACAGCCAATTTAATAAATTTTGTTATGTGGCAGTTGCAATAATGATTTTGTTTCAATTTGTTCTATTATTTCAATTCTCGCTTAAGTGACCCCCGTAACCCCTTTCTCCCCTACCTGCGTAGATACCTATGCAAATTGTGCTTTATTTTGCACTCTATAAATTTGTCCATAAAGAAAGATCAACGTTAAACTATTTGTATTTTAGTGCCTACTTAAATGTTGTTCATTTCCATTAAATTAAATTAAAACAAGTTCGTCTAAACTAAGACTTTTCAAAAGTTTCCCGTAATTGCACCACGGGGGCTGACCCTTTGCGTTCTGAGCTCTGATGGAATTATCCCGTTATAGAACACTCATAATCGTATTAAGCTCACAAACTATAAACGACACGCGGCACAAAGGGCGAACTAGATAAGAGGCACTTTG
Organism: Choristoneura fumiferana; assembly: GCF_025370935.1. Taxonomy (NCBI): domain Eukaryota; kingdom Metazoa; phylum Arthropoda; class Insecta; order Lepidoptera; family Tortricidae; genus Choristoneura; species Choristoneura fumiferana. The sequence goes on along the minus strand of NC_133475.1, from coordinate 7,984,421 downwards.
CTCGGATTTAAGCGTTATCGGCAGACTTTTATGGTTCATAAATAGTTAAAGAAGTTCTTCCGAGCCCCGGCTCGAGTTGCCGCGCACTTTTTTCTCCACAGACATAGAATAGAGCTACAATCTATTGGATCCACGATCAATCACTCTAGTTCCGCGCATTATATCAAGATATCTCAAGGAGATGAACCTTTGTAAATAAGTTATACCTATCAGTTATCGAATGCTAGTCTTTTATATCAATCTTTATTAATTTAAGAGAAGAGAACGGAAAACATTTTTATTACTATTAAAGTATTATTATCTAGTTTCATAGCTCATTATTTAATCTAAAATAATTTTGATTACACAACTACAAAATTGAGTAAGTACCTAAATAAAATTTGCAAGCATTATTTTCGATTATTACTTAAATAGCCATTAAATTATTATGGTTTTTATGGGTGCCAAAAGGTCCAATCCCTATCAAACAGCTAAATTCTAAGGGAATTTAAGAAAGCAACTTGCACTCAAGCGGGCAGTGGCAGTTCAAGCAATTATCGTTAGCCGAAAAGAAAATGGCGTTTCTCTGAGATCTCATCAGTAAAGAATAGGCAGATTAGATCTCGTTTGTTCACTCTACTCTCGTAATCTTAATTAGCCTATTAAACCGGTTCCTTTTCATGAACCCGGACTGAAGGTAATTTTTAAAGGCCAGTTTTTACTTCCCTTAATAGCGTTTACTAAGCGTTTCACATAATAGGCATTATTGAAAAACAAATTTCCACGCATAACGTTTTAAATTTCAAAGTGGTATTGAAATGTAATATATTATTATTCTCGTGACTTGTTAAAACGTTGGAAAAAAGGACCTGCCTCCAGGGCTGGTATTAATTTATTACTCAAAAAAGGTTTAAAGGTCTTCTGAGGGGTTGCAACCTTTGAATTTTCTTCAATACGTGTGTGCTACAGCAATATGTTTTCGTAAGCATATACTTAAAGTCAATGGCAGTGAAAGGCACAGAAAGAGCAATGTTGAAAGCTTCAGAGGATCAGAGCTTTTATCGACTTTCATCATTAGTGTAGACGTAAATCCCAGCTAAGCCTATTTTTAACCCCCGACGCAAAAAGAGGGGTTTATAAGCTTGACCGCTATGTGTATCTGTCTGTCTGTCTATCTGTTTGTCTGTCTGTGTGGCTGTCTGTCACCATAGCTCTTAAAACAGTGGACCGATTTGGATGCGGGTTATTTTTATTTAAAGCAGGTTTTGTAGCGATGGTTCTTAGACAGGTTTCATCAAAAGCGATTCAGCCGTTTTTGAGATATTGAACTTTGAAGTGACAAAGTTGGGGCTTCCAACTTTTTGTTGGTTAGCTTTTTATATTCTTTCTTTACCTTACCAACAAAAATATTTTTGACCTCTACACATTACACAAGCCTTGTAGAGAGAACTACAGGACTTGTATGGAAAAGTGCTAGAGTCACGTAAGTGGCTATTTCTTTGTTCGTGTCAAGCGCGGTCTGAATAAGGTGTTGAGCACGTTTTAGATATCGGAGCGAAGCTGCTTGCGTCGTACAGCCCCTCTGGGAGCCAGAGTGCAGCTTAGACACACTAGAGGTGACCCGATCAGAGTCAGCTTGGCTTCAAACAGAAGTTGCTAACACTTTCTTAAGCCAGACTCAGTTGATAATGATAATTTAAAAGTTTCTGTCTTGTTTTAAGAACAATAACATAAAAATATGTTTCGTGTTCGTGGATTATTTACAATATTTGAGAATCTGGGTTTAATATACGTCATATAGGGCCCGGAATTTAGCGTGCGGCTATTGACAGATTGTAGGCAGAGAGCACTGCTTTTTATCGATGTTGTCGACAAATTAATAGTTTTTTTTAATTTATGTTGTAACTTTGATACATAATTGTAAATATATTTTTGCTTGCAATAATTATTATTATAAAATACTTTATATTGGCTATGGTGAGAACTGAAGGAATACTAAATAATATTTTCTCTTTTATTTTATCAAAGGGTAGGCAAACCAAGCTACCTAACGTTAAGTGGTCTCAGAGGGATCTTTTCTCAAGTAATAAAATATAAGGGTATTCGTAGTTATAGTGGTTTCAATAAAGCAATTTAAGCGGATTAAACTTTCCGATATTTCGAACTTTTTTCATCATTGACCGCTGAAAAAGTACGTATAGACGGAAAGTTTGAGGTTTTATTTAATTAAAAAAAAACTATACCGATTTCTCGATAACATCGATAAAAAGCGGTGCTCTCTCCCTACAATCTGTCAATAGCCGCACGCAAAATTCCGGGCCCTCGTTCATAACTGTCATATACGAGTACGTTCCACGAACCGGAAGACGAAGCGTCATCACCTTGAAACAAGATTTGTTATGCAGCCCCGTATGCATTCGAATCTTTAACAGTTGAATCTTATTGCACTGACTCTTCTAATACCAATCACCAACCTGCAGTGATATGGGCGCATCTTGATCCAATACTAAAAGATATCGAGGTTTTTATCCGAAGCCAACATACCAGTAATCATGTTTTCGTTACACGAATTTGTTATTCTCTCCGTTATATCTTACGACCTTTATTATACGTGTATCTAACAGATACTTTTAGAGACGGAGACAGAGACGTTTAACAACTTATGACGATTATCAGCAAAAAAATAAATGATAGCACTTGATTGACAATATGTCCTTCCTGATTACAGAGTTTCCGAGGAAAATAGAATTAGAAATGGTTCCCGTTTAAGTACCTACATGTTTTGCTCTCGTTTTCTTATTTACTTGAAAAAGTGTAACAAACTTAGTCAAGAATCCAACTTCGAGACTAAAACGAAAAGTTCCTTCCACCTGTCTGTACACATCGCTGAAAACAAAGAGTGCCTTTCAAATACTCCGCGAACTTTGAATTTCAGTTGGTGCAATAACCATTTTACACTTTCCGCCAATCTTGGTCCGATCCAGCAAATAACAACTTTCTCACTCTTCTCTTAAAGCAGATATGATCTTGTGCCTCTGTTTGTGACGTCTGTTAATATTTTGGTTTCTCCTATACCCAGAGGTAAAATATTTCATTAAAATTTGGGCTGCATTAGAATCATTAAAACGTTTAAATTGTATTCTTTTCTTATTAATTTAAAGTAAATCACAAATTATGTTGCAGTCAGAACTCGAAAAAACGCCGGTCATTTATGCTAGAGAAACGTTACTTTATGACCCACAGATCCTGGACGCTTAAACTTCGGCAACCATATTTTCGCGGTCCGCGGACCGGGAGACGAGCTGTCGGTAGGTCTCCAACAAGATGGAGTGACGACCTGGTTAAGATCATGGGATCGCGGTGGATGCGGAAAGCACAAGACCGGTCTGAGTGGAGAGTCTTTGGGGAGGCCTATGTCCAGCAGTGTGTACGTCTTTCGGCTGACATGAAGATAATGATGAACCATAATATTTTGAAAATCATAAAAGTGCACTGAGAAGGGAGTTTTTGAAATTCCCATGGGTATTTTCAAATCAAAGTCAGTCTGTCACCGTAACAATAATTACCTATTATAAATTTCTAAGAAAAAAACGAGAAACTAAAAACTGTTATATGGACTTCAAATTTTCCACGAGATAAAGAATGAAGAGGATTTTTTATACTTACTGACTTTGACAACGTCCAGCCGAAACCATTGGTGCGAGAGACTTGAAATTTTGCAGATATAAGTATTCTTTGAGGTTCAAAGAGGTACACTAGAAAAGATTATATGAATTCTTGTGGAATAGGAAATAGGAGGGATTTATTTTGGTCTCTGTTTTTAAATGCTGGTACTTTACTATAATCATTAATTTTATTACCTATACACGAACAAAGTTGTGTGTAAAAGGTATATTTGTGGCGTTATCTGGGAAAAGGTACCTTGTTGTCGGTATTGAGTTATTGATATCCCCATAATCTACATACATTTAGCTATCGAACCATGTAAGAAACATGCATGTAGGTTTAAAATATTTTTTTTTTTTAAATGTTGAAGCTCAAAAGCCAGAAAAGGTGATTATGAGAAAATTGAATTCAAACTTATACACCCAATAAAAGTATGTTATTGTTGGAAGTTACATAGATAACATGCTATTTGAGGAGTAGATTGTACGGGCTTTCAGGTTTCAAGAACAATTTTGTAATTGGACAACGGTTTTCCTATAGTTTACCTTGCCAAAGTGCATAAAGTAAAAAAAAAGGTGGATGGATTTTTTACATTTTTTTCTATTTATAGTATATTTCCATTGGATTTTATCGAAGGAAAAAATAATTTGCGTAATTGGACATTAAATAAGAACTACTCCGTTTTTAATTAACGTTGTTTATTATATAAAAAAAATACTTTAACAAAAATAACTTTGTTGTTTACAAATGTAATTAAACAGTCACAATCAACAAATTTTCATATTTAGTACGCTAAAACATAGCCAAATGAGACCAAATTAACTCAACAAATCTTAAAAAACTAGTTTTTTCAATCTCAAAATTCAAGGTAAAGTTTAGTAAAAAGTTGGTACAATCACTATATATTTTCTAAAAGGTACCTTATCGTCGGTGGTAAAATATTTAGTGATTATGAAGTGATATCATTTGGAAACGACTAATAACTTACGATTAATTTTAATAGTCTTAATTTAAGAACACTGTAGTATTAAAACTCTTACCAAAAACCTACAATTTTGTCTCAACACACTAAATGATTAACGTATTTGAAAAGGTACCTTATTGTCGGTCGTAAAATGTTTAGTGACATAGTTAAGAATAAGATCTAAAAAAATGCTTTTGATTTGTAGTTGTAACTATTAATCGTTATTATTATTACTATAAATCAACCTCTAAAGACCAGCAGGTGGTAGGACCTTGTGCAAGGTCCGCCCGGATTGCTACCACCATCTTGCTCGCTAATCCTGCCGTGAATAGCAGTGCTTGCATTGTTGTGTTTCGGCGTGGAGAGTAAGACAGCCGGTGAAATTACTGGCATTTGAGGTATTCCATCTTAGGCCTCTAGGTTGGCAACGCATCTGCAATCCCCCTGGTGTTGCAGGTGTCTAAGGGCGGTGGTAATCTCTTACCATCAGGTGACCCACTTGCTCGTTTGCCATCCAGCCGAATAAAAAAAAAGACAAATTGGCGTAAATCGTCAATAAGGGCCTTATCACACTAGCGATTCGCGGGAGAGTTGAAAGCGAGGCAAGCAAGGCGCTGCAAGCGTATAACGATTACGCCGCAAGCGCGCAACGATGTCGCTGCTGCGAGCGCATGGCGAGTTCGCTGCTTTAGCGCCAAAAACGCCATATTGTAGACTTTCGTATAATAAATAGGGCGTCTTCGACGCTAACGCAGCGAACTCGCAGCGACATCGTTGCGCGCTCGCGGCGATATCGTTTCATGCTCGAAGTGAAATCGTTACGCGCTCGAAGCGAACTCGCTGCGCGCTCACCTCGCTTTCAACTCGCCCGCAAATCGCTAGTGTAATAAGGGCCTAACTGGCTACCGCTTAAGGGTGGCCAGTTATTGATGATTTACCTTACTCTAATTAAACGCATTTTATGATGATTCTTGACGTTTTTTACGCGCCGACAAGCACCGCAATGGGCCTGCGTGGGAACTAATGCCCAAGCTCTCTCATTCTGAGAGGAGGCCTGTGCCCAGCAGTGGGACATATAGGCTAGGATGATGATGATGACGCGCCGACAAAGTACCGACGTCCGACACGTCTTCCAAACCGATACCGAGCGCACAGAAAGCATTCAAGAGCGGCACCGACAATAAGGTACCTTTCTTACTAAACTTTAAGGGATGTTTTAACTCATAAAAAATCGATTTAAAAACTTGTGTCTCTGTCAAATTAAAATTTAGACCCTGCTCTATATTAATAAATATAGAGTAAAAAAAGAAAAAATGATTTTTTTCGACATTTTACTTCAAGCGCGATTATCTCGGAAACTAGAACCGACAACAAGGTACCTTTTACCAGATAACGCCACATTTGCGTAACGACGACAATTATGAAGACTCATTTGTGAGTGAAAAAAAAAACCGCTCCAACAAATAATTGGATCACATTGAATTTGTAGCACTATAAGAATGTATATATTTGCTACACGAAACAGAAAGAAGAACTAAAAAAATACATTTATTCAAATATGGACGAATGTCTTTCCGATTCTTACAAATCTGAATTCAGTTAATGCTCAGTTTCAACACGTCTGAGTATTAGTAGGTATATTAGATCTTCCTTAAATTTTTTATCTAAAAAAATATATCTTAATCATCTTAATGTATTAAATAACTGTTGAAAACTGGGTAGGTATGCAATAACGGAATGGGACAGAAGTTCTGTCTGTTTTTTTTATATTTCGAACTACACTCGAATAATAACAATAAAATACTTTGCTTGGCTGTTTACGACACTGTGCCAGTAAATTTCAAAAGAACAATAGATTCTGGTATACGCCGGCCGGGCGGGAGATTTGCTCAGAAACTAATTGATGGCTTTTCTTTAAATTCTTTCATTGAAGTCGCTCGTTGAAACCAGATCAGTACCGATATTCAATTACTACATAAATTTGTTTGGAAGGTTCAACTAAATATCGGCATTATAAACAAGGCGAGTGTAATTTAATCTAAGAAAAGTTTTAGGGTTTCAGTAATCGAGACCACTGTATAGTACCTATTACCTGGTTTTGTAAGACCCTATTGTCGAAATCTATGTATAAGCGATTTCAAAAGTGGAATGTATTAAAATACTACCGGGATGTTGATGGTAAAATTTAATTATCTTGTTAGTAAGTTTGAAATCTTTTTTTTTAAGACATTCGCGACGAAATATTCACCATATAACCAGTAGCAGCGTTTATCCGCTTTGCAGCGAAAACAGCCGACAAATATAAAACCCGTTTTTTTTTCATTATTACTAGTAAGACAGCAAATCTTATAATAAGCGCCTGAGTCTAACGGGATTTTAGATCTTTTTTCTTGTTGGTAAGACACTTGGTGCGTATAAACAGGAGATGCAGGTTCAAATCCCATCCAGCGCTCATAAAACACTTTTTTCTTTTAAAAAACATTTAGCAATTTGCATCGGTTTATGTTTGAGACTCCCAACAAACACATCCATGACGTTGCAAGTAAAAGCTAAGTAAATTTTAGTAAAAGAATAAATTCTAATTTGCTTCCTTCTATACTCTGTTCCGACGGCAGGCGAAATACAAACATTGAAGAAGTATAATTATTGTGTCCGATACACTTGTTTTTCATTTGCTCTTACTACAAACTTTCAAAGTATGGGCTGTTAGTACTTACTCAAGATAATAAAACTTGTTGCAAGTATCATGTTTTAGAATGACGTTGAGAGATACATGCGAAAGGTTGTCCATAGTAAGTTTTTTCGCCTGCCCTTGGAACAGAGTATACCTACTATACAGTCAAGTGTGACCTCTGTAAAGATAAAGATAAAGATAATTTATTTGTCAAAAATGAGTTCCTATATACTATTATTAAATTGAATATGACAAAAAGATGTACAATGATGTCTTTTGCCCGCATATGTGGAATTTAATATGAAAACGAATATGACAAAAACTGTTATCACACAGTAAAGAAATCGCAGACAAGCCAATGAAGAAGAAAATCCTCCCATATCACACACATGCCATTCGGTGGGTAACCAAGTGTAAAATAAAATTGACACGTTGTCCTAACGCTGTGCGTATACTCAGTTTCTTTTAAAGGTCGTACCTACCTATATTATGTGAGACTATCTGTTGACGATCCACGACCTCTTTCGCGTGTTTGAAAATGTAATATTTGTAGTTTTAGATAAAATTGAAATCAAATATCATCTCATCATAATTTTCAGTGGTCGGATTAAAGTAGGTAAAGACTTTTTAAAAGTGCCGTCAGCAACTGCTTGTATTTTTTTTATTTAAACATAAATAAACCGAATTAAATGCAAATAACATTAAAATTAAGTACTGTTAGTTAAACAGATTTTTATAAAATGTATAATCCTACTATAATTATAAATGTGAAAGTTAGTGAGTGAGTGAGTGAGTATGTTTATTACTTCTTCGCGCTGAAACGGCTGGACGGATTTGGATGAAATTTGGCAAAAAGTTAGTTTATAACCTGGATTAAAATATAAGATACTTTTGAAAGAAAGAAGAAAGAAAATACATTTATTCGGAAAAGTAACAAAGAAACTTGAACGATTACATAAATAAATAACACAGAAACGGAAAGCAGTTACCATTCACGAAACGGACCCACCTCAGCATAATGCCGGCTCAGGAGCTAGCGCTGGTCTTCTGGTGGGACCGTGAGGCCGTCATTGCAAGCTGCGCGCACGACCGGACCGTGTCTATTGTGAACGCGACCGTTTAAAGTCAGCGCTACCAACACAAGCATGTCATGTGCATGATATTGACAACTGACACGGCCGACCATACGCTAAGCAAGCAAGACGAAAAACGAACAAACAATAACAATTTTCAATTATAATATACAATATGTAGCAATATTAATCGAATAGTGTGAAAAAATGGTTAAAGTGGTATTTTTTATAAGGATTAGAACCTACAAATAGTTTCAAGCAACAGTTGCTTGGCTAATCAAGACATACACAACTCCCAGAAGATCAATGTCATTATAAGTACCTCTCAAGATAAACAAATGAAAGAAAACATAAACCACATGACAATAAATAAATTAAAGTAAAAACAAGAAGACAAGAAGAACACCGATGTCAACACCGATGGGACGTACTGCTTTTGATCTCGATATTCCCACGGGATAGGGAACAAATCTCTTAATAACCACCGTTGGCCTTAGAATCATGAAATTTGGTATGTAGGTAGCTGGACATCTGGAATAACAAATAGGCTACTTTTTATCCCGATATTCCCACGGGATAGGGATAAAATCTCGAAATAACAACCGCTGGGCTTAGAGTCATGAAATTTGACATGGGTGTTTTAATTTAACTTCAATGAAAACCACGATGTAATTTTAAACTTCAATTCAACTGCTGTATATAGCGATTTACGCGTGCGAAGCCGCGGGTAAACGCTAGTTTAATTATAATGCGGAGATAAGCGACCACTTCAAAAGCATAACTAATATTTTTCAAAAGAAAAAATATTTTTGATCTAGTGAAGATATAATTGTTGAATTTATCGCTCAGCAGGTACATAAAAAGTACATACTGATAGATGAAAATAGAACCTCATTTTATATGAAAAGCCAGTTTAAAAAAAAACTTATTTTCATTAATTTATTAAAATTTTCATACAATGTGCTATAGTGGAATACAAACTTTTTATAAATAAAATAAATAAACTTTGAGTAGTAACTAGCACGAAATCCATGAAAATATTGGAAAAGCAATCAAGTAACGCGGATTCTTTTAATTTGAGTGCGGCACTCGTTTTCCGCAGCGCGTTAAATTGCCTGTGGCTTTTCGGTATTTTGTGGGTTACTGCATTGTGCACGGATAAAACTGACGCTTTGTCAAATTTCAAGATTAGTTCTGCAACGATTTGACAAGTAAATTCTAAAGTAGAAAGAAGAAAGAGAATAAATTTGGAGAGACAGTGAAAAACAATTTTTTTTATCAATTACAGTTTGTTTGTTTATTGTATAAAAATTAAAAACAAAAAGGTTACAGAAAAAAAAGCAAGTATAAAGTTAGTATTTACAAGTTTTTACGCCTAAAGTGGAAAAACATTTATTTTCATACCTACTTTTGAAATTTACAAGTCAATGGTGGTTAAAGCAGCGTTTCCACCAGACATGTGCGAGCATGTGTTGCGAGGAATATGTTTTTCACTAACCAATAGAAACGCTTCATTTACCTCGCCTCGCTCCGCTCAGGTATTTCCACCAGAGATGTGCTGTGCGAAGATGTGTAAATGAAGCGTTTCTATTGGTTAATGAAAAACACATCCCTCGTAACACATCCTCGCACATTATTGGCGGAAACACTCCATTTATACCATTATAATTAGATGTAATTGCATAATATTTTTGGTAAACATCCATTCGCCTAAAGTTCTCAATTGGTCATAATCAGGGGTCGGACAAAAAGTGCCGATGACGTCAAACCACTTATAGGATGATTTCAAATAGTATTTTTGTTTTTCATAAACAATTATCACTTATAATTTATCAACCTTAAACGATATGAAATTTATTTTATTCACTGAATTCCATTGATTTCTTGACGATTATTTTGTTACTTCATTAATGCTACTTTGTTACTACATGTCACACGGAAGTTTAAATAGAACATCAGCTTGTATGCAAGATTACGTCATTTAAACGTCATCAGCACTTTTTGTCCGACCCCTGGTCATAATGAAATTTAGTATGGAATATTGTATAGTTCCTGTAGAATAGCAATAAACGAGTTCTTCGTCGACGAAGTCACGGACAGCAGCAAGTTGGGTATTTCTAATTTTTTGTTTTGGTAAGTATTTCAAATTTATTTACGTATCGTAAATAATTTGCTAATTTATCATTATCACTTTCTCGAAGTATTAGAAAGCGTAATACACGACAGTGACATCCAAGGAAGTAATTCTGTGCACAAAAATGAGAAAATAGCTTTTATTTAGTTTCACCTGTCCCGTTGTCTGTCTGTCTGTCTCTTTGTCTGTAAGTTATCAAATCTTGCAAGTTAAATTCAAACAACTTCCAGTAGTTGGATTGACTCGAAATTTGGTTTATTTATGTAAATTGCGTGAGAATACAATAATCTGGTAGTCACATTCGGGTAGTCCGCCCAGGATCGTCTCCGCGGGACGGAGCTCTTCAACGGTTAATGTCATCGACTTGAAATTTGGTATGCAAATACAGTCAACAAAAAGTACTTTCGGCAGAAAAAGCTTGTATTAAAAATGAAATTATTACCAAAAACTTATTTATAATTAGAATAATTTTGAGAATATTTTACAATACCTAAAATTAATCATGACAAATATGCGTTACGGGGCAATAAATGTCTGTGTTTTGAGACAATTTTGTCTTTCGGAAATCTTTCAAGTCCTCCCTTTTTCCGAATAAAACGGAACTACGCAACACTGTGGCATGCTCGATATTATTATGGTACGGTTTTAAGGTATTAAATATTATTTGAATGTAAATTTTGTGTTCACGCCCGTAATAACAAAGTAACCACTTCAGGCAGGACCTTTGTCTACAGTGGCACTAACTGGTGAGCACGAAAACGATAGCCCTCATTGCGAGCATGACTGTAACGTCGAACGGACGTCACAATATTAACGCCATCTAGCGATATTTCGCCTCATTAGTACCAGCCAGTATTCAAAATCCCCAATGTTCACAAAATCTTCAAATTAACACAACACTTTTATTGACTAGGGTCCAAGTCCTTTGAAAAACGACACAAACCCTGTAAAAGTTGCCCTGTAAAATGATATTTATAGCCAATAAATAGCGGTTGGTATGTCGTTACTCTGAATTGGCGCGGCTTGTGGTAGTAAATTTAATTTGGGTAATGATCGACCACAATAAAGACTATCGTATTTCCCTTGTGTAGCTGGCATAACTGCAGACCATAAACTTAGTGTTCTATGCGCGATGGCGCTACAAATTTGATGTTTCATCTCATTCATTTTGAGCTTGAATGACTTGCTAGACATGACCGTAACAATAACGAGAAATACGGTACAAATATTCTTTATTGAGTACTATTTCTATTAGTTTCTAAAAAAAAATGATTAAATGTAAGTAATACCAATGTTTACCCGCGACTTCTCATGCGGGAACCATTAGATCCAGCAGTTAATTTTAAAGTTCGGAATTTTACTAAATTAAATTTCCAAAAACCACTGAATTATGATTATGATTTAAAACAAATTAAACGTACAAAAGCCTCTAGTTTCATCCTTTTAGGCAATTCAGTTTAGAAAGGGTTCCTCATCTATCAAAAGAAAAGTCGTTATAGGAGAATTGACCTAAGGTAACGACTCCACTCGCTTTTCTACATGGGTGACTCGGTTTTGAGACCTTCACAGACTGCGGGTGAATCAACACGAACCAGCAATTAGGACTAGTCGTTTATCAATTATTATAATTATAGTGGTAGACAAGATAATGTTGTAAACAATATTGTTTATCAGTGTTCGCGATTGGAATCGCGAAAAAGTGTGAATATTCAAGTGGGAGGACCTTGTGCAAGGTCCGCCCGGATTGCTACCACCATCTTGCTCACTAATCCTGCCGTGAAGCAGCAGTGCTTGCACTTTTGTGTTTCGGCATACATTTGTGCGTGCGTGCGTGCGTGCGTGCGTGCGTGCGTGTGTGTGTGTGTGTGTGTGCGTGTGTGTGTGTGTGGTGTGTGTGTGTGTGTGTGTGTGTGTGTGTGTGTGTGTGTGTGTGTGGTGTGTGTGGTGCGTGCGTGCTAGCTAGTGTGTTGTTTTAGGTATTTAATGATTTATATTTTAATGTGATTTGATATTACTATTAATATAATAATAATATTTATTTGTTATGGTTACTTACAAATTATGGACCCAAATCTTAAATAAGGGATTCATTATTCTTATTAATTAACGTACTTCCTTTAACGTCGTCCGGCTACTAACAACAGTGATTATTATTTATTACCTTCTTATCACCGTTCAGTTACGTGTAACAGATATAGGTATGTGTTTTTTTATATACTTATCTAGTGGTATAAATAAAAATTACAACACAGCTCTGTACAAATCAATGTGCTATAAAATTCACATTAAAGGTATATATTAGTAAAATACCTACTCTTAATTATAAACATTATCACCAAAAAAAAATCTTATACGTCAATGGGAAGTTAAAAAATGTCTGGAACGAAACGAAATACTGTAATTACCCTTCTTCAGGTCGGTTAAAAATAGTTGTTTTTTGATTGCTTCTTAATTCCTTTGCATTCCATTGTTAAAAAAAGAAGTAAACAAAATCTGGCTAATAAACGAGTTTTAAAGAACGACACCTCGTTCGATCGAGATGGTCAATGTTTTTTTTCTCTTCCGCCTTTTTGCATGGGAGCCCCCTAAAAATTTTCTTATGATAATTCTAATGGCTGAGTGAATGACTAAGATCCTTATACTGTGAAAATTTGAAGACTGTTGCCCTAATAGTTTCGCTGTAAAACCTAGGTGTCACAGACGAAGGACGGACGGACACCTGAGTGACAGTAATAGGGTTCCGAATAGACTTATCTAGTACGGTACCCTAATAATGCACGACTATTTAGGGGTTAAGATTACTATGGTGGTTAAACTATGACAAAATTTCCAATTTATTATTGTATTGTATTGTAAACTCTTTAGGTATCTACTGTATATACATAAAACATATGAAATTAACAGATAATAAGATGTCCTAAGGTGAAGTTATCCTTTAAAGGGATCTTTTCCAGTTAACGTTCATTCTGATAGGTAACACTAGAAAAAAAAGCAGATAACTATTTTTCGGAATAACTTTATAATTATCTAAATACCATCTCAGCCGTCTGGGTTTAGAAATTTAATGAAGACAAACTATCACCCTTTCATGCTTTGTAATGAAAGACACAAAACGTCTGTTGGGGGGCGGAAGTGAACTGAATAGATAAAACAAATGGCATAAGGGAGACTGCCATGGGACCATCCATAGCCACAGGGCAATGCCTTACAATCTCCCTCGCGACTAATTAAGTGCGATCCCTTAAACTAATGGTCCGAGTTGCCCAGGTGTCTTCTTTGAAATATCACTCACAATTTATAGCCACGAAAATCTGAACTTCTCGTAAAAGGTACATGGCAGTTTTTGAAATAGAGCATTATTTTTAATCGTTGTTTCTGTGCGGTTCTATGAAATTCAATAAAACTCAAAACCTCAAAATTCTAAACGGAAAAAATCTTTTTATTAAATACTTAGTTAGTCCACGTTTTTGCCAATTCAGCGTATCGTATCTCCGTTGCATAGTCCTGGCGAAAACATGATTGTTAGTTTGGACGCTTAAACTAGATTTGATGTGTTTGTTTGTTTGTTGTTTATTGTGATCAAACTACGCTCATAATCCCTGGACAAATATGTTTTGACTCAATAGTAATATGCCTATAATGAAATGTTTAAAACGTTCTAGGGATAAAAAAATATCTCTAGACACTTTAAATGAGTGTAAAATTAAACAAGAGTCGAGCTTCACCGAAACTGAGTCACGCATCAAAATATAAACATTCATTATGGTATCTTCCTTGGTTGCCACGATCATGTACATCTTTGCATTTGCAACAGATAGTCTCTTTGCACAGACGCTCCAAAACTTTCAAAGGTTCACAACTTTATTGTGCGATAAATTGCAGCATTTGGCCTTTTATGTGACATTTTTATTGTAACCTTATAAGTTGGGGCAACTTTGGTCGCGGCCCTCGAGATGTGTCATTTATGAATTTACTGGTCTATATTTTATACGTGCTTGGCCTTTAAGTTGTCTCCACTTGAGAAAGTTTATTTCACTTAACTTTCGGATGGATAGGCCCTTTGGCACGTTGCTATTTGCATACGAGTAAGAAGAAATCATATGTCAATTTCATGATCCTTCGGCTTTAGTATGCGAACGAAAACGGTTCCAATATCTCTGTTTGCCTACGTATAAATCAATTGTACGGTCTTGAGCTTCTTTCTCGTCGTTCTATGAAGCGTGTAAGAGCTTTTCGAACAGTTTGTACATGGTCGTGTCATATCATCTTATCATATTTAGCTTAAGTAGGTATGGAATAAGCGGTTAATGTCAAAAAGTTCAGCCGTATAACTATTTTGATTGCCATGGGCATTAAAGTAATGTTACATTTAATTATGTAATTAGGAATATTGTTATCCCACTAATATTATTTAAATGCGAAAGTTTGTAAGTCTGTTTATTTGTTTGTTTGCTTTTTATTTGTTACTTTCATCACGTCTAAACCACTGAACCGATTTAGATGAAATTCAGTATACAGAAGGGCATAGGATAGTTTTTATACCGGAAAATTGCATAGTAACCGTAGGATAGCGATAAACGAATTCTGCGCGGACGGGGTCGTATATATAGTAACGGTTTAACTAACGAAAAATAAAAAAAAGTCTTGAAATTTAATTTGTGATTGTTAGAGAACAATAAACGACTATACACAATAAAAAGTGCTGCTGAAACGATGCTTGAGTAATCCTTTAGGTATGTTTAGATGCAAAGGCAGTTAATGAGATTAAAACTAGTGTGTTCATGGTGTGTGAATGGTGAGTTTTGTGTATGGTATGGCGTGTAAATAGCAAAATTGTTTTAATTAGCGGAAGGCCCAGAGCTCGCTAGTACCTACCAAAGGGATTTTCCAACAGTGCAGAAGCACTCACCTGGTTAGTTGCTCCGGCCGATGCTGATGAGCGGGGGTTCTTGCGATTCTGTTGCGACTTGCGAATCTACAGTTTTTAGGTATAATTAAAGTATTGCTTGCAATGCGGTTATCACACGTAAGTAAGCGAAAATACGAATGGCATGAATGTAACTAACAAGTTCTTCTTTCTTCCTGTGTCAGAGAGCACCCCTGGCACTGAATTGGATGTAGGTATATCTGTAATGCCGTGTAAATGTTATTAAAAAAAAATAAGTAAATAAATAAATAATATGGCCTAAACAGGTTTTAGTGCGCCTACAAAAGCCTACAAATATTGACCTCAGATTTACATGTTTTGGTAAATAAATGTATAAATGGTCCCCCTTAACTGAAAGTAATTAATTAACTGAAAGCTCATACTAGTAGTTATCATTATTTATTTGAAAATAACTGAAGTTGTTTCAACTATTGTAGTGGATAAAATCGGCTAAGTCATCATTATTTACGATTCTGTACATATATAATACATTAAAGGGCTGTTTCACCTCACTGCCCATTGATTAATTTTATTTGACGGATAAATGTGATGCCGTCTCTGTTTTGTTCGAATAGACGGAGACGGCATCACATTTATCAGTCAAATAAAATTAATTTGGGTGGTGAAAAAGCCCTTTAACGAATACTTTAGTTACCGGAGAATAATAATAATGGTAAACTCTATTGTAGAGTTTAGTGACACGAACACACTAATTATCATAAAAAACCTACTTGACTGAATTTTTACATACTAATCTCAATTGTTTTTCCTTATCGTCGCAACCAAAAGTTGTTTTTGTAGGTTGAAGGTGTCTGTTTATCACTTAAAGTGGTCTCAGGCATACATTTAAGTCTTCATTATTATAATTGGCTGCCGCTTATTTCGTCTCATTTAAACGCTTAAAATGAAAGACTGGGCTTTATTGCATGACATTTTCTGCGGAGCTTCAAAAGTAAAACTTGTTGAAGTTTCTATTACACTTACAGAGAAAAAAATCTTTGAATGGACCTAAAATTGAACTATGTGCAATTTATAAAAAATAAATAAAAGTTTATCTGTAACTGTTAATTCCAGTCCTGTGCACAAGAAAAATGTGACCTAAAGTTCTACGTATGACCATTACATTGGGCAAAAATAAAATCTCAAATTTTCGAAGCATCGTGTATAATAAACCCACATTCGGTTGCAACTTAACGCTCTTCAAGCTAACCGTTGCACGAACCACATCAATGTGCTCTCATCCGGATTTTCTATTAGCTCGATAAATTTACCTTGAATAGAAATAAACGGATTCTTCTAACTTCAAACGAAAGCCTAGCCTATCAGCCGTCGCTGTTTGTGCCCCAGNTAAATGCGGTATTTGAAACCCTTAAAATATAGACAGATAATACCGACGATGTTTAGCAAAGAGAAAAAAATTAAATCGGTCGAAAGTTGGATTTATAGTGATTTTTTGATGAAGATATATAGCTAATATATATACAGATATATATCTGTCTTCTAAAATGCTTTTTCTGTTCTATAACATGCACTGTCAAGCTTTAATTTGTCTTGCTTGCTGTGCTTCGAAAACCTTTAAGAAATGAAATTATTTGTCAGCTTATTTCTTTAAAATCGTTAAACTATAACTATGTGTGAATATTGCTGCAGTGATATGTATATGTTCCTAATGTATGGTAATGTTATGATATGCAGGAAATGTATAATATGAATGCAGCGACAAGAATGTGTAACATTTTACTAACT
>NC_133475.1:7936610-7967158 GCF_025370935.1 Choristoneura fumiferana | reverse complement strand
TGTTTGAGACTCCCAACAAACACATCCATGACGTTGCAAGTAAAAGCTAAGTAAATTTTAGTAAAAGAATAAATTCTAATTTGCTTCTTCTATACTCTGTTCCGACGGCAGCGAAATACAAACATTGAAGAAGTATAATTATTGTGTCCGATACACTTGTTTTTCATTTGCTCTTACTACAAACTTTCAAGTATGGGGCTGTTAGTACTTACTCAAGATAATAAAAACTTGTTGCAAGTATCATGTTTTAGAATGACGTTGAGAGAATACATGCGAAAGGTTGTCATAGTAAGTTTTCACGCCTGCCCTTGGAACAGAGTATACCTACTATACAGTCAAGTGTGACAAAGATAAAAATAAAGATAATATAATTTTAAAAAATGAGTTCCTATATACTATTATTAAATTGAATATATAATGTACAATGATGTCTTTTGCCCAGCATATGTGGAATTTAATATGAAAACGAATATGACAAAAACTGTTATCACACAGTAAAGAAATCGCAGACAAGCCAATGAAGAAGAAAATCTCCCATATCACACACATGCCATTCGGTGGGTAACCAAGTGTAAATAAAATGACACGTTGTCCTAACGCTGTGCGTATACTCAGTTTCTTTTAAGGTCGTACCTACCTATATTATGTGAGACTATCTGTTGACGATCCACGACCTCTTTCGCGTGTTTGAAAATGTAATATTTTGTAAGTTTTAGATAAAAAATGAATCAAATATCATGACTCATCATAATTTTCAGTGGTCGGATTAAAGTAGTGTAAAGACTTTTAAAAGTGCCGTCAGCAAACTGCTTGTATTTTTTTATTTAAACATAAATAAACGATTAATGCAAATAACATTAAAATTAGTACTGTAGTTAAACAGATTTTTATAAAATGTATAATCCTACTATAATTATAAAATGTGAAAGTTAGTGAGTGAGAGTGAGTATGTTTATTACTTCTTCGCGCTGAAACGGCTGGACGGATTTGGATGAAATTTGGCAAAAAGTTAGTTTATACCTGGATTAAAATATAAGATACTTTTAAAGAAAGAAAGAAAGAAGAAAACATTTATTCGGAAAATTAAAAAGAAACTTGAACGATTAAATAAATAAATAAACACAGAAACGGAAAGCAGTTACCATTCACGAAACGGACCACCTCAGCATAATGCGGCTCAGGAGCTAGCGCTGGTCTTCTGGTGGGACCGTGAGGCGTCATTGCAAGCTGCGCGCACGACCGGACCGTGTCTATTGTGAACGCCCGACCGTTTAAAGTCAGCGCTACCAACAAAGCATGTCATGTGCATGACATTGACAACTGACACGGCCAACATACGCTCAGCAAGCAAGACGAAAAACAAACAAACAATAACAATTTTCAATTATAATATACAATATGTAGCAATATAATCGAATAGTGTGAAAAAATGGTTAAAAGTGGTATTTTTTATAAGGATTAGAACCTACAAATAGTTTCAAGCAACAGTTGCTTGGCTAATCAAGACATACACAACTCCCAGAAGATCAATGTCATTATGAGTACCTCTCAAGATAAACAAATGAAAGAAAACATAAACCACATGACAATAAATAAATTAAAGTAAAAACAAGAAGACAAGAAGAACACCGATGTCAACACCGATGGGACGTACTGCTTTTGATCTCGATATTCCCACGGGATAGGGAACAAATCTCTTAATAACCACCGTTGGCATTGGAATCATGAAATTTGGTATGTAGGTAGCTGGACATCTGGAATATCAAATAGGCTACTTTTTATCCCGATATTCCCACGGGATAGGGATAAAATCTCGAAATAACAACCGCTGGGCTTAGAGTCATGAAATTTCACATGGATGTTTTAATTTAACTTCAATGAAAACCACGATGTAATTTTAAACTTCAATTCAACTGCTGTATATAGCGATTTACGCATGCGAAGCCGCGGGTAAACGCTAGTTTAATTATAATGCGGAGATAAGCGACCACTTCAAAAGCATAACTAATATTTTTCAAAAGAAAAATATTTTTGATCTAGTGAAGATATAATTGTTGAATTTATCGCTCAGCAGGTACATAAAAAGTACATACTGATAGATGAAAATAGAACCTCATTTTATATGAAAAGCCAGTTTAAAAAAAAACTTATTTTCATTAATTTATTAAATTTTCATACAATGTGCTATAGTGGAATACAAACTTTTTATAAATAAAAGAAATAAACTTTGAGTATGTAGTAACTAGCACGAAATCCATGAAAATATTGGAAAAGCAATCAAGTAACGCGGATTCTTTTAATTTGAGTGCGGCACTCGTTTTCCGCAGCGCGTTAAATTGCCTGTGGCTTTTCGGTATTTTGTGGGTTACTGCATTGTGCACGGATAAAACTGACGCTTTGTCAAATTTCAAGATTAGTTCTGCAACGATTTGACAAGTAAATTCTAAAGTAGAAAGAAGAAAGAGAATAAATTTGGAGAGACAGTGAAAAACATTTTTTTTTATCAATTACAGTAAGTTTGTTTGTTTGTTTATTGTATAAAAATTAAAAACAAAAAGGTTACAGAAAAAAAAGCAAGTATAAAGTTAGTATTTACAAGTTTTTACGCCTAAAGTGGAAAAACATTTATTTTCATACCTACTTTTGAAATTTACAAGTCAATGGTGGTTAAAGCAGCGTTTCCACCAGACATGTGCGAGCATGTGTTGCGAGGAATATGTTTTTCACTAACCAATAGAAACGCTTCATTTACCTCGCCTCGCTCCGCTCAGGTATTTCCACCAGAGATGTGCTGTGCGAAGATGTGTAAATGAAGCGTTTCTATTGGTTAATGAAAAACACATCCCTCGTAACACATCCTCGCACATTATTGGCGGAAACACTCCATTTATACCATTATAATTAGATGTAATTGCATAATATTTTTGGTAAACATCCATTCGCCTAAAGTTCTCAATTGGTCATAATCAGGGGTCGGACAAAAAGTGCCGATGACGTCAAACCACTTATAGGATGATTTCAAATAGTATTTTTGTTTTTCATAAACAATTATCACTTATAATTTATCAACCTTAAACGATATGAAATTTATTTTATTCACTGAATTCCATTGATTTCTTGACGATTATTTTGTTACTTCATTAATGCTACTTTGTTACTACATGTCACACGGAAGTTTAAATAGAACATCAGCTTGTATGCAAGATTACGTCATTTAAACGTCATCAGCACTTTTTGTCCGACCCCTGGTCATAATGAAATTTAGTATGGAATATTGTATAGTTCCTGCAGAATAGCAATAAACGAGTTATTCGTCGACGAAGTCACGGACAGCAGCAAGTTGGGTATTTCTAATTTTTTTTTGGTATTTCAAATTTATTCACGTATCGTAAATAATTTGCTAATTTATCATTATCACTTTCTCGAAGTATTAGAAAGCGTAATACACGACAGTGACATCCAAGGAAGTAATTCTGTGCACAAAAATGAGAAAATAGCTTTTATTTAGTTTCACCTGTCCCGTTGTCTGTCTGTCTGTCTGTCTCTTTGTCTGTAAGTTATCAAATCTTGCAAGTTAAATTCAAACAACTTCCAGTAGTTGGATTGACTCGAAATTTGGTTTATTTATGTAAATTGCGTGAGAATACAATAATCTGGTAGTCACATTCGGATAGTCCGCCCACGATCGTCTCCGCGGGACGGAACTCTTCAACGGTTAATGTCATCGACTTGAAATTTGGTATGCAAATACAGTCAACAAAAAGTACATTCGGCAGAAAAAGCTTGTATTAAAAAATTGGTAAAAATTACCAAAAACTTATTTATAATTAGAATAATTTTAAGAATATTTTACAATACCTAAAATTAATCATGACAAATATGCGTTACGGGACAATAAATGTCTGTGTTTTGAGACAGTTTTGTCTTTCGGAAATCTTTCAAGTCCTCCCTTTTTCCGAATAAAACGGAACTACGCAACACTGTGGCATGCTCGATATTATTATGGTACGGTTTTAAGGTATTAAATATTATTTGAATGTAAATTTTGTGTTCACGCCCGTAATAACAAAGTAACCACTTCAGGCAGGACCTTTGTCTACAGTGGCGCTAATTGGTGAGCACGAAAACGGTAGCCCTCATTGCGAGCATGACTGTAACGTCGAACGGACCTCACAATATTAACGCCATCTAGCGATATTTCGCCTCAATAGTACCAGCCAGTATTCAAAATCCCCAATGTTCACAAAATCTTTAAATTAACACTACACTTTTATTGACTACGGTCCAAGTCCTTTGAAAAACGACACAAACCCTGTAAAAGTTGCCCTGTAAAATGATATTTATAGCCAATAAATAGCGGTTGGTATGTCGTTACTCTGAATTGGCGCGGCTTGTGGTAGTAAATTTAATTTGGGTAATGATCGACCACAGTAAAGACTATCGTATTTCCCTTGTGTAGCTGGCATAACTGCAGACCATAAAGTTAGTGTTCTATGCGCGATGGCGCTACAAATTTGATGTTTCATCTCATTCATTTTGAGCTTGAATGACTTGCTAGACATGACCGTAACAATAACGAGAAATATGGTACAAATATTCTTTATTGAGTACTATTTCTATTAGTTTCTAAAAAAAATTGATTAAATGTAAGTAATACCAATGTTTACCCGCGACTTCTCATGCGGGAACCATTAGATCCAGCAGTTAATTTTAAAGTTCGGAATTTTACTAAATTAAATTTCCAAAAAACACTGAATTATGACTATGATTTAAAACAAATTAAACGTACAAAAGCCTCTAGTTTCATCCTTTTAGGCAATTCAGTTTAGAAAGGGTTCCTCATCTATCAAAAGAGAAGTCGTTATAGGAGAATTGACCTAAGGTAACGACTCCACTCGCTTTTCTACATGGGTGACTCGGTTTTGAGACCTTCACATACTGCGGGTGAATCAACACGAACCAGCAATTAGGACTAGTCGTTTATCAATTATTATAATTATAGTGGTAGACAAGATAATGTTGTAAACAATATTGTTTATCAAAGTGTTCGCGATTGGAATCGCGAAAAAGTGTGAATATTCAAGTGGGAGGACCTTGTGCAAGGTCCGCCCGGATTGCTACCACCATCTTGCTCACTAATCCTGCGATGAAGCAGCAGTGCTAGCACTTTTGTGTTTCGGCATACATTTGTGCATGCGAGCGTGCGTGCGTGCGTGCATGCGTGCGTGCGTGCGTGCGTGCGCGTGTGTGTGTGTGTGTGTGTGTGTGTGTGTGTGTGTGTGTGTGTGTGTGTGTGTGTGTGTGGGTGCGTACTTGCGTGCGTGCGTGCTAGCTAGTGTGTTGTTTTAGGTATTTAATGATTTATATTTTTAATGTGATTTGATATTACTATTAATATAATAATAATATTTATTTGTTATGGTTACTAAGAAATTATGGACCCAAATCTTAAATAAGGGATTCATTATTCTTATTAATTAACGTACTTCCTTTTACGTCGTCCGGCTACTAACAACAGTGATTATTATTTATTACCTTCTTATCACCGTTCAGTTACGTGTAACAGATATAGGTATGTGTTTTTTATATACTTATCTAGTGGTATAAATAAAAATTACAACACAGCTCTGTACAAATCAATGTACTATAGAATTCACATTAAAGGTATATTAGTAAAATACCTACTCGTAATTATATAAACATTATCACCAAAAAAAAAATCATATACGTCAATGGGAAGTTAAAAAATGTCTGGAACGAAACGAAATACTGTAATAACCCTTCTTCAGGTCGGTTAAAAATAGTTGTTTTTGATTGCTTCTTTTCCTTTGCATTCCAATGTTAAAAAAAGATGTAAACAAAATCTGGCTAATAAACGAGTTTTAAAGAACGACACCTCGTTCGATCGAGATGGTTAATGTTTTTTTTCTCTTCCGCCTTTTTGCATGGGAGCCCCCTAAAAATTTTCTTATGATAATTCTAATGGCTGAGTGAATGACTAAGATCCTTATACTGTGAAAATTTGAAGACTGTTGCCCTAATAGTTTCGCTGTAAAACCTAGGTGTCACAGACGAAGGACGGACGGACACCTGAGTGACAGTAATAGGGTTCCGAATAGACTTATCTAGTACGGTACCCTAATAATGCACGACTATTTAGGGGCTAAGATTACTATGGTGGTTAAACTGTGACAAAATTTCCAATTTATTATTGTATTGTATTGTAAACTCTTTAGGTACTGTACCTACATAAAACATATGAAATTAACAGATAATAAGATGTCCAAAGGTGAAGTTATCCTTTAAAGGGATCTTTTCCAGTTAACGTTCATTCTGATAGGTAACACTAGAAAAAAAAGCAGATAACTATTTTTCAGAATAACTTTATAATTATCTGATTACCTACACTAAATACCATCTCAGCCGTCTGGGTTTAGAAATTTAATGAAGACAAACTATCACCCTTTCATGCTTTGTAATGAAAGACACAAAACGTCTGTTGGGGGGGCGGAAGTGAACTGAATAGATAAAACAAATGGCATAAGGGAGACTGCCATGGGACCATCCATAGCCACAGGGCAATGCCTTACAATCTCCCTCGCGACTAATTAAGTGCGATCCCTTAAACTAATGGTCCGAGTTGCCCAGGTGTCTTCTTTGAAATATCACTCACAATTTATAGCCACGAAAATCTGAACTTCTCGTAAAAGGTACATGGCAGTTTTTGAAATAGAGCATTATTTTTAATCGTTGTTTCTGTGCGGTTCTATGAAATTCAATAAAACTCAAAACCTCAAAATTCTAAACGGTAAAAATCTTTTTATCAAATACTTAGTTAGTCCACGTTTTTGCCAATTCAGCGTATCGTATGTCCGTTGCATAGTCCTGGCGAAAACATGATTGTTAGTTTGGACGCTTAAACTAGATTTGACGTGTTTGTTTGTTTGTTGTTTATTGTGACCAAACTACGCTCATAATCCCTGGACAAATGTGTTTTGACTCAATAGTAATATGCCTATAATGAAATGTTTAAAATGTTCTAGGGATAAAAAAATATCTCTAGACACTTTAAATGAGTGTAAAATTAAACAAGAGTCGAGATCTTCACCGAAACTGAGTCACGCATCAAAATTTAAACATTCATTATGGTATCTTCCTTGGTTGCCACGATCATGTACATCTTTGCATTTGCAATAGATAGTCTCTTTGAACAGACGCACCAAAACTTTCAAAGGTTCACAACTTTATTGTGCGATAAATTGCAGCATTTGGCCTTTTATGTGACATTTTTATTGTAACCTTATAAGTTGGGGCAACTTTGGTCGCGGCCCTCGAGATGTGTCATTTATGAATTTACTGGTCTATATTTTATACGTGCGTGGCCTTTAACTTGTCTCCACTTGAGAAAGTTTATTTCACTTAACTTTCGGATGGATAGGCCCTTTGGCACGTTGCTATTTGCATACGAGTAAGAAGAAATCATATGTCAATTTCATGATCCTTCGGCTTTAGTATGCGAACGAAAACGGTTCCAATATCTCTGTTTGCCTACGTATAAATCAATTGTGCGGTCTTGAGCTTCTTTCTCGTCGTTCTATGAAGCGTGTAAAAGCTTTTCGAACAGTTTGTACATGGTCGTGTCATATCATCTTATCATATTTAGCTTAAGTAGGTATGGAATAAGCGGTTAATGTCAAAAAGTTCAGCCGTATAACTATTTTGATTGCCATGGGCATTAAAGTAATGTTACATTTAATTATGTAATTAGGAATATTGTTATCCCACTAATATTATTTAAATGCGAAAGTTTGTAAGTCTGTTTATTTGTTTGTTTGCTTTTTATTTGTTACTTTCATCACGTCTAAACCACTGAACTGATTTAGATGAAATTCAGTATACAGAAGGGCATAGGATAGTTTTTATACCGGAAAATTGCATAGTAACTGTGGGATAGCGATAAACGAATTCTGGCCGGACGGGGTGGTATATAGGTAACGGTTTAACTAACGAAAAATAAAAAAAAAGTCTTGAAATTTAATTTGTGATTGTTAGAGAACAATAAACGACTAATATGTACACAATAAAAAGTGCTGCTGAAACGATGCTTGAGTAATCCTTTAGGTATGTTTAGATGCAAAGGCAGTTAATGAGATTAAAACTAGTGTGTTCATGGTGTGTGAATGGTAAGTTTTGTGTATGGTATGGCGTGTAAATAGCAAAATTGTTTTAAGTAGCGGAAGGCCCAGAGTTCGCTAGTACCAAAGGGATTTTCCAACAGTGCAGAAGCACTCACCTGGTTAGTGGCTCCGGCCGATGCTGATGAGCGGGGGTTCTTGCGATTCTGTTGCGACTTGCGAATCTACAGTTTTTAGGTATAATTAAAGTATTGCTTGCAATGCGGTTATCACACGTAAGTAAGCGAAAATACGAATGGCATGAATGTAACTAACAAGTTCTTTTTTCTTCCTGTGTCAGAGAGCACCCCTGGCACTGAATTGGATGTATATCTGTAATGCCGTGTAAATGTTATGAAAAAAAAAAATAAGTAAATAAATAAATAATATGGCCTAAAAAGGTTTTAGTGCGCCTACAAAAGCCTACAAATATTGACCTCAGATTTACATGTTTTGGTAAATAAATGTATAAATGGTCCCCTTAACTGAAAGTAATTAATTAACTGAAAGCTCATACTAGTAGTTATCATTATTTATTTGAAAATAACTGAAGTTGTTTCAACTATTGTAGTGGATAAAATCGGCTAAGTCATCATTATTTACGATTCTGTACATATATAATACATTAAAGGGCTGTTTCACCTCACTGCCCATTGATTAATTTTATTTGACGGATAAATGTGATGCCTTCTCTGTTTTGTTCGAATAGACGGAGACGGCATCACATTTATCAGTCAAATAAAATTAATTTGGGTGGTGAAAAAGCCCTTTAACGAATACTTTAGTTACCGGAGAATAATAATAATGGTAAACTCTATTGTAGAGTTTAGTGACCACGAACACACTAATTATCATAAAAAACCTACTTGACTGAATTTTTACATACTAATCTCAATTGTTTTTCCTTATCGTCGCAACCAAAAGTTGTTTTTGTAGGTTGAAGGTGTCTGTTTATCACTTAAAGTGGTCTCAGGCATACATTTAAGTCTTCATTATTATAATTGGCTGCCGCTTATTTCGTCTCATTTAAACGCTTAAAATGAAAGACTGGGCTTTATTGCATGACATTTTCTGCGGAGCTTCAAAAGTAAAACTTGTTGAAGTTTCTATTACACTTACAGAGAAGAAAAATCTTTGAATGGACCTAAAATTGAACTATGTGCAATTTATAAAAAATAAATAAAAAGTTTATCTGTAACTGTTAATTCCAGTCCTGTGCACAAGAAAAATGTGACCTAAAGTTCTACGTATGACCATTACATTGGGCAAAAATAAAATCTCAAATTTTCGAAGCATCGTGTATAATAAACCCACATTCGGTTGCAACTTAACGCTCTTCAAGCTAACCGTTGCACGAACACAATCAATGTGCTCTCATCCGGATTTTTCTATTAGCTCGATAAATTTACCTTGAATAGCCAATAAACGGATTCTTCTAACTTCAAACGAAAGCCTAGCCTATCAGCCGTCGCTGTTTGTGCCCCAGAGTTAACTGCCCGTGAATGGACGGCCGTAGAATCAGAACAGCTGCCATAAACTTCTAACAAATTCGATCTCGCGCCGCTAACTTTCATAACGACAGTATTTTGTGTGTTTTGTCCCCTCCTGAAATGAGATGTAAATCCGTACTAGCACCCACCTGTGTATAAACTGCCGTTATTACAGGATCAACCAGCGACTAGTAGTTTAACAACTATCCCAGTTTTAGTTACTTATATAAAAGTAATAAACATATAACTCCTGGGGCAACAGCGCTAATTTACTCCTTTGACTTAAAATAATGTTTTATTTCAACATTCAAAGGCTCGTTTACTTTTTTCAGATTGAACAAGATTACGCGAAGAATAATGGCATGAGTTATCATACATCTTAGGAAACATCGGCGGGAGCTCCTAAGAGTTATTTGTATAGTAATCTTTATTTCCCAAGCGGTTGGGGCGGGCGGGTGTGTGCGTCAGAGATTTGCAGATATTTCTTGGAGGATATAGCGTATCAACGTTTGCTTTGTTTAGCTGGAATGCCCCAGAAATGGAGCGCTGCGTTTGGCAGTAAATACGTCTGTCAGCAGTTCCTTCTGTTCCTACTGCGGCGTGTTTGCGCCCCCTCTTGATTCAGTCGTTGAAATAAAAGGCCTGTCTCCACTTCGGGTAACATGCGTAAGCCTGTTTATTCTTGCAATGTTTGTTATGTCGGTTTTCATTTTGTACCGTGTAATATTTCGCAGCGTTGCTATTTTTACTTTTCGTGAGTTTGAGGTTTCCTTGTTATGTAGGTATAGCTCCTTTATTGTTGTTTTTATTTCTCACCAAAAAGACCTTTAACATTATAAAAGTGATACTTTTTGAGACTCAAATGCTTTATAATAAATATTTACTAACAAATGTTTTATGTAAGCACTGGAAAAAGAATGAAATAACAATCTCCGCTATGTCAACAGGAATGGGCGTTTAAAAACCCGAAGGTATTTTTCTTGTTCCGTCTCGATATTGATTCCGGCGACCCTGCTTTCGGTCTTGTTTACCGTCTCACGGATTTTAACGTATTGCTATTTTAAGTTGAAATCCAGACTTAATTTACATTCGCAAAAAATACGGACGCAAATCTTTTCGAAACGTTCAGTAAAATCGTGCAAAAAAAGTAAATGACAAGTAAAACTGCTTCGATACTAAAAACACCACCATTTAATTTGGAAACCTGAAACTCAGATCAAACATTCCTATAAATCTATTCTCTACAAATTTAAGAACAGATTTATCGCATAGCCCAGCATAGAAGCAATTCCAATTTCTAGCGCAAAAGTCGTGCCAGTGCCACTGTAATTTACTAGTAATTGAAGATACTTAAATAGTAGGGATCTCGACATAGAGATTGAAAGCACAAAAAACTTTTTAGCGAGTCAGTTTTACCGAGAAAAGAAGTTATAAGTACGATTTAGAGTTGAGTGAAGTGCTATTAAAGGCATTCGGCATCGGCATTATATCTTGAGATTTTTTTATAATTGGTGATAAAAGAGCGAAATTCGTAGCAATTTTTAATCCTCAACTTGAAACCAATTTTCAATTTTATCGCGCCTCGTTGTATGGGCATAGCTGCTCTCAAGCGAATAGACAAGTTGGAAGTGTTTTTTTTAATATTAAGTTCTGGTCTTTAGGTAAGTGTTATTGAAAACGTTTTAGTAGTTTTATGAGCCTTTAAAATAAAAATATTGTTTGATTTAAACTTTTTCAAGTTGCTGTATATTTTTCTTTGAGCTACGGAAGAAATCAACATTGTTTTTTAAGTTGGATCAATGAGATAATAAAACCATGTGAATTTTCATATTCCAACCAAAGCTATATTATTATCTATCGTACAATCACCTGCATTAACATCTGCTGTGCAAAAATCTCTGACACGTCCTACCAGCCCTAGAAATAGAGTCCTATCACATATTTATACACGCTTTTTTGTGTCAGATATCGGTGCTGGTAACTGTACATATCAATGCATTGCTGGGACGGTCTATTATCTTGTCTAGTTGACATTCTTAAACAACTGACATCTACTGACATCAATCAGTCCATGAATTGACTTCACCAGTCGAAATCTCACGCAGTTCGAAATTGCATGCTTATCTAAAAGCTAAACAGGCCTTAAGTGCTACGTAGTTCGAAATTCAAACTTATCATGCTGTCCCGCTCATTTCAATAGTATTTAAATGGAGAGTGTAAAGGGGACGGTATGAGACGAGCTTTGAATTTCGAATTTTGGAGCAGCCAGCCAGTATGATACGTTTGTGTTTCAACATGCAAGGCCTAGTGACGGGGATTTGATGACTCCATTGCAATCCTGTGGATGCACTAACGACCGATACCACGTTAGGTACAAATCGAATTGATTATGAATAGGGAACGGCGGAAAATACGCGCATTCAAATTGTGGGTCTCATGCATACAAATGTTCCAAACTTCCCCCCAATAACCAGAGACCATCAACCAAAGCTGTCTATTCAAGTCCTTTTCCTTCGATAGATAAAATCGCGTCACATCGCACCGCCCCAGAAATTCGTTGATAGCTATTTAATGACAACAGGCTCATAATGCGGTAAAAAGGGGTTACGTATAAAATGCTTCCTGAATTCAAATAAAACTACGGCTGACCGGGTGCAATGATCCGAAGTTAATGGCCTCGTTACTTTTATGTTTCTGCGTCATAAACCAAGTTTCCTCAGCGTTAATCATACTCAGTACGTATAACGAATCTGCACAGGACTTTGCTGCTTTTGAGTTCGTCTATTTGAGTTAGGTAGTATGATTACCTACCTATTATCATCATCATAATCACTGCCTATTATTTATTCGACTGTATGGCAAACGAGCAAGTGGGTCTCCTGATGGTAAGAGATCACCACCACCCATATACTTACGTTACATTAATGCTTGGCTTGGGCCGTAGTTCCCACGCGGGTCCAGTGCGGACTAGAAACTTCACACACACCATTATTACTTCACAGGTTTTGCAGGTTTCCTCATGATGTTTTCTTTTACCATTAAGTTCGTGATTAATTTCAAGTTATTCGCACATGAATTTTGAAATTCTGCAGGGTTCGAACCTGAGAGACCGGTTATTAAATTACTAGACCACCACGCCTTTCTTTCAAAGTTATGGTTGGTTTAATTTTTTTTAAATCATATACTTACTGCATTCAGATCTATAAGACGAAGTAAAGGCGGCGTAATATTGTTATTGTTATTGATATATAAACCTGTTTTATTATAGATAATTGCATGAAACTTGTTTTGATTATCATTTTAATTAAGGATAACACTATCTTGTACATGATCAGTTCTTGTGATTATTTATATCCAGTACCTATGTATTTTATTAGATTTTTTGTTGTAACCCTAACACAGCCCCTAAAACAGCCCCCTAAACTAACTATCCCTAGCACAGGCCTTGGTCTTTTGGGCTGTTACTGCACACTTGTCTCTAAACGCTTATCTGGATCAGTTATATAGTAAGTCTCAATCATCATCCCAGCCTATTTACGTCCCACTGCTTAATAAGTCTTAATATTAGTGAAATATTAGCTGCATCAATGTTGTTGAATAAATAAATAAATAATCACAATAAATAATAATAAATGTCATGTAAATATATATTTTAATTAATGATTAATCTCGACTAGGGAAAATCTGAATATTGTGATAAAAACTTAACAAAACTGTATAACATAGAGTGAGTCGCGTATTTTTGGTCGTGGTCTTACCCAAAAAAGAAAGAAAGAAAGAATAAATTTATTTACCTAAATTTGGCACGACAAAAATAAATAAAATTACAACTAAAAAACAGACAATGTTTTACAATCTCAAAAGTCCACTTTATGCCACAATGGCGACTTAAAATGAGTTTTCCACAAATAGGACTTCTGTATGACACCAAAATGACGCGACCAAAAATACGCGACTCAAAACTGAAATAAATACCGGCCAAATGCGAGACGGACTCCCTCACCGAGGGTTCCGTAAAAATTTGTAGTCCAAATTTAATATTTCTAGGTCAACGGAAAATACCCTACAAATTTTGATTGCGTTGAGTGTCGAAATATGTTTTTTGCTGCATAAAAAAAACGGAACCCTTATAGTAAAAGGCTTCCATTTTTTCCTTTTGAGCTACGGAACCCTAAAAATGACTCTCGTTTGGCTTCACCCTTATCGCACCAATGTTTTGTTTCTATACGAATCCAACAGTCGAATATTAGCTCGGTCTCGGTGAATACAGGGAGAAACCACATCCAATTTGGCGATCGTAATAGTAGGTAATTTCACGCCAGCCGTGTTGATCTGAGCAGCTCAGCCGCTCGGGGCCAACACTTCTTTAATGAGTGTTCGAGAGCAAGTCTTAAATTAAGGAAATCTTATTACGAAATTCCGACGTGTGTCGTCGGCTAAAAGCTAGGGCGAGGGCTCCATGCGGGCTCTAATGAACGTGCTCAAAATTTATAACACCTTTAACCTTTTAGTCATTTTGTGAGGCGGACACGACCTCGTGTTACGCATTAATTACCATGAAAGCCTATTTTTGCTCTCACGATGGCGTCTGATTCAGTAAAAAGTAGGCATTATCCCTTTACCTTCGAGAAAATGATCTTCTCCCTGATTTTGACTTAACCAACAACTTCGACTCGCACATACATACTTGTAATGTTATAAGTAAATTTGTTCGAGACAATGTTATTTAAAATTTCATGTTCTTACTATTTATACTGTAAGTTAGGCGAACTACGAGTATATGAGGCTGTTTGACCTCAAAGAGTAAATAAAAGACGGAACGTGAAACACGCTGAGGTTAAACTCTCGCAGTGTTTGATTAGTTCCCAAACATGAGAGTCGGTATTGCGTTCACGGGGCGGAAAAGTTATGTTATCTACTATTCTATACAGGGAAAGTGGATGTCACTCTTGCACAAGATAAAAGAAAGATTTTTTTCTTACAAATCAAGTTTAATTTGACTGCTAAAAACGTACTTAACAAAAACAACATCACACTCATGACTTTATCTATCACAAAAATAGACAGCCGAGATAACATATTTCACGAAAATATTACTTATTTATCACATGCCGTAAACGGTTATCTACTTTATTTCCTAGTATATTTCACTAATCCCGATTCCTAAAGTCAAGGTTTCTTGTATTAATTCATTGTCATGCGTCATTTCGCCATTCTCGTAGCTTTAATAGGACATGACGACTCATTTGATTTTCTCTTCGTTTGTTGAGAAAATATGTGAAATATTCAAAATCTAAGCATGGATTAGAGAGTGTTTCAATACTGCTAAACTTAAATCTTAATATTGCGCAGGCTTCACACGACGCACACAACTAATGATTTGCGTACCTACTCAGCGTGCGCTACTAAGGCTTTCACTCTTAAATGCTTAATTACACTTAACTCAAAAGACTAGCAAAGGCCATTTGAGTCAAAGTGAGCAAGATGAGAATGGAAGCTCCAGGAGTGAAGGTGTTTGCTGATCCAGTAACTCCTCTGATGAAAGAAGTGTAGTTGTTCACACGAGTGTAGATCTCAGGGTATGATGATGCAGCGCAATTTCCATGCAGTGCGAGGATACCAGTCAATACGCCATCACAGATGAGAGGGTTACCTTCATCGCTCTGCAAATAATAGATTTAGGATTAAAACACATCTGAGTAGACAAAATATATTTAAATTTTTGATTCACATGCATTCCACTTAAGTTGAAAACTTTACAGAAACTGATGGTTAAAAGGCTTACAAAAAGGGAAAAATCAATAAGTTGAAGATTCAAGTAATTCATAGTGATATTTACCACACAACCCGAGGAGACGATGTCATATGAAGCCGCGCAGACCATGGTGTTGCGGATGTTAGGCATTCCGTGCTGGGTGTTGTACACGTTCGTGCACATTTCTTGATTGTAAATGTATTTTGCGGCAAACTTCAAATCAACACTGGCCTAAAAAAGTAAATAAAATTATTACGACCGTCCAGACTTACACGCCCTACTTCTAAAAAAAGGCAAAACCTTCAAAAACAAAACAAAAACATCAATCATCATCACTCACCAAGGAAGTGGGATTGTTGTTGAGAGCACCCCAGCCGGCAACAGTGCAGCTAAGGTCATCGCGTGGGTTATAACTCGCAGCAGGTAAGGCAATCGGTGTGACCACTGTGTTGGGAAAGGGCACAGTTAGCTGAAAAAAAAAATAAATATTTTACATTAATTCTACTGCTGAAGATGTAAAAAACTTGTGATCTATTTGAAGTTATTTCCTGGGTATTTCTTGTTTAATAAACCTTAAGGTTCCCCATAATCTTGTACATATTCCAGTGTTTATATTTAAGCACTTGAAAGTGTATCTAATGTTTATCCCAAGAATGCATTTTCGTGCTAAAATAACTATAATGTACCTACACGTAACCATGTGTTCAAGAACCATAAACTTACTTAACAATTAACTAGCCAAATTAAACCAAGTCTATTAGAACTCTTAGCTGTCATGCTTCTTATTTTAACTCGAATTAGTTTTGTATCTAATCAATTACCCTTGTAGTTATCCAAATCCAAAGCAAACAGTGCAAATGGATTATTCATGTATCACGCGTTTCGAGGAATTTGATGATACAAAACATTATCTATTAGATAGAGAATACTTTATGAAATCATGTTGAAATTCAAACATGCTCCACGTGTGCCCCGAACGTTAACAATGTCAACAATTTTTATTTCATTTCTCGTGCTCTTAAAGTGTTACTTTTGTCTATGCATATCGGGACTAAAGCTCCTTATTAATCTGTAGGGATTAAATTATTTTTTATAATTTACGTTGGAAACCCCTGAACAGCCAATTACGGTGTTTGCGAATGGAGGATTCTTTATCAATGCGGATTTGGAACTTCAACACACAATTGAATTGCTTAACCTGTGTAGTGGACTTTCCTACAAACTGACTAGTGCTTATCTTTCTTAGGTAGAAAGCAAATAATTATTACTCACGTGAAACACCAATATATTGTGGTAAGATGGAATTCCCAAGTACTCGGGGTGTTCGGTATATTGGAGAATGGTCCTGACACGATCAGCTGACGTGTCGTTAGTGAGCTGATGCGCTCCAGCAAATACCCTGTAATTGGCTGTGCTGTTTTATGATTTCATCCTTAGTGTTAATAATTTCTTTCAAAACTTTTCTTGTCAAATTTATGACGCGCCATTGAGGAATACTCTATTAATGAACGAATTAATCGTTCCTTACTATGCATAGTCCCATTATTAATATAATAGTTATAAATATGAAAGTTCGTAAGTATGTCTGCTTGTTCACGTCTAAGCCGCTGAACTGATTTAGATGAAATTAGGTATGCAGATAGTTTGAGCCCCGGCGAAGGACATAGGGTAGTTTTTATCACGGATAAATTGCAAGAATAGCTAGTATTAGTAACTTGGTGTCCTTTTTAATACAAAACTATCCCGTGTTCTTCTTCTAGTAAAAGTATTTTTAAAGACGGATTAATCGAAATACTTAGTGCATTTTGGGATGAATTATGGAAATTGTACGATTAAATATTATGTATTAAATCCGGAACAAGCTTTTAGTAATATGTATCTAAACTCTTTATTGTACAAAAGAAAAGAATTAAACACAATTGACAAACAATAATATCTTTCATTTGGTGAGATATTTTGTACTCTTACGGGATTAAATAGGAGAATAGCTTTGATAAGGACACAAAAGTGTACGCAAAAGGCTTGTGCCCATCAGTGGCGACATCAGTAATTACTGGCGGCCAGTATTAGCTAATGTATAAAAAGTCTTACCCACAGCATTCCACTCATACAAACAAGAAGCAGCTGTCAAGACATGCTGGAAGGTGATGAGAAGCACCACACATCTGCTGGCGTCTGGTTCCAGCTGATGGTTGTTGACAACCCTGCAAGGAGGCCTGAAGAAGTTGTTAGTATTTAGAGGTAGAATGCTTTTAGTGACATTATTTAGTAGTAACGACACACTAATTTATTAAGCGCAGTTGAAACAAAATTACAGTGACTTATGTATAGTGAATATGCCTATTTGTTTCAGAAAATCAAGTAACTTTTTTGCTATTAAGAGCCTGTTTCACCAGCCATTGACAAAATTTTATGTTACAAATAAATGTGACACTATCTCTGTTTATTCCGACAAATCAAACAGAGTCGGCATCACAGACATCACTCACATAAAATGTATCAATGAGTGGTGAAAAAGGGGGTAAAACTATCATAGTATCGTAAAAAGCTACTTTGGAAGTGAACTTGAATTTACCATGAAAGGGAATTGAAGATTGGCAGCATAGCCTCCACCAGAGATCCTATTTGATTGTTCGTCGACATCCAAGGGCACTGAACTGCCTAAAATAAAATATTTTTATGATTATATTGAATCACTTAAGACGCCCGTGAAATTAAATTTAAAATAAAACTCTTAAAGCACTTACAGGCAATGGCAAGAGCCAAAAAAGAAACAATTTTGTACATGTTGTTGGTTACCTAGCAGCACTGTTAATGTGAACTGGGAAAAGTAAAACAATAGCTAGCCTTAAATATGTTAGGCTATTATCGCAAAGCTGTTATCAGTGTACAATCATCCTTAACTTATTTTCATAACCGAGCCTCAAAATCAAAAAGTCCTAACTTGTATAACTTTTCTATGCCCGCTTACATGTTTCTTGTACTGAGCGGTTTTTTTTATCGTTCTTATCCATTTAGTGGAATCGATACGATATCGGAGTTAATATCCTGATTGGAAATCTGTTACGTTTTTTGGTACAGTACTTACCTGGTTTATTTACCTTTGATTATGACTTTCTGAATAATTCAGCATTAGCTAGATAACTATTGAGCATATTTTGATGAATCATTTTTAAAATATGTATACGTGGTACCGGAACTTTGTTACACAATTGTTCATAATTTCAGTATAATTGAAGGCTTAAAGTGACCAAAGATTGTTTTGCTAGTGACAAGTGTTTATTTGCTTATTTGTAATGCTTTATTTTTTATCCATGTTTTAATTATGTTGTTAACTTGAATGAGGTAGTGGCTGCTTATTTAAAACTAGCGTTTACCCGCGGCTTAGCATGCGTAAATCATTAGATATAGGTACTTTATAGCAGTTGAATTAAAATTTCGGGATTTTATTTAATTCTCGTGGGAATTCCCTAAAATTACATCGTGGTTTTCATTCACGTTATTTTATAACAACCATGCCAAATTTCATGACTCTATTTCATGTCCCGTGGGACATCGGATAAAAAGTAGCCTGTGTGTTATTTCAGATGTCCAGCTATCTACATGACAAATTTCATGACTCTAAGCCCAGCGGTTGGTATTTCAAGATTTTATCCCTATCCCGTGGGAATATCAGGATAAAAAGGAGCTTGTGTTATTCCAGATGTCCAGCTATCTACATACCAAATTTCATGACTCTAAGCCCAGTGGTTATTCTTTCGAGATTTTATCCCTATCCCGTGGGAATATTGGGATAAAGTGTAGCCTATGCGTTATTTCAGATGTCCAGCTATCTACATACCATAGGGATTGCAATCCAGCAGCATTTTCAATCTAGCTGGATTTTTGTTAGATTGGCCCGAATCTAGCTGGATACAGCAAGATATGTAATCAAAAAAATACATGATTTTAATGAATTTGTTTGTTTATTTATTAATTTAAGCTATTTACTACCGTGAGAGGTATTTGAGTGATATGGACCTGCTCAATGATGCAGTGAATATCATTTTGAGTTGTCCGGTATCGGAAGATGCAGTACCTAGGTACGGATTTACAGGTTCATCAAGCACTCCTTTGCAGACAGATAATCTGGACATCGCAGGAGAAGTGTTTGTTTAATGTGGCCATCGAATCTAAATGAGGCTGGCATAAACACACAGGTGCACTTAAGCCTCGAATAAATATATAAAAAAAGCTGTTTACTACTACAAACTACCAAAATAAAAACCTTTACTCGTTTAGTGGTAACTAGGAACATATATCAATTTCAATTTAAGTTGGTTCTTTGAGATCAAGATAATTGACTTAAAATTACAATTTCAGTATTATGTTTTACTAGCTTTTGCCCGCGACTTCGTCTGCGTAGATTTTTATATTTACACAATACTCGAAAAGAATAAATTTATTTTCCCTCATTGGCCGTTTTCGTGGAATTTTTCGAAAAATCCCTTCAAACTACGGCTAAACAATCAACTGAAATCTGATCATGATGTTTTCTTTTTTTTCGGGAAGGCATGGTAACGCCTATAAAATGCGAGTCCCAATTCCGAATCGTTTTGAAATTTACTCCGCAAAAAGAAAGAGAAAAATGTTTTTTTGAAGTACTTTCGACCATTATTAAGTGCTTAAAAGAGGCAAGGCGTATGAAATGGATGCGATATAATTTTTCAACATCAGCCGGAAGAGGTCCTTTTGCTGGACAAAGGCCTACCCCTTAAAACGCCACAATAATAATAATACTCGTAATAAATCATTTATTTCGGGCAACTTGCCCCATACAATAATACCTTACAGACTAACATACATATAATCAATGTTATTACAATACAAATAAATTACAATGAACGACAACTCGCTACTTGCATCCACCGGTTTCCCGCAAGTCTCACGATGTCGTCATTCCACCTGGAGGGAGGCCTGCCAAGCCAACGCTTCGTCTTCCGGTCGCCGCTCCTCGAGGACTTCTCCCCAACGGATATCGGTTCTTCGAGCGATGTGGCCTGCCAATTGCCACTGCACCGCATATAATTTTCGAGCTAAGTCAGTGACTTTAGTTCTTTCGACGAATTTCCGTATTCCGGATATAATTAAATTAGGAATAATTTATGTCATTTTCTATTAAATTATACGCGTGTTGAATATTATGAGTGTTGATGTAACCACTACGTAACTATGTTAACTCGTTTGTTTCATAGTTCCCCATAAGATGGCACTGCGAAATGTGTGGCAATTAAATATTGTCTTTTAATTTTGTTGTATATTTAATTACAATTACCTATTCAGTTAAATTTCTTGATATCCGTACCCCCTCTTCTAAACTTAGTCAATTTGGCAAAAATCAGCGCCATCTGTTTAGTGTAGCAGGGTACTCGATAGTCGTACAACACTTGAAATAAGTCTGCACTCCTTCCTAATAGCGTCAAAGATACAGGTGCAAAACTTAACTCAATCGAGAGTAGCGGCTACCAAACCCCCTCTTTTAGGGGAGTATTTTTAAAGTCTATAACCTGACCGGGGATTTCCTCGACAAATTAGTTTGTTTGAAGTTTGCATAAAATCCGTTCAGCCGTTTTCACGGTGATGCGTGGTCAAATAAACAGATAACACAGAAAAAATTCTAAAACTGTTGGAACGTGTTCTGATCGATTCTAAGTATCCCCAGCCAACTTTTGTATAGATAGAAGATAGATTATACATTATGCAATTATACACGTACGCGTGTTGATGTGTATGTTGATTTACCATTACTTATACTTCTTTTTTTTAGCATTAGAAAGAAGGCAAGCGATCTTGATGTGTCTTTTTATTGAAATAAGTCACTGCAAATAGTAACAATTAGCAAGGATATAAGATCATTTACATGCTTTTGGTATCATAAGTAAAAGTAACTGTTTTTTTAAACCTCTTTCAATAAAAAGACTCGTCAAGATTGTACTTAACCCTTTTTCAAATGCTAAAAAACTAAGTACAACCCTCAGGTACAACCATATACGGTAGTACTATTAGTTTTTCTTTATATGTAAGTAAACTCTTTTTATTAAGTTTACTCCATTTACTTACTGTTTACCCAGCTCTCTAAAAGATGGCACTGGAATGTGTGGCAATTACTTGTATTGTCGTTTATTTTGATCGTATTGTTAAATCAATTAAATTTTTCAATTAAATTTGTTGATATCCGTACTCCTTCTTTAAACTTAGTTAATTTGTCAAAATCCTTCCTCAGTTCGAGTCACAACGTTATTTAATTTCAGCGCCATCTGTTAGTTTATCAGGGCACTTGATAGTCATAGCACGTATTAAAAACTGAAGGTGGAAACTTAACTCAATCGAATGTAGTAGCTACCTCCACTTTTAAGGGTTGAATTTTTATACCTAAGGGTCAATTTTTATAGCCTATAACCTGGCCGGGGATTTTCTCGTCGGATTAGTAAAGTTTGCGTAAAAATCCGTTCAGCCGTTCTCACGTGATGCGCGGTCAAAAATAAACGACAAACAGATAAACAGATAAACAGACAAACAGACAAAATTCTAAAAACTATTGGAACGTGTTCTGTTATCGATTCTAAGTATCCCCCAGCCAACTTTTGTCGAATATCTTTTATGTACAGACTTTCGACCCTCTTCAGCTTTATTATATGTATAGATAAAGTAAGAAAAAAAACGAATACAACATCAAAGATCTTTAAGGAATAATTAATAAATAATTTTCATCATCATCATCATGTCAGCCGAAAGACGTCCACTGCTGGACATATTTATGCCTCCCCTAAGGCTCTCCACTCAGGCCGGTCTTGTGCTTTCCGCATCCACCGTGTATCCCTAGGACGGTATGCCTTCAACAAGACGGAGCGACGACCTAAGGCCGTATTGCCTAACGTTTTTGAAGTTCGCCATCGCAATCAAATGACAGTTTTTGTATGCGAAACCTGTCATTTGATTACGATCGCGAGCATCACAAACGTTAAGCAGTACTGCCTCTAGTTAATGTCGCATAATTAATTTTCATAATTAATGAATATCGGGATAAAAAGTTTCCTATGTTTTAATCCAGGTTATAACCTAACTTTTTTCCAAATTTCATCCAAATCCGTCCAGCCGTTTCAGCGTGAAGAAGTAACAAACATACTCACTCACTCACTCACAAACTTTCACGTTTTATAATATTAGTAGGATTAGTAGAATTAATTTAAACGAGTCATATTTATGATCGCAAAGGATAGTGATACGGTACGGTAGGTTGTAAAAGTATTATACTAAATTACCTACCTAAATAAAATCGGAAACAAAAGAAAAAAAATATAAAACTATTAAAAGAGGTAAGTGTTACTACATTAAGTATAAATGAATATTTAGAAGAATAAGAAAAAAATAATGGGTAGGTATAGTACTCGTCGTTATAGTGCTCGTCGAAGTGATCGTCGTCGTCGTTGGCGACGCGTCGCGACAGCAGCTGGGCTACTACGAAACTCTAAACTCGAAGTTCGTATCATACCGTCCCTCTTGCTCTCATATTAAATAGCATAAGTGTCGGAGGGACCGCACGACACGAATTCGAGTTACGAGTTTCGTAGTAGCGCTGCAGCAGTGGCACAGGAATCGATCGACCAAAGCATGACCACGACCACTCTGTCAAGAGTGAACGACTAAGAAGAGAGAATAGTACTCGTATTATTGTATGTAATTAAAGATGACCTCATTGCACTATACCGCATATATAGTTCTAAGTTTATGTATTTATAACTAGATGAAAGTATAGTTTATTTAAATACTTACCAAAATTATAAGTGTACACCTCTTCCTAAAAATTACATGTGGTTAACATAGCATATTATTATGTTATGTACCGATAGTTCATTAATGTAATTCATTGTAAAATTACTACGCCCCAACAGGGCATACTTTTTTATATTTTTTTGTAAAAGGGTGTTGAAATTAATAAATACTGAATACCTACTGATACATATTGAAATCAATTTTAAACGTTTCACAGTTGATTCTACTTTCACTTTTATAGTTTCAATTAATTATCAGCTCGGATTTACAGCAGAAACTTTGAATAAATGCGTTTTCATTTGTCGCGCTATATCAGTTACAGCGTTACACAGCGTTACACATAATAACAAACGTGAATTTTGGGCATTCTGGCCGTTTTGGCCGCGGTTACGAGCACATTAAGGGGGGTTATACCCGTTAATGAGAACGTTAATACCCTGACCTCCATCACGTTTTGTAAATAACCCCCTGTGATGTGTGGAGTACGCTGTAACGACACGGAACGATCGTAGGATGCATTTTTAACTGCCTTTATCAGGCAAAAGGCCATAAAATTCAACAAACATAGGACCAATTTAAAAACGCCGATGTGTTTTTTTTCGCGAGGCGCATGAACAACAAAAAAGGAACGCTTATGGGATCGCTAGCGTTGCTGTTTTTTGATCACTGCTACGGGATATTTATTATTCGTAACCTTTGTTAAACTGGGTTGCGAGGATAGAAAATTCAAGATTGCTGCGTTTTAACCGTAATTTTTTATTTATTAATACAAATTAAGACAACAAAATGGTCCAAGAGTTAGTAAACACGAAAATACTTAATAACTATGTTAGTTTACAGTATAAAATTAAAATTTAAAAATAATCATTGAAAAAGGTACATGACCATCAGGTGATGATGACATGATCATTTTCTGCTGGTCAGCACCTGGGCGAATTGGCGTATGCAAGTCGAGTCCTCGCCGCTACAGTTTGCAGAATGGTGTTAGAACTAGCCCACAGGCTACTGAGCATCGAGGCAGTCTTTTTGCTCATGATGGCATATTACATCATCCGTTCTAGCCAGCGCAAACATGCCCGATGCGCTGCTAGACCGTGGCAGTTCAGCCCCGTCAGCATCCTGCAGCTCCGTTTCCACCAGGGATATGCGAGGATCTGTTGCGAGGAATGTGATTTCATGAACCAATAGAAATACTTCATTAAACTCGCCTGGCTTCTCTCAGCTGTTTCATCTCAATACATCTTTGGTGGAAACGTGGCTTAAAGCCGTCGTTATACTGTACTCCAAGGACGCTGACAGACCGCTGCGTGAAGCTAATCCAGTGACTGAACGTACAGAAAACTTGACAGTAGGCTTTAAATAGCGTCGCCTTGACTTGCTTAGGTACTACAACGTGCAAACCCACATGTTATATCTTATTGCCAGCGCCCTTCTTTCCCTCTCAATGCCCATGTGGTCCTTAAGGTTGTCGGTAATTAAATTTCCCAGGTATTTGAACACATTTGCTCGTTTTAGTTCATCACCGTTGAACCCGATTGCAGGCACAAAGTAATAATATTATACTTAAGTACTTTATTCGAAAGGATGTAGGTACCACTTGAATTACAGTGACAATGTGTGTTTCTTTTTATTATGGACCAACCACCCCACATGAATTAAATTGAATCATAAAAAAAAAGATCATAAATTGACTTTGTTGGGTACATAAACGAAGGGTACCAATGACAGGAGGGTTTGCGTTTGCCCTTGTTGGTTGAGTCGCAACATACTTTAAAATCTTCATTAAATTTTGGGTTGTGATACAAATCGAAATTATAGAAGTTTTTAATTATTATTTTCCCTAATTGTTATGTACCTACCTAAACTATATGCTATAGCGTTTGAAAGATATTGAAGAATCAAATACTACTCGTAACGTCTGCCTTTGGTTTTCATCTCGAGTAGGTACTCATAGATCTAAAGTTGTAAAGATGCCTCAGATTGATAACAAAAGTTCTTCGAAAAACATGAGCTGAGTAATAGAATGAGTATCAGTCTACTTATCTCGTCCGCTTCCTCCTTATGATGCAACAACAGATTGTTGAAGGTCATGAAAAAAATATAGTAAGTAGGTACAATACAATACTACAAATATTCTTTATTGCACACTACAAATCAGTAGGTACAATTTTTTTACATGGATACAAATTCTGGGTAGAATTAGGCGGTCTTATCGCTTAAAAATGATCTCTTTCAGACAACCATTAGAGTAACATTAGGGTAACCAACGGGTAAGTATTTTATTTATCCTGTTAAACGTAACTATGGAATTTTGACTTCGATCGACGTCATGAGTAGACGTCGCGGTATTGATCAATTAGCGATTATTAGAATTTTGCTATCGTTTTTGCAATGACATCGATTCAATAATGAAAAAAAAAATAACAAAAACGT
Organism: Choristoneura fumiferana; assembly: GCF_025370935.1. NCBI lineage: Eukaryota > Metazoa > Arthropoda > Insecta > Lepidoptera > Tortricidae > Choristoneura > Choristoneura fumiferana. The sequence continues at coordinate 7,941,494 of NC_133475.1, read as the reverse complement.
TTTGAAGTTAAACAATCTTTTCTAAAGAAACAATACGTGATGCAGATAATACTTAAAGCTGTGGAAAAATTACTAAAGTATAGGTAATCATCGATTGAAGACGTCATATTGATCAGACTAAAAAAATCGTGCCCACTTAAAGACTAAGATGTTACCTTTGAGAATTCCAATGAGATTTAGTAAAATTCCGTAATTTCAATTGGACTACTAAGTCGGGTAACTTAATAGCTCTCGTAAACGAAACCGCGTGTTTAAGCTAGTAATATGTAAATCTATAAATCTGTTGTCACGAGACTGACAGTCAAGATCACAAACTTGTGAGCAAAAATTGATCAAAATATATGAACACGCTTCCACGCCGTAAGCAGTAATAGTCGTGTTCATATATTTTGATAAAATTATTGCCCGCAAGTTTATCAAATCAAATCAAAGACTTTTATTCAAAGTTTATTAAAAACTAAAACTATATATAAATATAAACTAAACTAATATTACAAAAAAAAAAATGACTTCCAAATTTTTTGCCTCAGGCATTGACCCCCTCAGGATAAAGTAATGGTGGCGTGGAAGCAGTCTACACGCGCGTCCGCAAACATCCCTGCAGGGCTACTACGAAACTCGAAGTTCGTGTCGTGCGGTCCCTCTCGCTCTCGTATTAAACAGTATAAGTGTCAAAGGGACCGCACGACACGAACTTCGAGTTTCGAGTTTCAGTAGCCCAGCTGATGCGCTGCAATACCGAGGCAGCCCCAACAGTGCCCTGAATGCGTTATTAATTGTACCTTTATTTGTGTCTTTTTTGTTTTGTTGTGTTTTGTGTCCGCCTAAGGCATTGAGTAAAATCAAAAATCAAAAATCAAAATGGTTTATTAAAAGCAAAAACAAATTACAAGTAGGGTTTCCGTTGGTTCCACACTAGGCTATGCCTGTCACGTGGAAACCTGATTCGGGGTACAAACAATTAATTTAATTAAATAACTAAAATTTTGACAAAAATGGGTAAATTAAATGTTAGGCAGCAAAACGAACAAGTTGTGTGTGTGTGTGTGTGTGTGTGTGTGTGTGTGCGTGCATAGCTGTGTATGTGCGACAAAACAAAAATAGACAACGTATCCTGTATTTAATTAAAAAAAGAAATGTACTTTTGTTTCAATAAAAGTAAATTTATTGTCTACTTACCCGCGTCGGATGCCACGCTGTACAATAGTTGCGCTCTTTGTTAGACATTCGTATGCTGATATGGGGCCCTAATAAAAATAAATGGTATCTTCCCTGATCTAAATATTAGGATACAAATTCAGGCGAAGCACCATAGATCTTCCCCCACATAAACTATGCTTGGATTGCAAAAGTTTTGTTTTATTGTTTCTGTGTTTCGTTTGGTTACGCCTTCGGATTTTTCTCTTGCCCAAATGATACAAATCACGAAGAACCATAAAGTGATTTTAGATTTCCAGATATTTTTAACAGTAGCTACATTGCATCTCAGTAAAGTGATCTTCATTTTGTCGTACTTATATTTGGTTTCCGAAGATAAATTTACAGACTAAAAATAAAATAATATGAACATAATTCAAAGTTTTTACTCATTTCCTATGCTCCTCCTAATTTTTTAATTATTATGCTCGATGTAGGCTGACAACATGACTTTTATGATCGAGTTAATAAAGTACAATCATCTTCTAGGACTATGGAAATCAAGTGCTAACACTACAACGAACAAACGTTTTTAAAAAAAATTTTTGTTTTAATTTTGGTTAATTATTTAAAATTAATTAATTATTAAAAATTTAAAGAAAATACCTACATCAAAACTTTTCAGGCAATAATATAAATAGTGGATTAAAAAAAAGGGCAAATATCGTGCAACATGTCGAGCTAAACTCGATTTAAGAGGTGCAATAAATGTTTAATCATCATCATCATCATCATCCCAGCTTGTATACGTCTCACTACGCGGCACTGTAATAGGCTACCACGAAACTCGCAAATCGAAGTTCGTATCGCATCGTCCCTTTCACACGCGTACCTATGACGTAAGCGTCAGCGGGATGGCAACATACGAATTTCGAGTTTTGAACTTCATGGTTTAAGGCCTGGCCTCCTCTAAGGATGAGAGGGCTTGTTAAGCAACTGGCTTTTATTTTTCTTTACAATACTACTCGAAGTTGCTTAATTTTGTTAATTTATTATTATAAAACACGTACTTTAAAAAACACAAAAATAACAACTTTATTTATCTCTTTTCTGAACATGTGATACACTACCTATGTAATAAATCGATAGATTGGCTAATTTAATTCAAGTTTTATAATATAAAACTTCAGTCAACCTGACTCAACTCTAGATTGCTAAGTACCTACCAACATTGCTCTTACTTGCATAGCGCAGTCATTCGAAAAGCACAGTGATTAAAGTAAAAGTTTTACTTATTCTCATATATTAACGTGAAGCTAGTTGTAGGCTATATCGCTATCGAGTTCTAACAGCATCGATACTCTCACTGTTGTTATGAACGACACTCAAGGGTCGGCGAGCTCACAGCTAGCAGTTCAATCTACGTTTCGATTCAGAAAAACCCTGCTGAAGTCAAATCGCATCATCCACTCTATCCCTTTCATTTCTCTTGACAGCAAAAAGGATAGTTCAAACTATTGATGTATTTTTCGATCGGTTTGGCATCGAATAGCCGCAGAGCACGGATTGTATCTGTGCGATTCCATAGGAGATTTACATCAGTTGCAACCTCATTATTTCCGCTATTTGGTTCGTGTCGAAAGGTTCATTAAATTATTACCTTGTTACTGTGAAAATTTAGCCGAGCTTTCTATTTAAATTAAACTTTGATTGCATCGTTAATGGAAACAATGCTACGTGCTGGCACAATTTTGTACCGCACTAAAATTATTTATGGTGAAGTTATTCCTACAACACAGAAACTAAACTTATGGCTTATGAGCAATTGAGCAATGCAATAAATATTACAAGTATCTTCTATAATAATGTTTGGAATGTTTAACCTGCTCTACGCCTTTGAAAATAAAGAACCAAAATATAACATATTTCAATAAACGTTTACGGTTTTCTTTAAATTGGTTTATCTGAAACGATTCCACTGCCGACGATTGAATGATGCTCTACCAAAATCTGACTATCTATTACCATCTGCCAATTGCTAACTAAACAAACAAACTCAAAACACGGTGCCAAGAGCTATGTTAAGAGTTTCTTTGAGCTATCGAACCAGAAATGAGATCCGTATTTAGAAGAACTAAATAAAGTTACCGACATAGCTAGCAAATTGCACGGCTTAAATGCTAGTGGGCGGAGCACATTTCTCATACACCTGAAGTCCTATCCTAAAGACAAAGGTAGCAGAAAATCCATCGTCGTGCAGATTTTGGGGAAAAGTGTGAACCAATCTTGGCCTGTGGTACTGTACTCATGAAATTATTAGTATCTATATAACTATCTGCCTGGGACTGAATATTATTTATATGTGACAAAGAAAACAGTACTTAGTACACGCGCACCTGTAATTCTATTAAGCCATCCATTTCACTTCAGCAAGCACTTCGAAGTTGCTAAAACTTGAAGCCATATATTATGCCGCATTGCATATAGAAAACTTTTCTCCCAGGAGTGCACAAATTAAGTACCTAGGAAACGTTATTCAAACACTGCTGGTCCGGGAGAATGCGTTTTCCCAAGGCTTGTCCGATAAAGTAGTGATTAATGTTCCGAAAGAATAATGACTTGTCACGGATAATGAGTTTCGTACAATTAATTCACTAAAAATATTCATTATGTCCCATTGGACAGATTATTTTGTTCCTGAGAAAATTAATTTAACTTAAAAGACACAAAAGTGTATGCACTAAAGGAGAATCCAAAAATACATCAAATATCTAAAATCCCAGGATCGATTAAATTAATTATAATGTCGTTAGGTTCAGCATCTTCAACAGATCATAAAATTGACTTTGTTTGCGAAAAACTAATCCCTAAGTATTATATGATTAATATTGTGATTGCAAAAGTTCACTAATTTTGGTTAAAAATAAATTCAATTATTTTATGTAAAACCACAAAATTCATAATTATTTGTTAGTAACAGTGATTTTAATCTAGTCACTAGATTGTAGTGTTAGCTGATACTGACTAATTGAAATTAAGGCCATTTTATCTTTTGTGAATTAATTTAAATTTAACAAAGTCGCACTAAATCCTAACTGGTCACAACCCAGAGTGCATTCAAGCCTAGATGGTTACGATTGAGTCTTCTCACTCTGGTCTATATTATGTAGTGCAAGATAAGCCGTATTTTTAGGGTTCCGTAGCCAAAATGGCAAAAAGGGAACGGAAAACTTTTTGTAGTCGGTTCCATTTTTTTTTCATAGTTTTTTGTGATTTGTTTGTTTGTTTATACTCTTTATTGTACAAAAAGGAAAAACAAAAAGGTTACATAAATAAAAGTAAAGTGTTAAGTACAAAGGCGGACTTATCCCTGCAGGGATTTGTAGCCAAAGTGCATCTCACAACGATTCTATTAAGCTCAAACACGGCATAGTTATAGTATTTTATAACAAAGTACCGGTACCTACGGTCTTCTTTATCGGGTCCAGTTCACCAAATGATTATTTCTGAATGTAAATACTTGAATGAACTAAAAGAATTTCCTTACTCACCCGCGACCTTATGTAGCTAAGCTTATGCAAAATATGCGTGTTCATGCAGTTCCTCCACCACCACACTACACTGACGCGTTTCGAACTCAACCAGAGCTCATCTTTAGAGTGACACAACCGTACACCATGCTCACAGTGTTGTTAGACTGTACAACAACTATACTGTACTGTAGTCTAAAACTGGTAGGATGCTACC
>NC_133475.1:7880337-7936510 GCF_025370935.1 Choristoneura fumiferana | reverse complement strand
TGTTAAGAGTTCCCTATAAAGAATTAGTCCCTTTTGTGTTGGCAGGGTAGGAAGTACGCGTAGGGTGAAGGGTGGATGGATGGATGGATGGAAGAACAAAAATAAATTTGTTTATATTATAGCAATGTATTAAATAGTTATTTTCAGTAAACCGTAGAAGTTCTATGTGCTATGATTGGCAGAATAGGTATCCTAAATAAATACTTCCCAAAGTTATAGTAACACACGCGGACAGGTAAAATATATTTTTTGTCTAATTCAATCTCCTACCATCCTCAAAATGCAACATTTTATAAGATATATTAAAATTAAATGTTAGAAGATACGAGTAGGTATATTCAATGCCAATCTGTTCAAAATGGTCCAAAAATTGATGCGTCTGAACTGTACGTAAATGGGCACTGACAAAGGTCATAAAATTTACCAAGGGACTCCTACTCCTACAGTGCGTCATTAACTTTCACACATTACCTACTATATGAATTTTGATGCAGCTTGAAGTCCCAGGTATAATTTAATATTTGGAAAATATAAATAATATCCAAGTATCAACATCGTTTAATCAGTGTACAGCAGTGTTGTCAGCCTAATTTTTTTTTAATTTGCCGCTGTTGTCATGGACAGCTATCGCTGGCCAGAGTCTAGGTAGGTAGTGAGTAGTGGTAGTATTGGTCCCGCAATGGTTCCCGTATAGAGGTCTACAACGTTCTGTTGGCGTTTCCTAGCTACGCATAGCCAGAGTCTCATACCACTAAAAAAATGATTCAAAAACTATGAATTTAGTAGTCTTCGTCCTGAGAAGCTGTTTCACTATGTTATCCTAACACCATAAAATCTACTGCGTACACCAGAGGCAGAATAGTTCTAAAACCGTAGACTGGTAATACATTTAAAACTGTTTGCAATGTCAATTTTGACATTGACATTTCATTTCTTCATGAGTTTTTTTGACAGTCCTACCGAGTTCACTACACTACACATTAGTCATCTTTAGTGAATTCAGTTATTTGCATTAAAATACCTACCTTTATGTCCAAAAAAGATTAAAAAGTAAACCAATAAACACCATGAACTTCTTTAAGAAGGCACCAACCGTCAAAGGTAAGTTTTTCTTTATTTTCATCAAAATATTAAGGAATGAAATTCAATGTTTAATAAACATTTTTTGTGTAATTGAGTCATTTTCTTAATTGCAGAACAGCAAAGACAAAATGACCGTGAGCTACGAAAAGCTGGCCGAGAACTGGATAGAGATAAGGCAGCTCTTGAGAGAGAAGAAAAAGAAACTGGTCTGTTATGCATTTGTACCTATGGTTTCATCATCTTAATCCAATCTATTTATCATGATTATAAAGAGGCGAAAATGAAAAGCTATAGGCGTCGTATATACCTATCTATCTAAGATGTCGGACAGTCCCTTGAAGATAAAGAAGTTGTAATGAGACATCAATGTTTACATTGCATGAGAATTTGATCTTCACTTGTATCCACACCCTAGTAGTGACTTCAATTTACAATTAAAAAAAGTTTAATTTGTAAATACTTTCTACAAAGAGTTCTAGTTTCCATAAAATCTGTAAAGTTGTGTATATGATTATAACCATTTGTGCCTCAATAACCATTAATACTTGTTGCTTTATTTATTAGGAAATGGAGATAAAAAAATGGCAAGTCAAGGCAACAATGAAGGTTGTAAAATATTAGCAAAACAGTTGGTGCAGTTAAGGAAGCAAAAAACAAGGATTTATGCTGCTAATAGCAAGGTAACAATAATAAATTTAATTTTATAAAATCTCATGTTTATGATAATGTGTTTATATTGTTTTGTGTGTTTTGTCCTTATGTGTGTGTTGTATGTGTTGTGTGTAAAGAGCAGGAACCCTCAAGGATTATTATGTTGTCCATCTGTCTATTTATTGTGTTTGTGTGTTATTTTGTTGTGTGTGTATTTCCTTACAACTTCCTTAAATTTTAATTGCATTTTGTTACTTTGTACTTTGTTACAAATAAATGATTCCTTCTTTCTTTTTTTCGTTTATCTGTCTGATATGGTGATGACTGTAAGTTCAGTATTTTTAAAGATCAATAGAAATAGAAATTTGAATAGTTAAAGATTAAATTGTTTAATTCACAAACTTGGTGAGTGACATTGACATGACACAATGAGAGACATCAAAATAACATACTTTTGTAACCTTCTTTTTGGGGATTTGCACTGTCATCTTTCATCCACCATTACCTCTTATATCCTCGGTCGGTAAGATTGCCAATTCTGTTAATGCATTTTTTTGATATATAAATTTTGGCATTTAATTGATAAAATCAATATATGAAAAAATACCTATTAATAATCGAATTGGCGATTTCACAGACGCTATTTAGTTTTCTAGAATTTTTTACCATACAACGGCAAAACCTACTAGACACTGGCAAAATTGTCCTCCAAAATAAACAACAACAAACTTTCTTTTGCTAAATATGAATAGACCTTTTAGCTATAAAAGCATAACAAATTACAAAACCCTTACACTGTTTTACTGCACATAATTATTTAGTTTAATTATTGATTATTTTTAACCAGCTATTAGGCCACTAGTATCTTGAAGAAATTGACTTCAATTTACCTCACAGTTAATGGAAATCAAAAAAACATGTCGTAATAATGTACTGTTGTATTCTAATAATAACATGTTGTCATCAAAATCTGCATTTTTCTCAGATTTCCAGTGTTCAAATGTCAAACAAAGCCATGGGCGCCAACATAGCCATAGCGGGTGCTATGGGCACTACAGCTAAGACCATGGGCAACATGAACAAAGTGATGAATCCACACCAGATCGCCAAGGACATGGATGCTTTCAAACAAGCAAACGCCAAGCTTGATATGACTGATGAAATGAGTAAGCTATTTTTTAAATTACATTTACATACTTTAGATGGGAATGTGTCACAGATACAAGTATAAAAATTTGATAGGCACCTTTTTAAATAGGTTAAAAAATATTGCTTCACATTTTTTTTTTATTCAACTGGATTTAAAACGAGCAAGTGGGTCTCCTGATGGTAAGGCCACCGCTCATAAACATCTGCAACACCAGGGGTATTGCAGACGCGTTGCCAAGCTAGAGGCCTAAGATGAGATACCTCAGGTGCCAGTAATTTCACCGGCTGTCTTACTCTCCACGCCGAAACACAACAGTGCAAGCACTGCTGCTTCACTGCAGGATTAGCGAGGAAGATAGTGGTAGCAATCCGGGCGGACCTTGCACAAGGTCCTAACACCTGCAAACTGCTTTGTGCTGATGCTAATTCTGATATTAACAAGTTTACCTCTGGCTTACAGTATTTAGTTTCAATGACGTTTATAGGTCCCCCACAGTAGCGACTTTCGTCGTGACGTCGACGACGTGACGGCGACGCCAGCGCTGGATGGCTAACGAACGCCGGGCTTACGCAGCGCAGGCGTCGGGTCGCGCGATGTTCGAAAAAAAAATGTTGCGCTGGCGCTGCGGTAACCCGCTGCGTAAGCCCGTCGTTCGGCAGCCGGCCAGTGCTGGCGTCGCGTCGATGCTCGAATGACGCCAGTGTGGGAGGGGGTCTCTTAATTATATACGACAAATTATATGTCTAATTTTATGTTAGTCTGATTTTAGGTTAGTTCTAAAGGGAACGCAAACAATACCACAGAACAGAGATACCAGAACTGATAGTGACTCATAACGTTTATTGGTGACCTTTGTCCTTTAGAACTAACCTAAAATCAGAGTTAGATATGCAACTCACACATATGCTGCAACTCACACAAATAGTAAAGTGAAAATCAATTTACTAGCATTGTCTACTAATATCGTTTAATTCAACTATTTCGTCTTCAGTTTCAGACACACTCGATGATATAATGGACGAATCGGGAGACGAAGAAGAGACTGAGGGCATTGTCAACAAGGTCCTTGATGAGATAGGCATCGAAATCAGCGGAAAGGTATGTTATTTAAATACTAAAGTTTGTAATCCATGTTGAAATCAGATGGAAACTAAACAAACCAAACTCTGTTGAAAATGGTTACGTTCTGCGACAGACAGTTTAACCATGAAATTGAGTAGTATCCTGGATAAAAAAAAGCTTCACTCGGGCTAAAACTCGGTAACAAGCTTTTCCCCAGAAATAAGACCAAGCTAGATCGATTTGCCTCCCCGAAAACCCCCACATACTAAATTTCATCGAAATCGTTGGAACCCTTTCCGAGATTCTGATAATATTTTTTTTTTAATGGCAGATGTCAAATTTAGTATTGAAAGAAATTATTTTACTGATGCAGGTATTCATGTTTTGGCTACTCGGTACAGTTGCTCAACTACTTTGTAGAAAGTAAAACTACCGTATATTCTTTATTTTTCAACCAAAGAAGTATTTGTTGGATGGTTTCTTCAAGGTTAATATGTTATCTCATTTCTACCATTCAACTAGGGATTATCTTGACATACATTTTTGTTTCCTTCCGGTGCATTAGAACTTAAGCTCAAATTACCCTATTGCACAGTACAACCTTATGTCAAAAATACATTACCATATAAATATAAATTCAAAATAATGTAATGTCTAAATACCACAGTCCCAAAAACTCTAAAACCTTAAAACCAAAACGAACTTATCTTGATTATGTACTCAATACCGAGATCACCTACTGTCATAAAAGCTGAAGCTCAAAACGAACTATTCCCAGAATGTCTTGTCTACACCATTCTCAAATACAATAGTCTCAAAACACGCTAATCCCAAAATACCCTAAATGTGTCTGTGTAGTGGTGTGTAGTGTAGTGGTTGTGCGACGTTCATCTGTTTCGCATTTCGTCATGTTCGCCGTACTTCAGATTCGCTATTCATCTTGTTCACAATGCATCTGTTTCGCATTTCGTCATGTTCGCCGTACTTCAGATTCGCTATTCATCTTGTTCTCAATGCATCTGTTTCGCATTTCGTCGTGTTTGCAGCTCTTCAGAATCACATTTCATCGTTTTTACAATAGGGTAATTTGAGCTTAGGTTCTAATGCACCGGAAGGGATTTTGATGAGCCTAGTGGTTTGACCTATGGCCATTCAAGTAGAAGATTGTGGGTTCAAACCTGGCACCTGGCTTGCACCTCTGAGTTTATCGAAATTCATGTGCGAAATTGCATTTGCAATTTACCACAAGCTCTACAGTAAAGGAAAACAATGGTGTGTGTGAAGTTCCCAATCCGCAGCTCTTCTATACTGAGAGGAGACCTGTGCCCAGCAGTGGAATGCATATAGGCTGAGATGATGATGATGATGGGATTTGGCATATGTTATGTATATGTCGGCGGCCGATCGTAAAATCCGCCAGATCACGAAATTCCTAGGCATATCGTGAAATGCCGCCAATTCATGAAATGGCTAAGGGACATCCGCCATATCGTTCAAATCTCACCGTTTAACGATTTGCCTAGTGACGTTTAGGCAGATCATGAAATTCCTAGGCATATCATGAAGCGCCGCCATTTCATGATTTGGCCAGTTTAGGCAGATCATGAAATTCCTAGGCATATCATGAAACGCCGCCAAATCGGTTCTGGCACTTCGCCGGCCGCTGCCGCGGCACGCTCGCTTCGCTCGCTCGGCTCGTGCGTCGTGATCACAATTAAAACTAACCACTCCTCGCTTCGCTCGTCGTACCTAAATTTTTCTATATAAATAAGTAACAACTAGTGAATACTTTATTTATCAACAAAATACTAACCTCTAAAATACGGGCAGACGTCCATGGTTTTTTCACATTGTGCACAGAATACGTTTGATTCACATAAAAAGAACGGAGCTGATGTTCAAAAGCTTCTTTTGCACTTCTATTTTGAATTCAATCACTAGTTTCGGTTTAAAGATCATTTTGTTGCGACGCCGACATTTTTCACGCGCTAAACAAATACGACCGGTCAGCTGGTCGCGGCCGCCATTGCATACGCAGCGCCACCAGTGGCCAAAAAAGAAACTATTTTACGATGTGCCCGGTATAGAGCTAGGAATATCGACGAATGCGTTGCTCTAATCGATCTGCCGTATTATTTCTCAGGCACATCGTGATATGCCTGGCCAACGTTTAGGCATATCATGAAATGGCGGCGTTTCACGATATGCCTAGGAATTTCGTGATCTGGCGGATTTTACGATCGGCCGCCGACATATACATTATGAACGAGTATGTTGGGTGACAATGCCAGTACAGTCAACTAAAAAGCTTGTTTTTTTTTTAGATGGCGCATGCCCCGTCTGTGGCTGGCAACAGGCTCGGGAATCAACAACGACAGCTGACAAAGACATCATGGCGCAACTAGCAAAACTGAAATCCTAAAACTTCCATCCATTTATATTGATAAAGTAATAATCGTTATTGTTAAGTTTACCGTTCTGTTCCTTCCAAAGATTAACTGTTTGCTTGTTTTACATTTTTAACACGCTTTTATTAGTTTCGACTGCCCGCCATGTCCTACTACTTTAAACTATTAAACTTTGAGGATCAATAAAAAGTAGATTTGAACTCCATTTAAAACCACATGGTTCGAGGCACGCTGTATCTTGTAGATTGTGTAAAATTTAATCCTTTTCGAACTAAAGTCTCTGCAATGACCCATTTTTTGCACAATAAATAAACTTTGTTGCCAATTGCCCTGGGAAAATAAATAATGGCTTTTAGCAAGAAAAACACCTCGAGCTTTTAAGACTTTTAAGAACTTTAGCTCTCAATACTTTCTAATGCTCTCATTCGTTCTGTAGTCCAGTAACGGGTGACGTGTGACTACAAATTAAATGCATCTTGAATACTATAATTCGTTAAAGGTCTAAATGTTTTTAAGGAACATCACTTCCCGTGGTCTAATTCTGTTTTAAACTATAAATTTACTAGCGACGCGCTCACGGGTAATATTTTCAAAAAGGCACTTCACAATTTTCAACTCCATTTCTCAAAACTATACCCGCGAGCGCGTCGCTATATGTATATTGTATCATTTTATATATGTCTGTGAAAAAGTATCTAATAAAATTGATAGCGGACACCGCATTTAAATCCGTCGCTTAAGAGGCTCCTAGACGGGCCGTATTTTCACTGTAATATGTGGCCGGCAACTATTGGTGTCCCTGTCTAACATGTGAGTAAGAGAGGAGAGGGACACCAATAGTTGCCGGCCACAAATTGCAGTGAAAATATGGCCCGTCTAGGAGCCCCTTTAGTTAAAAAATATAAGCGTAGGTATAGAGACGGCGGGAAATGTGTAAAAATTCGGTATTTTGATATGAAAATGTTCTCAAATTTCAACAGATATCTATCTACCTACATAAATCGTATTGTGTAAAGCCTCGACCTCGTAAGTTTCGTTGCTTTCGTAGGTTGTCTACAGAGGGCGCATTTAGCGATCAACAAATTTTGTTACAAACATTTTCTTTCACAGAATTAAGTTTAAGGCGGTTACTGTGTATTTAGTTTTCGATGGTTATTTCCATACTATGAAATCAATTACCATGTATCTACAAATAATGTGAAAATAAATCTGTGATATTTTTCTATTACATGGTATTTACAGGAAATATTAGACAGTGTTTTATTTTTTGTCAGTCTTTGATTCACTGTCATTGAGTATAAATAGAAACTATATACCTACCAGTAGTGTAGCGTCAGATATTTACGTGGTAAAGCCGAAGTAAAGAGCCCACATCATTCATAAATAATTTGCGTCATGTTGTCGTATTTTTTCAATATTGGGCAAGCCGGTGGGAATGGGATTCTATGGACGCTTCGCCACCTACTCAAAATTATACGCATAAGCAGAAAAATACCAATTTGAAACCTACATCAACAAAGAAAACTGTTCGTCTTGAATACCGCCAAAATTAAACCTTGTCCCATGGTAAATTGTCACTTTGATATCACTGTAAGCATTAATGAGCATTTGTTTTACGTAGACTCAGAAAAAATACTACCTATTTGTAAAATATTCCACCAGAAATCATTCGTTTTGAGCCAACGTATATTTTCGTCACTTACTGCGAATTTAATTTTGCTATTAATGCGGTATTTGACTATTTTGTATATGTTTTATAAATTAAAACCACACAATGCCTGTTATCGAATAGAAAAACGATTTTAAGCTACCTTTACAAATAACAAAGTTATAAAGGTTTGAAATTCAAGATTAGACAGAGAAAGACATATTGGCAAGTGACGTCACATGCCAGTACCGCCTTACTTGCTGCATAGAGAAAAGCGTTTGAGAAAGAGACAGGTATATATAGATTTTTCAAAAAATCACTAAATCCAATTTTCAACGATTAAAATTTCTCTTCGCTAAACACTATCTATATATCTATATTTTCATAATAATATTAAGATATGGCAAAATCAGGATTTGTCAAATACCGTATTTGTAATACAGGCTTCTATTCCAGCTTAATTAATTTACAAAGAAAATAATAATTGCTCTTTTTGACGGTATTAACTTTGATCCGAATCTGAGGCCGCGGCCACATGAAATCAATTTCGGCAAAACACTGTTATTTTTCTTTTATTCACTCCAATTTCTTTTATTTGTACCACTGCCACGACCTACTAAATGAGATTAAGAAATCAGCTTCCAAGGCCAAGATCAATCCTGCAAGAAGCCGTCTTGTCGCTGCTGCTCGACGCGGCGACTTGACGCTACTTTTTTGAGTCGCGGGAAATTCAAAATCACCTTCAAAATGGGGCTATGTGACCAGATTTATCGCTGCAATCGAGCGACGAGCGACTGCATGTGGGGCACCTTAAGATCCGAATTCAAATTCATGTGGACGATTTTCGGGTGACACTCTTTCCCGGCCCGGATAATACCGGGATGGAAATACCGACCCTGTTTTTCGTGTACATGCCCATAGAAGCTCCTGTCATTTCTATGGGCGTGTACTCAAAAAAAACGGCCGGTATTTCCATGTCGGTGTTATCCGGGCCGAGAAAGAGTGTCACCCCGATTTTCTATTTGTACTGACTGACAGTCTAATGACAGTAAATCCAGTGTTTACCTGTGGCCTCCTGTGGCAGTTGCTGTTCGTGATCACGGGCTTTTCATTTCGAACAATCATAACTTCTATAGAAAACGAATCGGAGAGTTTAGTTCGTACCCCGCATTACAGATGGCATTTCAGTATATGTATAAAGTACTCTGTGTTCGTGATATTATTCGCGGTACACCTAGAATTGAAATTCCGGGATTCTACTAAATTTCCGTGAAGATTCTTAATATGTACAGTACAGTCGCCACCAGATATTTTGGAGCGGCCAAGGTGGTCAAAAATGTCGGAACATGCACTATTATTATGGTTTTAGAGTTCATGTTTCGATATTTTTGATCACTGGCCGCTCCGAAATATCTGATGACGACTGTACAACCATAATTTTAACGGCGCTCGAAACTCGTCGGTTTCTTGTTTTCCTGAAGATTCAAATGAGAATGAAAAAGAAAACCAATCTTTTGTTATGAGTTCCGAATGATTGAACATTAGCAGATTAGTTTATGCAGCGAGGTCTTTATTCACGTTGTTGTTGTTGTTGTCACGTTGTACGAAGAACGCCCCTACGAAATAAAGAGTATTAGGTAAAGACTTAGCGCTTAAATCTTACGACATAGGGACATATATTAATCCGATCCAGCTATCCCCATACCTAATTGAATCCAAACTTGTCCAGCTGTTTTAGCATAAGAGCAAAACAAACACACAAACTTTCGCATTTATTGTTGCCCAAAAATGAATAAGTATGCCTGAGGTATTCTATTGTCGTTTCATTTGCATGTCAAACAATCGGTTCACGAAGATAAGTCTTTGTGAACGGACACGTCCAATGATTACTTACGCTGAAGCGCTAACTCGGGAGCTAAATTAATATTCACTGCCGCAACAGCTAACTGAACTTTACTGTTGTAGGTACCTACGCTGCGAGCTAAGACTTTCTGTACCAAAGGCGTGGCGTCTTAACAACTCGATTCCCGCCGGTTACCTACATTTTTAATTCTCGACGGAAAAGAGGGGTGTCATAAGTTTGACGCCAATGTCTGTCTATCTGTGCGATCGTAGCTCTAGAATGGATAGACCGGCACGTATGATACGAACTTTGAATTTTAGAGAAGTTTAATTAAAATTATGAGATTTGACATTTCGGAGATCTCACGCTACACTAGCGCGCATTGCTACCACCATCTTGCTCGCTAATCCTGCCGTGAAGCAGCAGTGCTTGCACTGTTGGTGTTTCGGCGTCGAGTGTAAGACAACGGTGAAATTACTGGCACTTGAGGTATCCCATCTTAGACCTCTAGGTTGGCAACGCATCTGCAACCCCCCCCCCTGGTGCCCCTGGTGTTGCAGGTGTCTATGGGCGGTGGTGATCTCTTACCATCAGGAAACCCACTTGCTCGTTTGCCATCTAGTCGAATAAAAAAAATATATATATAGCCACCCATAGTGGATAGACACGTCGAGGGGAAAATGGGTTTAATGCACGAGTTTTACTCTCTGCTTTTCACTTCGATTGCGGAAATGAAATAGCAACAGGAAACAATTGTTCACTTACTATATATAGTTTTATAGTTGTATTGATTTATTTTTATGAAAATGAAAATGATTGAAAAAAATTATGTAAAAACTTTTTATGTTTGTGGCTGCTGACACCTGATTACCTGCCTTAGAGGTGAATTTACTTTATGCACTATAGCATGAAAGTCATTTTATGTCGCTTAGATTCAGCATAAACACGAACTTTACGAGCATGAGAAGTGAAAAAACTCTTTTCATTTATCAATTAGGTAGTTAATTTAAAATGTTAGGCAAAACATTGTAATAAAATCTTTATTTTTGAGTAGGTAAATAACTTGGATTACAAGGTAGGATAATCTGGGTTATTATTTCGAGAGGTTCAATAGTGTTCAGACTCAAATTTTCAGTTATAAAATTAGAAATATATCGTTTATTGTTTTTAAGTTGCTTAGGATATTATCACTGAAACTTGCGGTAAATACATTTTATTCTATTTTATTCTTTTTTTCCACAATAACTTAAATTTTCTGCACAAAAGTCAGTTACGTGGTCAGGTTCGGATTATCCCTGATTACTTTGTAGTATTGTAAAAATACAAGGTATAGAAAACTTGCTGTTTAAAACATGGATTGAATGTTCATAATATGATATACCATGCATGCAAACATAAAAAAATTAGGACATTGATAAGACTATTTTTTCTACATTTCCGTTGTTCCAAAATACACCATCATTTTCGTGGCCACACTTATTAAGTATATTTTAAACAAAAAAAAGAGGTCAAACCTCCTGTAAATCCTTTTTTAACTATAAGCAACTTTGAAAATAAGACTGCGTCAATATAACGTATAATGTTTATCGCAAGTCATAATTATTTATCTATAATTAATGTAATAAAGGTTCAGTTAGATTTGCGTCAAAGATCGAGCGTCATTTTCGTTACGGTTGCGACTTGGTAAGTATTGGGTAAATAAATATAATGTTTTACTGGTGCTGTGTCATTTGCAGTAAGTTATTCAATATTGATTTCATTTGCTTCAAATCTATAGGATATTTACTGCAGAGCCGCGAAAGTAAGAGCTTTTCAATTTCGTGTCATCATTTTCGTGTCCTATGGGCCACGAAACTGATTAAAGACCACGAAAAAGATGATTTTCCCTACAAGTAGAAAAAATACAGAACACTTTTTATAGAATTTTCTGCTTTTTACAGTGTAATCGTTTATGCCGTTATTGATTTAATTGATTTAAACGAAGAATGGTTGACCGTCAACAACATTTGCTCCAGGTGTGGTTATAGGAATTATGACCAGTGCGTCGCCAATTTTGTTAACTGGCGAGAGGTCAAGAATTATTTTGCCCTGAATGTACGTGTGAAATGTATATATCTAAATATTAAAAGAAAACTTCGTCATTTAGAGGAGCATTTTTGTTGTAACATAATTTCGTTCTGGTTTACCGTAGACCTGCACGGGGGAAGGTATTGAAAACTGTTTTGGTTTGTGAGTTGAAGTTATAATCTTACTTTAATTAAGTAATTTCTAGATAGTATTTAAAAGGTTACAAAAATGACAATTTGAAGTCGTCATTTTCGTGGTCAAGTTTTAATTTTTTTATATAGATATCGATTGTCTATTTCTGTTGATACCTGATTAATTAAATAATGCTTATTCGTTTTCTCATTATGATCGGATTTTCATTCAAATAGTACAATTATAAGATTTTAAAATAAACAAAATGTTCTTTTTCGTGGTCTCGATGCTCATTTTCGTTACCGTTAAAATTGGATTTTTCCTTTTTTTAACCAAAATAAACTTTATCGATCTCTTATAATATAAAGCATCTTATCGGTACATATCCTTATGTTCAAAATAAAACAGACCACATCAAAATGTGTGTTTTTATTTCTGTAACATTTCTCTTACACCTCAAATAATTACCCACAAATCAAGTTTAATTTGACTGCTAAAAACGTACTTAACAAAAACAACATCACACTCATGACTTTATCTATCACAAAAATAGACAGCCGAGATAACATATTTCACGAAAATTATTACTTATTTATCACATGCCATAAACGGTTATCTACTTTATTTCACTAATTCCGATTCCTAAAGTCAAGGTTCTTGTATTAATTGATTGTCATGCGTCATTTCGCCATTCTCGTAGCTTTAATAGGACATGACGACTCATTTGATTTTCTCTTCGTTTGTTGAGAAAATATGTGAAATATTCAAAATCTAAGCATGGATTAGAGAGTATTTCAGTACTGCTAAACTTAAATCTTAATATTGCGCAAGCTTCACACGACGCACACAACTGATGATTTTATCATGCGTACCTACTAAGCGTGCGTTACTAAGGCTTTCACTCTTAAACGCTTAATTACACTTAACTCAAAAGACTAGCAAAGGCCATTTGAGTCAAAGTGAGCAAGATGAAAATGGAAGCTCCAGGAGTGAAGGTGTTTGCTGATCCAGTAACTCCTCTGATGAAAGAAGTGTAGTTGTTCACACGAGTGTAGATCTCAGGGTATGATGATGCAGCGCAATTTCCATGCAGTGCGAGGATACCAGTCAATACGCCATCACAGATGAGAGGGTTACCTTCATCGCTCTGCATATAATAGATTTAGGATTAAAACACATCTGAGAGGCAAAAATATATTTAAATTTTTGATTCACATGCATTCTACTTAAGTTGAAAACTTTACAGATACTGATGGTTAAAAGGCTTACAAAAAGGAAAAATCAATAAGTTGAAGATTCAAGTAATTCATAGTGACATTTACCACACAACCCGAGGAGACGATGTCATATGAAGCCGCGCAGACCATGGTGTTGCGGATGTTAGGCATTCCGTGCTGGGTGTTGTACACGTTCGTGCACATTTCTTGATTGTAAATGTATTTTGCGGCAAACTTCAAATCAACACTGGCCTAAAAAAGTAAATAAAATTATTACGACTGTTCAGACTTACACGCCCTACTTCTAAAAAAGGCAAACCTTCAAAACAAAACAAAAACATCAAGCATCATCACTCACCAAGGAAGTGGGATTGTTGTTGAGAGCACCCCAGCCGGCAACAGTGCAGCTAAGGTCATCGCGTGGGTTTAACTCGCAGCAGGTAAGGCACGGTGTGACCACTGTGTTGGGAAAGGGAACGAGTAGTTACAAAATAACGATTTTTTCCTCACAAGATTTCGTGACGATTTCCTGACGTCAAGAAATTTTGGATGTTTTATGCAGTTATGTTTTATGATTTCATCCTTAGTGTTAATAATTTCTTGTCAAAACTGATTTCTTGTCAAATTTATGACGCGCCACTTTTTTTGAGGAATACTCTATTAATGATTACGAATATGAATCTGTTCATTTTACTATGCATAGTCCCATTATTAGTTTAAAAATAGTTTTCAATTTTGAAGAACCTAAATATACTTAACGGTTAACTAAAATTAAATCAAGTCTATTAAACTCTTGTTGTTATTTTTCTTTTTATTCGAATTATTTTGATCTAATCAAATTGATGGACCTTGATAGTTATCCAATCCAACCGCATAACAGTGCAAACCAGGGGTATTGCATGCGTCCAACGCGTTCTAAGAGGAATTTCACGTGCCAAAATTATCT
This sequence comes from Choristoneura fumiferana, assembly GCF_025370935.1. Taxonomy (NCBI): domain Eukaryota; kingdom Metazoa; phylum Arthropoda; class Insecta; order Lepidoptera; family Tortricidae; genus Choristoneura; species Choristoneura fumiferana. The sequence goes on along the minus strand of NC_133475.1, from coordinate 7,922,303 downwards.
GTCTTACTCTACGAGAACACAACAGTGCAAGCACTGCTGCTTCACGGCAGGATTAGCGAGCAAGATGGTCCCTTGTTGAACAATCTAACTATTAAACTATAACTTTACTTTGTGATCGATCCTTAACTCAAACTCGAAATCATTTATTTCCCTTGATACAATACAAAATACTGAATTAAACCCTGTAAGGGCACAGCAATAACATCGTCATCATTTCGGCATATATTCGTCCCACTGCAGGGCACAGGCCTCCTCTCAGAATGAGGTGGCTTGGGCCGTAGTTCTAACGCGTGCCCAGTGCGGATTTGGAACTTCACACACACCATTGAATTGCTTCACCTGTGTAGTACTTTCCTACCTACTGGCTAGTTAGTGCTTATAGTTCTTAGGTAGAGGTAGCAAATAATTAATACTCACAGTAATAACACCAATATCATTGAGGTAAGATGGAATTCCCAAGTACTCGGGGTGTTCGGTATATTGGAGAATGGTCCTGACACGATCAGCTGACGTGTCGTTAGTAAGCTGATGCGCTCCAGCAAATACCCTGTAATTGGCTGTGCTGATCGGAGACCTGGTCCTGTGAATAAATATATTAAATTTTGTTGTGAATCCTCCATTGAGAAGGCCACGCTTAAAACAGTTAATCGCCTCACAAAACAAAATCCCACTAATAATATTATAATTATAAATATGAAAGTTCGTAAGTATGTCTGCTTGTTCACGTCTAAGCCGCTAAACTGATTTAGATGAAATTCGGTATGCAGATAGTTTGAGCCCCGGCGAAGGACATAGGGTAGTTTTTATCACGGATAAATTGCAAGTTCCCGCGGGGGGATAAATAAACGAATTCTACGCGGACGGAGTCGCAGGCAATAGCTAGTATTTAGTAAACTTGGTGTCCTTTTTAATACAAAACTATCCTGTGTTCTTCTTCTAGTAAAAGTATTTTTAAGGACGGATTAATCGAAATACTTTAGTGCATTTTGGGATGAATTATGGAAATTGTACGAGTAAATATTATTGTATTAAATCCGGAATAAGCTTTTAGTAATATGTATCTAAACTCTTTATTGTACAAAAGAAAAGAAACAAAACACAATTGACAAACTTTAATATACTTTTGGGTTGGTGAGATATTTTGTATCTTACGGGATTAAATAGGAGAATAGCTTAAGGACGCAAAAGACTTGTGCCCATCAGTGGCGACATCAGTAATTACTGGCGGCCAGTATTAGCTAATGTATAACAATGTCTTACCCATCAGCATTCCACTCATACAAACAAGAAGCAGCTGTCAAGACATGCTGGAAGGTGATGAGAGCACCACCACATCTGTGGCCTCTGGTTGGCACTGCCTGGTTGTTGAAAATCCTTTGCAAGGAGGCCTGAAGAAGTTGTTAGTATTTAGAGGTAGAATGCTTTTAGTGACATTATTTAGTAGTAACGACACACTAATTTATTAAGCGCAGTTGAAACAAAATTACAGTGACTTATGTATAGTGAATATACCTATTTGTTTCAGAAAATCAAGTAACTTTTTTGTTATTAAGAGCCTGTTTCACCAGCCATTGACAAAATTTTATGTGACAAATAAATGTGACGCTATCTCTGTTTATTCCGACAAATCAAACAGAGTCGGCATCACAGACATCTCTCACATAAAATGTATCAATGAGTGGTGGAAAAGGGGGTAAAACTATGATAGTATCGTAAAAGGCTACTTTGAAAGTGAACTTGAATTTACCATGAAAGGGAATTGAAGATTGGCAGCATAGCCTCCACCAGAGATCCTATTTGATTGTTCGTCGACATCCAAGGGCACTGCACTGCCTAAAATAAAATATTTTTATGATTATATTGAATCACTTAAGACGCCCGTGAAATTAAATTTAAAATAAAACTCTTAAAGCACTTACAGGCAATGGCAAGAGCCAAAAAAGAAACAATTTTGTACATGTTGTTGGTTACCTAGCAGCACTGTTAATGTGAACTGGGAAAAGTAAAACAATAGCTAGCCTTAAATATGTTAGGCTATTATCGCAAAGCTGTTATCAGTGTACAATCATCCTTAACTTATTTTCATAACCGAGCCTCAAAATCAAAAAGTCCTAACTTGTATAACTTTTCTATGCCCGCTTACATGTTTCTTGTACTGAGCGGTTTTTTTTATCGTTCTTATCCATTTAGTGGAATCGATACGATATCTGAGTTAATATCCTGATTGGAAATCTGTTACGTTTTTTGGTACAGTACTTACCTGGTTTATTTACCTTTGATTATGACTTTCTGAATAATTCAGCATTAGCTAGATAACTATTGAGCATATTTTGATGAATCATTTTTAAAATATGTATATGTGGTACCGGAACTTTGTTACACAATTGTTCATAATTTCAGTATAATTGAAGGCTTAAAGTGACCAAAGATTGTTTTGCTAGTGACAAGTGTTTATTTGCTTATTTGTAATGCTTTATTTTTTATCCATGTTTTAAATGTTGTTAACTTGAATGAGGTAGTGGCTGCTTATTTAAAACTAGCGTTTACCCGCGGCTTAGCATGCGTAAATCATTAGATATAGGTACTTATAGCAGTTGAATTAAAATTTCGGGATTTTATTAAATTCTCGTGGGAATTCCCTAAAATTACATCGTGGTTTTCATTCACGTTATTTTATAACAACCATGCCAAATTTCATGACTCTAAGCCCAGCGGTTGTTATTTCGAGATTTTACCCCTATCCCGTGGGACATCGGGATAAAAAGTAGCCTGTGTGTTATTTCAGATGTCCAGCTATCTACATGACAAATTTCATGACTCTAAGCCCAGCGGTTGGTATTTCAAGATTTTATCCCTATCCCGTGGGAATATCAGGATAAAAAGGAGCTTGTGTTATTCCAGATGTCCAGCTATCTACATACCAAATTTCATGACTCTAAGCCCAGTGGTTATTCTTTCGAGATTTTATCCCTATCCCGTGGGAATATTGGGATAAAGTGTAGCCTATGCGTTATTTCAGATGTCCAGCTATCTACATACCATAGGGATTGCAATCCAGCAGCATTTTCAATCTAGCTGGATTTTTGTTAGATTGGCCCGAATCTAGCTGGATACAGCAAGATATGTAATCAAAAAAATACATGATTTTAATGAATTTGTTTGTTTATTTATTAATTTAAGCTATTTACTACCGTGAGAGGTATTTGAGTGATATGGACCTGCTCAATGATGCAGTGAATATCATTTTGAGTTGTCCGGTATCGGAAGATGCAGTACCTAGGTACGGATTTACAGGTTCATCAAGCACTCCTTTGCAGACAGATAATCTGGACATCGCAGGAGAAGTGTTTGTTTAATGTGGCCATCGAATCTAAATGAGGCTGGCATAATCACACAGGTGCACTTAAGCCTCGAATAAATATATAAAAAAAGCTGTTTACTACTACAAACTACCAAAATAAAAACCTTTACTCGTTTAGTGGTAACTAGGAACATATATCAATTTCAATTTAAGTTGGTTCTTTGAGATCAAAATAATTGACTTAAAATTACAATTTCAGTATTATGTTTTATAAAGTAAGAAAAAAAAACGAATACAACATCAAAGATCTTTAAGGAATAATTAATAAATAATTTTCATCATCATCATCATGTCAGCCGAAAGACCTCCACTGCTGGACATATTTATGCCTCCCCTAAGGCTCTCCACTCAGGCCGGTCTTGTGCTTTCCGCATCCACCGTGTATCCCTAGGACGGTATGCCTTCAACAAGACGGAGCGACGACCTAAGGCCGTATTGCCTAACGTTTTTGAAGTTCGCCATCGCAATCAAATGACAGTTTTTGTATGCGAAACCTGTCATTTGATTACGATCGCGAGCGTCACAAACGTTAAGCAGTACTGCCTCTAGTTAATGTCGCATAATTAATTTTCATAATTAATGAATATCGGGATAAAAAGTTTCCTATGTTTTAATCCAGGTTATAACCTAACTTTTTGCCAAATTTCATCCAAATCCGTCCAGCCGTTTCAGCGTGAAGAAGTAACAAACATACTCACTCACTCACAAACTTTCACGTTTTATAATATTAGTAGGATTAGTAGAATTAATTTAAACGAGTCATATTTATGATCGCAAAGGATAGTGATACGGTACGGTAGGTTGTAAAAGTATTATACTAAATTACCTACCTAAATAAAATCGGAAACAAAAGAAAAAAAATATAAAACTATTAAAAGAGGTAAGTGTTACTACATTAAGTATAAATGAATATTTAGAAGAATGAGAAAAAAAATAATGGGTAGGTATAGTACTCGTCGTTATAGTGCTCGTCGTAGTGCTCGTCGTCGTCGTTGGCGACGCGTCGCGACAGCAGCTGGGCTACTACGAAACTCTAAACTCGAAGTTCGTATCATACCGTCCCTCTTGCTCTCATATTAAATAGCATAAGTGTCGGAGGGACCGCACGACACGAACTTCGAGTTACAAGTTTCGTAGTAGCGCTGCAGCAGTGGCACAGGAATCGATCGACCAAAGCATGACCACGACCACTCTGTCAAGAGTGAACGACTAAGAAGAGAGAATAGTACTCGTATTATTGTATGTAATTAAAGATGACCTCATTGCACTATACCGCATATATAAGTTCTAAGTTTATGTATTTATAACTAGATGAAAGTATAGTTTATTTAAATACCTTACCAAAATTATAAGTGTACACCACTTCCTAAAAATTACATGTGGTTAACATAGCATATTATTATGTTATGTACCGATAGTTCATTAATGTAATTCATTGTAAAATTATTACGCCCCAACAGGGCATAATTTTTTATATTTTTTTGTAAAAGGTGTTGAAATTAATAAATACTGAATACCTACTGATACATATTGAAATCAATTTTAAACGTTTCACAGTTGATTCTACTTTCACTTTTATAGTTTCAATTAATTATCAGCTCGGATTTACAGCAGAAACTTTGATAAATGCGTTTTCATTTGTTCTCGCGCTATATCAGTTACAGCGTTACACAGCGTTACACATAATAACAAACGTGAATTTTGGGCATTCTGGCCGTTTTGGCCGCGGTTACGAGCACATTAAGGGGGGTTATACCCGTTAATGAGAACGTTAATACCCTGACCTCCATCACGTTTTGTAAATAACCCCCTGCCTGTGATGTGTGGAGTACGCTGTAACGACACGGAACGATCGTAGGATGCATTTTTAACTGCCTTTATCAGGCAAAAGGCCATAAAATTCAACAAACATAGGACCAATTTAAAAACGCCGATGTGTTTTTTTTCGCGAGGCGCATGAACAACAAAAAAGGAACGCTTATGGGATCGCTAGCGTTGCTGTTTTTTGATCACTGCTACGGGATATTTATTATTCGTAACCTTTGTTAAACTGGGTTTTAACCGTAATTTTTTATTTATTAATTCAAATTAAGAAAACAAAATGGTCCAAGAGTTAGTAAACACGAAAATACTTAATAACTATGTTAGTTTACAGTATAAAATTAAAATTTAAAAATAATCATTGAAAAAGGTACATGACCATCAGGTGATGATGACATGATCATTTTCTGCTGGTCAGCACCTGGGCGAATTGGCGTATGCAAGTCGAGTCCTCGCCGCTACAGTTTGCAGAATGGTGTTAGAACTAGCCCACAAACTACTGAGCATCGAGGCAGTCTTTTTGCGCATGATGGCATATTAAATCATCCGTTCTAGCCAGCGCAAACATGCCCGATGCGCTGCTAGACCCTGGCAGTTCAGCCCCATCAGCATCCTGCAGCTCCGTTTCCACCAGGGATATGCGAGGATCTGTTGCGAGGAATGTGATTTCATGAACCAATAGAAATACTTCATTAAACTCGCCTGGCTTCTCTCAGCTGTTTCATCTCAATACATCTTTGGTGGAAACGTGGCTTAAAGCCGTCGTTATACTGTACTCCAAGGACGCTGACAGACCGCTGCGTGAAGCTAATCCAGTGACTGAACGTACAGAAAACTTGACAGTAGGCTTTAAATAGCGTCGCCTTGACTTGCTTAGGTACTACAACGTGCAAACCCACATGTTATATCTTATTGCCAGCGCCCTTCTTTCCCTCTCAATGCCCATGTGGTCCTTAAGGTTGTCGGTAATTAAATTTCCCAGGTATTTGAACACATTTGCTCGTTTTAGTTCATCACCGTTGAACCCGATTGCAGGCACAAAGTAATAATATTATACTTAAGTACTTTATTCGAAAGGATGTAGGTACCACTTGAATTACAGTGACAATGTGTGTTTCTTTTTATTATGGACCAACCACCCCACATGAATTAAATTGAATCATAAAAAAAAAGATCATAAATTGACTTTGTTGGGTACATAAACGAAGGGTACCAATGACAGGAGGGTTTGCGTTTGCCCTTGTTGGTTGAGTCGCAACATACTTTAAAATCTTCATTAAATTTTGGGTTGTGATACAAATCGAAATTATAGAAGTTTTTAATTATTATTTTCCCTAATTGTTATGTACCTACCTAAACTATATGCTATAGCGTTTGAAAGATATTGAAGAATCAAATACTACTCGTAACGTCTGCCTTTGGTTTTCATCTCGAGTAGGTACTCATAGATCTAAAGTTGTAAAGATGCCTCAGATTGATAACAAAAGTTCTTCGAAAAACATGAGCTGAGTAATAGAATGAGTATCAGTCTACTTATCTCGTCCGCTTCCTCCTTATGATGCAACAACAGATTGTTGAAGGTCATGAAAAAAATATAGTAAGTAGGTACAATACAATACTACAAATATTCTTTATTGCACACTACAAATCAGTAGGTACAATTTTTTTACATGGATACAAATTCTGGGTAGAATTAGGCGGTCTTATCGCTTAAAAATGATCTCTTTCAGACAACCATTAGAGTAACATTAGGGTAACCAACGGGTAAGTATTTTATTTATCCTGTTAAACGTAACTATGGAATTTTGACTTCGATCGACGTCATGAGTAGACGTCGCGGTATTGATCAATTAGCGATTATTAGAATTTTGCTATCGTTTTTGCAATGACATCGATTCAATAATGAAAAAAAAAATAACAAAAACGTTTTGAAGTTAAACAATCTTTTCTAAAGAAACAATACGTGATGCAGATAATACTTAAAGCTGTGGAAAAATTACTAAAGTATAGGTAATCATCGATTGAAGACGTCATATTGATCAGACTAAAATAAAATCGTGCCCACTTAAAGACTAAGATGTTACCTTTGAGAATTCCAATGAGATTTAGTAAAATTCCGTAATTTCAATTGGACTACTAAGTCGGGTAACTTAATAGCTCTCGTAAACGAAATCGCGTGTTTAAGCTAGTAATATGTAAATCTATAAATCTGTTGTCACGAGACTGACAGTCAAGATCACAAACTTGTGAGCAAAAATTTGATCAAAATATATGAACACGCTTCCACGCCGTAAGCAGTAAATAGTCGTGTTCATATATTTTGATAAAATTATTGCCCGCAAGTTTATCAAATCAAATCAAAGACTTTTATTCAAAGTTTATTAAAAAACTAAAACTATATAAAATATAAACTAAACTAATATTACAAAATAAAAATGACTTCCAAATTTTTTGCCTCAGGCATTGACCCCCCTCAGGATAAAGTAATGGTGGCGTGGAAGCAGTCTACACGCGCGTCCGCAAACATCCCTGCAGGGCTACTACGAAACTCGAAGTTCGTGTCGTGCGGTCCCTCTCGCTCTCGTATTAAACAGTATAAGTGTCAAAGGGACCGCACGACACGAACTTCGAGTTTCGAGTTTCGTAGTAGCCCAGCTGATGCGCTGCAATACCGAGGCAGCCCCAACAGTGCCCTGAATGCGTTATTAAATTGTACCTTTATTTGTGTCTTTTTTGTTTTGTTGTGTTTTGTGTCCGCCTAAGGCATTGAGTAAAATCAAAAATCAAAAATCAAAATGGTTTATTAAAAGCAAAAACAAATTACAAGTAGGGTTTCCGTTGGTTCCACACTAGGCTATGCCTGTCACGTGGAAACCTGATTCGGGGTACAAACAATTAATTTAATTAAATAACTAAAATTTTTACAAAAATGGGTAAATTAAAAGTTAGGCAACAAAACGAACAAGTGTGTGTGTGTGTGTGTGTGTGTGTGTGAGTGCGTGCATAGCTGTGTATGTGCGACAAAACAAAAATAGACAACGTATCCTGTATTTAATTAAAAAAAGAAATGTACTTTTGTTTCAATAAAAGTAAATTTATTGTCTACTTACCCGCGTCGGATGCCACGCTGTACAATAGTTGCGCTCTTTGTTAGACATTCGTATGCTGATATGGGGCCCCTAATAAAAATAAATGGTATCTTCCCTGATCTAAATATTAGGATACAAATTCAGGCGAAGCACTATAGATCTTCCCCCACATAAACTATGCTTGGATTGCAAAAGTTTTGTTTTATTGTTTTCTGTGTTTCGTTTGGTTACGCCTTCGGATTTTTCTCTTGCCCAAATTGATACAAATCACGAAGAACCATAAAGTGATTTTAGATTTCCAGATATTTTTAACAGTAGCTACATTGCATCTCAGTAACGTGATCTTCATTTTGTCGTATATTTGGTTTCCGAAGATAAATTTACAGACTAAAAATAAAATAATATGAACATAATTCAAAGTTTTTACTCATTTCCTATGCTCCTAAATTTTTTAATTATTATGCTCGATGTAGGCTGAAAACATGACTTTTATGATCGAGTTAATAAAGTACAATCATCTTCTAGGACTATGGAAATCAAGTGCTAACACTACAACGAACAAACGTTTTTAAAAATAATTTTAATTTAGTTAATTTTGTGTTTACTGCTTTAAAAATTAAAGAAAATACCTACATCAAAACTTTTCAGGCAATAATAAATAGTGGATTAAAAACAAGTGCATAAATATCGTGCAACATGTCGAGCTAAACTCGATTTAAGAGGTGCAATAAATGTTTAATCATCATCATCATCATCATCCCAGCTTGTATACGTCTCACTACGCGGCATTGTAATAGGCTACTACGAAACTCGCAAATCGAAGTTCGTATCGCATCGTCCCTTTCACTCGCGTACCTATGACATAAGCGTCAGCGGGACGGCAACATACGAATTTCGAGTTTTGTACTTCAAGGTTTAAGGCCTGGCCTCCTCTGAGGATGTGAGGGCTTGTTAAGCAACTGGCTTTTATTTTTCTTTACGATACTACTCGAAGTTGCTTAATTTTATTAATTTATTATTGTAAAACACGTACTTTAAAAACACAAAAATAACAACTTTATTTATCTCTTTTCTGAACATGTGATACACTACCTATGTAATAAATCGATAGATTGGCTAATTTAATTCAAGTTTTATAATATAAAACTTCAGTCAACCTGACTCAACTCTAGATTGCTAAGTACCTACCAACATTGCTCTTACTTGCATAGCGCAGTCACTCGAAAAGCACAGTGATTAAAGTAAAAGTTTAACTTATTCTCATATTAGGGTGAAGCTAGTTGGAGGCTAAATCGCTACCGAGTTCTAACAGCATAGATACTCTCACTGTTGTTATGAACGACACTCAAGGGTCGGCGAGCTCACAGCTAGTAGTTCAATCTACGTTTCGATTCAGAAAAACCCTGCTAAAGTCAAATCGTATCATCCACTCTATCCCTTTCATTTCTCTTGACAGAAAAAGGATAGTTCAAACTATTGATGTCTTTTTCGATCAGTTTGGCATCGAATAGCCGCAGAGCACGGATTGTATCTGTGCGATTCCATAGGAGATTACATCAGTTGCAACCTCATTATTTCCGCTATTTGGTTCGTGTCGAAAGGTTCATTAAATTATTACCTTGTTACTGTGAAATTTAGCCGAGCTTTCTATTTAAATTAAACTTTGATTGCATCGTTAATGGAAACAATGCTACGTGCTGGCACAATTTTGTACCGCACTAAAATTATTTATGATGAAGTTATTCCTACAACACGGAAACTAAACTTATGCCTTATGAGCAATTGAGCAATGCAATAAATATTACGAGTATCTTCTATAATAATGTATGGAATGTTAAACCTGCTCTACGCCTTTGAAAATAAAGAACCAAAATATAACATATTTCAAAAAACGTTTACGGTTTTCTTTAAATTGGTTTATCTGAAACGATTCCACTGCCGACGATTGAATGCTGCTCTACCAAAATCTGACTATCTATTACCATCTGCCAATTGCTAACTAAACAAACAAACTCAAAACACAGTGCCAAGAGCTATGTTAAGAGTTTCTTTGAGCTATCGAACCAGAAATGAGATCCGTATTTAGAAGAACTAAATAAAGTTACCGACATAGCTATCAAATTGCACGGCTTAAATGCTAGTGGGCGGAGCACATTTCTCATACACCTGAAGTCCTATCCTAAAGACAAAGGTAGCAGAAAATCCATCGTCGTGCAGATTTTGGGGAAAAGTGTGAACCAATCTTGGCCTGTGGTACTGTACTCATGAAATTATTAGTATCTATATAACTATCTGCCTGGGACTGAATATTATTTATATGTGACAAAGAAAACAGTACTTAGTACACGCGCAACTGTAATTCTATTAAGCCATCCATTTCACTTCAGCAAGCACTTCGAAGTTGCTAAAACTTGAAGCCATATATTATGCCGCATTGCATATAGAAAACTTTTCTCCCAGGAGTGCACAAATTAAGTACCTTGGAAACGTTATTCAAACACTGCTGGTCCGGGAGAATGCGTTTTCCCAAGGCTTGTCCGATAAAGTAGTGATTAATGTTCCGAAAGAATAATGACTTGTCACGGATAATGAGTTTCGTACAATTAATTCACTAAAAATATTCATTATGTCCCATTGGACAGATTATTTTGTTTCTGAGAAAATTAATTTAACTTAAAAGACACAAAAATGTATGCACTAAAGGAGAATCCAAAAATACATCAAATATCTAAAATCACAGAATCGATTAAATTAATCATAATGCCGTTAGGTTCAGCATCTTTAACAAATCATAAAATTGACTTTGTTTGCGAAAAACTAATCCCTAAGTATTATATGATTAATATTGTGATTGCAAAAGTTCACTAATTTTGGTTGAAAATAAATTCAAATATTTTATGCAAAACCACAAAATTCATAATTATTTGTTAGTAACAGTGTTTTTAATCTAGTCACTAGATTGTAGTGTTAGCTGATACTGACTAATTGAAATTAATGCCATTTTATCTTTTGTGAATTAATTTAAATTTAACAAAGTCGCACTAAATCCAAACCTTGTTGTTGTTAGACTGTACAACAACTACTACTGTACTGTAGTCTAACAACTGGTAGCATGCTACCACAAATCACACATGTAACATGGTGTATGGTTGTGTCACTCTGAAGATGAGCTCTGGTTGAGTTCGAAACGCGTCAGTGTAGTGTGGTGGTGGTGATAGATGGGTTTGTGTGATTTGTGTGTGTTTTTACAGTGTGGAGGTGGAGGAACTGCATGGACACGCATATTTTGCATAAGCTTATCTATCGTAAGGTCGCGGGTGAGCAAGGAAATTCTTTTAGTTCATTGATATGGACTCCGCAAAGTAACGCCTGATTCAATAAATTAGTAAATACTTGAGTTGATGTTAAAAATGCCAAAATCAGTACAGGGGTGCTTTCAAAATTTGAGGGTTTCCCTCGAGTTTTGTAAGATCCCATCATCACATCTTGACTTGGTGTCAGTGGGACCACCTCGGACGGAAGTATATCCTTTAGAACAAAAAATAATTTTGAAAGTTCGGCCCACAATTGACGGAGTTATTGCGTAACAAAAAGACAAAAAAAACATAAGACGAATTATTGAGAACCTCCTCCTTTTTTGAAGTCGGTTGAAAAATACAAATGTCATGAACCTCCTCCTATTTTGAAGTTAATTAAAAATGAAGACTTATTTAGGAAACACTACATGTACGGCTAGTTTTTATTACCTATAACTTAATATTCATATCTCGAATAGCAAACATACAGCGGCACCACTTGATGGGTATCCGCTCAGTTAAAAATAGTTTTAAGTTATATTATTATTCATAATTTAATAATCTTAACAACAGTATTACACATGTAAACACAAGAAAAGCAATGACAAAAAATGCCGACACGAATATCTACCTATTGGCTCTGTGCACGACATCAGCGCCACCTACCTTTTTGCTCTGATGCTCTGACGTTTTGAAAGTTCATCGCGACATTGTGACAAAAATCAAACCTATAACGTATTAATTTATAATACAAAATTACTGTGATACCAAAGTGATACCAAAGTGATTTGGGTGGTGTGAATTCATTTTTACGTCATTAAAATTAAATCAGGTAAGTAAAATTTATTCAAAAAGTGTTTTATTTTCGTTATGTCAGGGTTCGTTTAATTCTTGTTTAGTTGTACTTTTACTGTAAAACGAAAAGATAAAGCTATCTTATTGGTGAACTAAAATAATTTCCTTGCTCACCTGCGACCTTACGATAGCTAAGCTTATGCAAAATATGCGTGTTCATGCAGTTCCTCCACCTCCACACTGTAAGAACACACACAAATCACACAAACCCATCTATCACCACCACCACACTACACTGACGCGTTTCGAACTCAAACAGAGCTCATCTTCAGAGTGACACAACCGTACACCATGCTACCAGTTGTTAGACTAACAACTGTGTTTAGAATGCATGGAGATAATTAGATACAACAGTATGGGGTCTATTATTAATGAGCAGGTAAATTTAGTTTCATCTCCCTTGCTACGGCTTGGATCTAATTTCAGCAATGGTAGTTAATAAAACATGCCTTGACAGTAAATAAATAAAAATCAAGGTAGTTTTGAAGGACGGTTAAAAAATTTATTAATAATTTGTGGGTAGTTTTAGTTTGTTTCATAAAACGTATGTGGGTACTTGGGGAGTTACAGTGACAAGTTAAAACGGTGGTTGTGGTTCGTTAGTCTAACAACTGGTAGCATGGTGTACGGTTGTGTCACTCTGAAGATGAGCTCTGTTTGAGTTCGAAACGCGTCAGTGTAGTGTGGTGGTGGTGATAGATGGGTTTGTGTGATTTGTGTGTGTTCTTACAGTGTGGAGGTGGAGGAACTGCATGAACACGCATATTTTGCATAAGCTTAGCTATCGTAAGGTCGCGGGTGAGCAAGGAAATTATTTTAGTTTATTGATATGGACCTCCGCAAAGTAACGCCTGATTCAATAAATTATCTTATTGGTGTCTTTGAATAATAGTAAAATTATATAATTGTTCTTATATAGCTAGTAATAAATTAAATATCGTTTTCAGATCAAAATGAGTATCATTTTTAAGACTGGTTTTGTGAGTATCACTCAATATAAAATTTCAAACACAAACCGTTTCACAGGAAAAATTGTTGCTGGACATGTCCGAGATGTAGAAGAATTAAGAACAAAACAGGGACAGTGATCAATAATTCAAGCTCGCATCATAACGCAAACATCTATTACTAAAATTAGGTAGTTAAAGTCTTTACAAATTGCTTTGTTAATGATAGATTTATATGAGTATAACAGATGACAGAGCCTATATTATTTCTTCTTTTGGCGACTACGAGCGCTGTGATGGATTCCATTACCCCCATCTAGTACTTCGCACCCTCCCAATAGATATGTTACACATAGCTGCAGTAGCAAAAAAAACGGTTTTTGCTGAATTGATAAGGGAGGTTCTAATTTAATCAATATTTTAAAAAGACTAATATACTAATAAGTTTGACCGCTATGTGTGTCTGTATGTATTTATGTGGCACCGTAGCTCTTAAACGGGTGGACCGATTTGAACGTGGTTTTTTTATTTGAAATCAGGTTTTCTAGCGATGATTCTTAGACATGTTTCATCAAAATCGGTTTAGCCGTTTTTAACATTATAAACTGATTAGGTTATAAAAGGTAATTGTCGAGTCTTTTAAAAGACAAAGTTCTAAGAAATTTAGAAAACCGCCGAGTAACTAGATATGCCTCTCAGATTCCACTGAGTCTTGTTGTTTCAGAATATCGGTTACGCATTGTTTATCCGTCGTAAATCTTTAGTGACGCATTGTTAGTCTTAACTGGGGGACAAATTGTGGTATTATATGACAGAGCAAATTGAATGTTCCAGTTATATGACGTGTTTGCTGGGCATACTGATGGTACCCCTTTTGCTGTGTAATCGCAAAAACTTAGACAACTGTTTGAAACCAATTTGTTTGGTAAAGTCAGCATCAAAAGTAGACACAAACTATACACTTTCGTACTTTGTCGTTTTACAGCCACGTACTAAACGCCATGCAAGATTGTCAATGTGTCAATGCGACAGAGTCAAAAGGTGATCCGCTACTTTTGATGCTGACTGTACCATACCTACATATTACTTTTTTGCTCTTGGGCTATTTGTTTTTTCTAATAACCTTAGCAAACAAAAAGTTGGAAATCTCCCGATTTTGTCACTTCAAAGTTCAATATCTCAAAAACAGCTGAACCGATTTTGATAAAACATGTCTGAGAACCATCGCTAGAAAACTTGCTTTCAAATAAAAAAACACATTTCATGATTAAAAGTTGCAAAAAAGACACGGACAAAAAGTTACAAAACATAAAAACTGCATTAGCTGAAAGCACGGGTGAAATTGTTTCGAGCTCGCCGGTAGCATTATACCATTTTTAGGGTTCCGTAGCCAAAATGGCAAAAACGGAACCCTTATGGTTTCGCCATGTCTGTCTATTTTTGCTCGAATATATGTATATATAAACTATGCCGACAAAACGGTACAATAAAAAACTCAAAAACATTTTTTACCTCCCATAGACGTAAAGTGGGGGTGATTTTTATTTTCTCATCCTTCCTATTACGGTTAAGGATTTTTTTATAATTTCCTTTACATCAACTAATAGCAAGAAAAAGGAACAAGTAAGTAATACTACCAGAGTCCCATAGATTTTGTAAAAATATAATAAAAAGAGAGAGATAGTATAACGTAAAGTTCGCGGAGTTTCTTTTTACTGGTAAAAAACGAAAATACTACTCGAAAACCCGCAGTTATTTCGTCAATAGGCTAGTTCCCCAAAACATTCTAATTAGCCCATCTTTCGTTAATGAGGGCTATCGTTATTTGTCTTTCTAGATGGCGCCACTGTTGCGTGAGGTTTTTATGTGTGGCTTTCAAAGTCTGTTATTACTGGCGTGAAAAAAAAGTTTAGATTAAAATAATATACATATCAGTCACGCCGACCGTGGTAAAATAAAAAAAGCAAAAAAATTTTTTATGGCACCTCCCATTCACGTAAAGTGGGGGTCATTTTTTTCCGACTAACCCTAAAGGGGCTCCTAGACGGGCCATATTTTCACTGCAATATGTGGCCGGCAACTATTGGTGTCCCTGTCTAACATGTGAGTAAGAGAGGGACACCAATAGTTGCCGGCCACAAATTGCAGTGAAAATATGGCCCGTCTACGAGCCGCTTAATAGTAGTGTGGGATATCGTTGGATAGATCTTTTAAAACCGTTGGGGGGTAGCTCAGACAATTTTTCTATTCAGTGATCTGTTTGCGAAATATTCAACTTTAAAGTGCAACTTTTCATTAAAATCGAGTCCCCCCCCCCTCTCTAAAATCTAAACTGTTGGGTGGAAAAAATTCAGAATGATTAGTAAATATATCAAATTTACAAGGAAAATTATAACGGCTAAGATTGCTTGAGAATTATTAGTAGTTTAAGAGTAAATAGCATCCTAAGGTATAAAATATACTTAAGCTTAGAAGATTCCGTACGCGATACGAAATCCTTAAACAAATATTACTTGATTTTTTATAATGGCTACGAAACCCTATCTTGGGCGTGTCCAACACGCTCTTGACTTTTTGTTTAATTGACAAAAGAAGACTTACGTGACCAATATTTTGTGATAATCTAAAATGACGGACTACTAAACAAAATAATGTTACCATGGAAACTACCCAAAAAAACTACTTTCACTGTCGCTCTTGTATGCACAGACCAGACAAGTTAACTGAACATAACACATTTTATTCATCTAACGTGGCAGCGCCAACGGTCGCGCCATTAAGATCAATTTGGTGCACTCAGACCATTGCAGCCCTGTTAAATAACAAACTACAGGACAAGTTCTGTTCTTACTGCAAATGGGTGAGGCCCCGCTTATGAGCTCTCAAGTGCGGCGTGACTAACTGCAGTTGACATGACGTGCATTCCCGCCTTGTTAGGATTATCATTGCGTGGCTGCGGATGTATAGTGGCGGTAGCGTTAAACTGATAAAAAAAAGCAAATGAAAGCTTTTGATAGCTAGTGCAGCATCCTACTATATACATATATTAAAAAATTGAAGTGTGTTTGCATATTATATGAGTACGTTCCCAAAAACATTTCTAGGTTGAGTAGACGTTCTGGTCTCAACTTTATGTTATTTAGTAGTATAATGGTATATTAATTATGTCGTAAGGACGTTTACTCGACGGCATTAGGGCCCATTTAATTCAACTTTAAGTCGTAAGAATGTCGTGTTACCATCTTATACATACCTACTTAGTAGCATAATCGTCATGTTTATACGCGTCAGCGATTTGGCTACATGTCATACAAAAATAGCTGTTGCGATGTGTATTCGACTTTCTGTAGAGTAATGGTGAACAAAATGACTTTTAATTAACTCCTGATATAGAATTTTCGTTCAAATGTGACTTAATTTGTTTTAGCAGTGTCTTGTACCATTAAGGTAAGGACTAAAGGTTGCATTATTCGTAGTTTGAGATGAAACAACCATATTCATCAACTGTAAACTATTGTACGCTCAAGTTTACTGATTAATGTGAGATAATTCTGTAACAATAATTTTATGCGCTTTTAAAAATTTTAAGTATTAATATATTTTTATTAATTATTTAATATGTAACTGCAACCACTTTGTAACTTCCCGACCTATATAATAACCGTGCGTGACCGTGTTCAAATTTTGATTTTGATTTCAAAATGGAGGAAATTATATACATGTATATTTTAAAACGTTAACACGAGTATTCATCATATAGCGACCGTATTATCATGTTTATGTTACTTGAGGACGTATACAATTATTATATGATAAAAAACGTATATGACTACGCACGCACGCATAATGCACCAGTATACGACGAACAGTTAGAAAAACTACTGTAATATAACTCGAGGTCTTATAAATGTTTTATTATAATAACCAAATAAATTCAGGATTTAATTTACTTAAATATATATTAACTAAAATACATTGAAAATTTATAAAATAAATGGTGAAGTCGGGGATCGAAGTGGGGCTGTCAACTAAATTTTTAGCTAAGTTACTCTTTTGCTCTAAAAAACATTTGGACGGATTTAGATGATATTTTGTATTAAGGATTTCCGGAATATACATAGGTTACTTTTTATTCTGATATTCTCATTGGATTACATATATGTCTATCGCGGCCCATTTTTAACTCGATCAAAGCCTCCTCTCTACTTTTTTGGTCCTGTCTGTCTCTTAATACTACCTCATCCGTTAACGCTGGACTGCTAGTACTGGATATCGTTGGTCCATCTTCTAGTCGATCTCTCTTCCAAGAATCTCTGAGCCTAACCACCGTAGTCCGTTCTTGCAATCTGTTCTGCTTATCTTCACTTTCCGCGTTCTGATTCATCTATCACATGAATAACTTTAGTCCTCTGTCTGATCTGCTCGTTTTTTTCCGGTCTAGGAAATTTATTCTGAGCATTATTTGCTCCATTGCTCGCTGCCCGACACAGGGTTTTCAGTAGAACCTTCTAATAAAGTATATAGTTGTCTCCATGACGTTTGTGACTGGCATTAACAATGGTTTAATGCCTTGGTTTTATATTTGCTTATGTGTTCCCAAAAACCTAAACTGCTAAGAGAGAGACATGAAATTTTGTGGGAGCTCCCCTTTCAGCATAAAAAAAACTACTATAGTGAAAAAAAATTGACAAATTCCTGAATAGGCGATGACATAATCATATAATTTACGCTTAGGTACTTGATTATTTTGTAGTACTACTTAATAACATTTCAAGGCGGCGTCAAAAGTAGGTAACTACCCAAGCTACGAGAATATTAAGATGTTTGAAGCGATCAGATATTATATTTTTTATAGATTTTTTCTCGTCTTCGGAAGTAAAGGGCTTAAACTCCTATTAAAATTGCTTTGTTTAAACCTCCATCATACGACTTTACTAGATATTTAAGTATCCAAAATAATTACTAACGCGGACAAAGCTAGCAACTTAAACACATTACGCGAATAACTATTTCTTAATAAATGATCCTCTTCCAATAGGCGATTGTTGCTTGTATTATCTCCGGCTGAGGCAGATTAATTTGGTGTGGAAACAAAGAGCATTATTATAGGGAATTAATTCGGTTTCTACACGGCACAGTATTTATACTACGTCTGCGAGGGTGCGAGGAAAATTCGCCTTCTAAGGGCTTCTTCAAGACGGCTCGAATATTTCCTTTAATTTTATACAAGTAAGCGTAGGTACCTATCTAATTATGCTGGAATAAGTTGATCAATCTAAGAGTATTTATTTAATTTTACGAGAACCATAGAAACTGTGCAATTGAAAATTTTTGCTGATTTGGCGAAAGGAGCGCCTTCCTTGATGTGAGTTTTCAGGACAGAAATAGCGTGGCGTCGCAACAACTCCACTCCCAACGATTTGACTAAATTGTTATATGACATCAGTGATGACAAGTAGGTACCTATGGCAAATCTCATTAATTATCCAAAGACATAGAAGGTACATAACTAACGCTTCTCTCACTTCTCGGGTTGCCTAACTAAAAAGTTCAGTCCACGCCATTACGGCGGGACAGTAATTTGTTTAGACCAGAGGTTTCAAGTGTGCCGCGTATATTTTCAGGTGTGCCGCGACCGTCGCGAAGTGTATACGATTCGTACAAAAGATATCAAGGAGACCCTATCAATAAGCCTCCACTGTCCGTTATGTTATACATATTATGGGTATACTGTACGGAACCCTTTAGGTACTCTACGCGCCAGTCCGACTCGCACTTGGCAATTTTTACTGGTGTGCCATGAAACTTTGATGAACGAAAAGTGTGCCGTTAAAACCAAAAGGTTGAAAACGCCTGGTTTAGACTGTATTGAAAAATAACGGACACGACACTTGACTGTGTCCACGTGAGAACTGAGTGAGGCTATAGCCCAAACTCTCTCATTGTTAATTACCAAAAGTCAACCTTTTCCTCCTTTGAGTTATCTCTCAGTTTTTAAAACCGGCCAAGTATGTCGGACTCGCATAACATGTATTTCGTCACAGTCCAATTGCAATTTTTGAAATTAAGTTTAAAACACAAAAATAACACGTTCTGTCGCTTTAATTTTAATTTATTATACCTATTTATTTAATATTTTTGATGCATTCCCTTAATTTAGGCCTTGCTTAATGATTGCCTTAATTTAAGTACATCAAAGAAAATTCAAAGTAGTTACTTATTAGGAATGTCTTCCTTGCCTGGTCCGTAAGTCTGATCTTCACCTGATTTCGCCCGACAGAAAGGTCATCAAAGGGAAAGTACACGGATAGATACAGTCGGATGGACTTTAAATTATCTATCAAAAAATTCATCAGGTTTTACCTATCCTTTTAAATACAACATATTATTATGATTCTAATATACAAACAGTATTTCCTTGGTAGGTACCGACCTAACTAACACAAAATTTAAAAAGAGCTTTGAACAATCAATTTATTAATGTAAAACCAAGTAAAGTCAAGACAATGGAGTGTACAAAAATTTAAGCACAAAATGGTAGCTTATTTTGTTAATTTGGAACAGCCGTCTGAAATTATTTCTAATCAACAAAGATTCCTCTAAAAGACAGGCAATATTTTCACCTAATTTGTAGCTCATCTTTTATTAAATTACCCATTAGCGCGGAGATTCTGAGCTCCGCAAACTGAATTTATTCAAATTCATTCATCAATCCATTATGAACTGCTGTTTTTTGACGAAGCGAAAATATTACTGCGAAATTAAATCAGAAATAAAAAATCTGTTGTGGCGATTTGATGCCACTTGTTTTTGTTATTAAAGTGAATTCAGGTTTACTTGTATATTATCAATTAAATTTTATTATTTTTAATTCATAATTAAATATATCACGTTAACCTCTCGTATGTCGAAAATAAAAAAAAGCATCCAAGTCTCATTTGTTTTTAAAAAAATACAAATTCTACAGATTAAAACAAAATAAAAAAGATAGCCTTAAATTTGGCACATATCTCTGTTTGGACATATGAGGTTAAAGCTTCTAGAAATAACACTTGAACATATTATAACATTCTGGAAATAAAGTCCCACTTTAAAAATACCTTCAACCAAATTAAAAAACCTAATCCGCGCTCAATCGATACCAAAACGTAACGAACACCGACTGCCGCGAAACTTTTCGATCGGATAAGTATTCTGGATCACCTAATCCGAAGCTCTTGAAACTGGGGAACACTTAGAACATCTTGGATCAGAAACCGTGAAGCCTTAATTAAAGGCCAGTAGCAAACTTTGTAACGAGCTTATCGCCGGATAGTCACCTTTGTTCACATTAGCAACGGGTATGAAAGGAAACTTGTACGTTCAACATATTTTATTGCGAAACTGGTTCTAGAAATATGTATAAGTACATATTTAAAGTTACATTTAAGGAAGAATATTTTCATGTCAATACTCTTACTAGATACAGTAGATAGTTACGGAGATAATGCGTTCCACTGGTGCAATAAAAAACCGGCCAAGAGCGTGTCGGACACGCCCGAAATAGGGTTCCGTAGCCATTACAAAAAAATTAAGTAATATTTTTCTAAGGATTTCGTATTTCATACGGAATCTTCCAAGTTTAGGTAGGTATATTTTATACCTTAGGCTGCTATTTACTCTTAAACTACTAATAATTCTCAAGCAAACTTAGCCGTTATAGTTTTCCTTGAAAGTTTGATATACCTACTTACTACCATCCTGAATTTTTTCACCCACCGGTTTAGATTTTAGAGGAGGGGACGCTCGATTTTAATGAAAATTTGCACTTTAAAGTTAAATACTTCGAAAACAAACCACTGAATCGAAAAATCGTTTTAGCAAACCCCTAATGGTTTTAAAAGACCTATCCAATCCAAAGATACCCCACATTATAGGGTTGGATGAGAAAAAAAAACACCCCCACTTGACGTCTATGGGAGATACCCTAAAAAAATGTTTGTTTAGTTTTTTATTGTACCATTTTGTCGGCATAGTTTACATATAAGTGTGAGTATATTTGTGTATCATTCCGCGAGTCACAGACGGTTCTGACAGAATATCAGCGCTGCAGGCGTTTAACGCCTCAGCATAATGCTGAGTCAGCGGCCGTTTCACTTTTGCGAGGACACACAAAATCATATATTTAAATTTTTGTATTTCTTTTTTTTTTGTTTTATTCGTGTTTGCTGTTGTTGTTTTTTAGTTTGGTTGTATTTGTGTGTCTTTGTGAATGTGAATAAATGTCTTCTATTCTATTCTATTCTATTCTATTCTATTCTATATATATTCGTGCAAAATTACAGCTTTCTAGCATTGATAGTCCCTGAGCAAAGCCGCGGACGGACAGACACACAGACAGACAGACAGACATGGCGAAACTATAAGGGTTCCGTTTTTGCCATTTTGGCTCCGGAACCCTAAAAAATATCTCCAAGTAATCAAGGGTACCTCCCTTTTTTCAGCTCTCGTTCATATAACTGAACTTTGCTAGTTACTATACCTATATCTTATACATAAACCTTCCGGAGAAACTTATCTAACCGATGGGATGGTGAAGACCGCATTAAAATATGTCACTTATAGTTTAAAAGATCTTAGAGTACAGACGGCGGGAAGTGACTATATGTATTTTTAAAGGTAAGTACTTTTATTTTATATGTATGTAAAAAATAACCTCGTTGAAAAAGACACTGAATATTTTAGCAATACATTGCATTCAAGGTAATGCCACAGGGAAAATTTTACAAAGATTTAAGCCCTTCATAATCCAGCCACCTCAAAGTCTCTCTTATATAACGATCATGATCGCCAAATGAAGTTTGTAGGCAACTTAACACGATTTGTGAAATATCGGCGAAACTCTGTAATTGATCAAAGCGTACCTACGTAACCAAGTATAATTTGTTGGCTCATGCGATATTAGAACGCCTCAGAAGTGTAACTTTCTATGACTACGTGCAGTACATTGATCAAAGAAAGAGAATATGTTTCTACCTATTCATACATAATATATGTTGTTTCAAACAGTTCATCATCATCTTTTAAGCCCGTTCACTCGCCCTGTGTTACTTTGTGTTTAAAATGGTGCTAGATAAAGAGCGTAGCCGTGTTTGCATGGAAAAGCGGCCCTTTCACCAAACGTTCACTGTATTTTTTTTAATAAGAGCCCTCATGACAAGTATTATTTCCTGTAAGTTTCAGCTTCCTATCTTTGTTATTTTCTGACATATGTTTTTTTTTACTCATTGGCTAATGCGAGCTACATAATCTTTTAGTACAGTAGTTTATGTATAGAGACTCACATATTCTTTAAATAATATTTTATTTTTCCAAGAAAAAACTTGGATAAATGTAGGAAATAAAACTTCAGTATTTTTTTTCTTGCTTTCTAGAAGAGCGACAACAACAGTTTTTTGTTAGGTAATTGCTTATATAAAGGCCTACAATATATATTATTTTCAAAATAATCCAGTTGGTACTTCATACTAGAAAATGGAAAAATAAAGGATATGGCGTACCCATACAAGATAATTTAGTCGCAAAAGAGATTACGCACATTGCAACCACATTACCAAAGTGAATGACAAAGAGGTTGCAATGTGCATAATCTCTTTAGTGTCGCTGTTCTAGAAAGCAAGAAAAAAATACAGAAGTTTTATTTCTTACATTTAACCAAGTTTTTTTTTGGAAAAATTAAATATTATTTAAAGAATATGTGAGTCTCTATACATAAATTACTGTACTAAAAGATTAGGTAGCTCGCATTAGCCAATAAGGAAAAAAATCATTTTTGTGAAAAGTTTAAAAAAAAACATATGTCAGAAAATAACAAAGATAGGAAGCTGAAACTAACAGGAAATAATACTTGTCATGAGGGCTCTTATTAAAAAAAATACAGTGAACATTTGGTGAAAGGGCCGCTTTTCCATGCAAACACGGCTACGCTCTTTAACCCGTCAAATGGTTTAAGGATAGACCGGTCTAAAATTTAAAGTCCGCAAACTTCCACATTATTATTTTTATCATTATTTTCTATTTATTTATCAAAATAAATAAATCTGGAACATAGTATTTCAACTCTCTACTGCGGTGAATCCAAAAAAATAATCTAATACTATACCTTTAAACGAGCAATTCTTCTATTATAAAAATATATTTCGGGGACCTCGAAAACGGCTCCAACGATTTCGATGAAAATGGTATGTAGGAGTTTTCGGGGATGAAAAATCGATCTAGTTTCGTCTTATATCTGGGAAAACGCTTGGTACCGAGTTTTAGCTCGAGCGGAGCTCGGTCACCCAGATATTTCGTTTTTAACTGTCACGTAAGTGTGTCCTGGTACCTACCTTGATTAAGCGTAAACGGTTTGATGAATTGTAAATGAGGTATCCTATCAGCGGACTTAGGCGTCAAAATGCATAGTTCTTTTTTTCTTTCAAGGTTTTGCTTGAATCTAACTTGGTGGGTGAAATGTAATGCAAATTGAAAATAACTTACCACGTTACTGTTTACGTTATTAAAGCACCAAACTTAAGATTCGTTACAAACGAAGCATACAAATGGGCAAAGATCCATCATTAATAGCACGGTGCGCGTCTATAAAGCGGTAACTTCCCCAAGGCGTCAGGTGCGTTAGCAATAATTCTTCTCAGAGCTATAACGTTACGTGTACAACGCTACCACGGCCATTTTGCTATTGCAGAAGCATCTATACGAACATATCACCATCCACATAAGAACGAAGTTTCCTTGTCGATGTTTTGCCACGTTAAAGCGAGTATCGAAGACATTGGCAAATAAGACTTGGTGTCGCTGAAGATAAGCACTCGAGTGTTCAAGGATACTAAGGAACCCTTTGTGTCGAAGGGGGAATTATAAGGGTTAAGATTTATCTGTGACCAATGACGCTTTTCGGTAGAAGGATGCGGTATTGTGGCGTCTAGATGTCGGGTGCGCTTATATGTCGAAATTTTTAGGGTTTCGCAAAAGTATTTAAATTTACTTGGTCACTTGACAGTATTTACGTTAAGCTTTGTCTCTCTGTTACAGCCAATTTGCTTCGAATGTACCTACTGAACCGTTTACGTTTAAATTTGGTATACCTACACGAAAGCATTTATGTGACCCAAGCACGGACATGCTATGTAAATTAATAAATTTTGAGTATCGGTCACCTCATTATCATCATTAACCCAGCCTATATAGGTAGGTTAATCTCATTGCTCGACATAGGGCTCTTCTCAGAATGAAAGGGCTTGGACTGTACGTTCCGAGCGGGCCCAGTGTGGATTCATTAGGACGTTTTCCTTCACCGTAAAGTTCGTAGTAAATTTCAAATGTAATTTTGCAAATAAATTTCGAAAAACACAGAAATGCGAGCCCGGATTGCAGCCTATGATCCTCTGCTTGACAGGCCATAGGTCAAACCACTGGGCCATCTGTCAAATATTAAGGTATACCTACCCTTAAAAGATACCTAAGTACTTTAACACTATCCTACGAATTATTATAAATGCAAAAGTTTGTAAGTCTATTTGTTCTACGAATTCTACGCGGACGGAGTCACGGGTAACGGCTAGTGTTTTAATAGATCCAACCATTGCACATAGGAGCAACGCACTAATTTGCGTTAGAAGACCTTTTTGAACCTTGTCACTTTGTAGAGCTCGACAAGTCTGTTAAATATTTCGTATTTTGTTAGATGCTTGTCATGTCAATTTGCAATAATTAAGTTCGCTGTCAGATTTAAAATTTACTTAAGCAATTTCTCTTTTGCGTAAATTAGACTAAGTAAGTGATTAAAGTTTTGTAAATTTAATTTATAACTTACAAATAGGTGGTAAGTATATAATATATATTTTTCATGTAAGTATTACAGCATTCGCGTTGAAAGTGACACGTAAACTCGATAGTAATAAATAATTGTAATAAATAATTAGAACGTAAAGGCCCAAGATCCCGTTCCCTATTCCAATCGACGAGACGACCAGATGGCCTAGTGGTTAGAGAACCTGACTACGAAGGTTGAGGTCCCGGGTTCGATTCCCGTGTCGGGGCAGATATTTGTATGAAAAATACTAATGTTTGTTCTCGGGTCTTGGGTCATCACAGCCTATCATTATGTCCAGGGAGCGAAACTTTGATGCCGGTGACGTCATTATGAAGCAAATTGACATATAGGGTGTTTTTACAAATTACACAACATATTAAAATAGTGACATTTATAAGTACTTGCCGTCTTAAGTGTAAATAAAATATCCGTAAACTAAAGAGGCCAATAAGTTATGCAATAGGTTAATGCAGATGGTAGGACTTGTGCAAGGTCCGCCCGGATTGCTACCACCATCTTGCTCGCTAATCCTGCTGTGAAGCAGCAGTGCTTGCACTGTTGTGTTTAGCGTGGAGGCGGTGAAATTACTGGCCTTGAGGTATCCCATCTTAGGCCTCTAGGTTGACAACGCATCTGCAATACCCCTGGTGTTGCAGATGTTTATGGGCGGTGGTGATCTCTTACCATCAGGAGACCCACTTGCTCGTTTGCCATCCAGTCGAAAAAAAAAGAAGAAGTTGTTAGTGATTTATTTATTTATTTATTTTTATTCGATACAATTACATATTGTAAACAACACAGAGGAAATTAACATACATAAATGGATTGGTTTTTTGGAATCTTTTTGTATTTTTTATTTCAATTCCAAATTTTTACTTTTACGGTCATCCCGTCCTAAATTGAAAATCAATCAGTGGTGTAGCATATACGCAGTGCCGACCTGGGTTCGATTGCACTCAACTGTCATGCAATACATAAATGGAAACAATTTTCTTTTACAATTGCACTAAATATGCACACAATTTTTTTACGAACTACAAAAGAAAATTTGCCAAGTACATTTTCATTGCTACAATATTTTTCGCGTATATGTGGCTAGTGTTTGATAAAAAATATCAACGACTTGACCTAGGGCATTAAACAGACTGATTATCTATAATCTAGATAAAAACACTCTGTATGAAGCTTGACGTCATACTGCTGTCACCGACATCAAAGTTTCGCTCCCTGATTATGTCCAAACCGCAGAGCACTTGCTACCTCCCAAAAAGAAGGCTTGGGACATAGTTCCTACGCGGGGCCGGTGCGGAATGGGAATTCCACAGACCATTGAATTTCTTTGCAGGTGTGTCACTTGCGGAAAGCTTATGGTCAATTTTAAATACTGGTTCCTAATTTTCTCTGAAAACTCCTTGAAAACTCAGAGGTGCGAGGGCTAGAACTCAAGATCCAATGCTTGAACGGACACAGATCATTTAACCACTAGGCTACCATGACATGAAAAAATAACTATTCTATAACGTATTTAATAGTCAACGGCCATTTCAAAGTAAATCCTGAAGTGAATATTCTGAATCATAGGAAATAATGCTATTTGGGAGAAAAAATATATACTTTGTTATGTGTCATAGAATTAAGTAAGTATGTCAATATTCAGAAACTTCATAGTTGTGTCAAGATTTAAGTTCCTACTTTGTAACGGCCGTTAACTTGTATAGGCTCGTACTACTAAATATCACATTTGCGGGAAAGTCCATAGTGTTACATCTTACAATACAATACATACATATACATACATACATATTATATTGTAGGTACACCAGAAATAGTAAGCGATACAGAAAACAGATAAACAGAGAAAAAAATACAAGTTAAGCAATAGGCGGCCTTATCGCTTAAGAGCGACACCTTCTGCCCATAATGAAGTAGGTATTAAATGGTATTTTAACCCCCGACGCAAATAGAGGGGTGTTATAAGTTTGACCGCTATGTATGTCCGTCTGTCGCACCGTAGCTCTTAAACGGGTAGACCGATTCGAATGCAGTTTTTTATTTGAAAGCAGGTTTTCTAGCGATGGTTCTTAGATATGTTTTATCAAAATTGGTTCAGCCGTTTTTGAGATATTGAACTTTGAAGTGATAAAGTTGGGGGTTTTCCAGGTTATTGTTGGTTAGGTTATGTGTATATTATTTTTTCCGTCACTATATGCGCATCACGCTTCTATGTGATCCATCAGGTGTGAAAACTTAAACGTCCATTTTGTTGAAGTACATCACGCAAGATAAGTGCTAAAATATGTCATCCGCACTAAAGTAGAACTTAGCATATCTTTTTATAGACTTATTTTATACCTTCCACGAGAGATACTGGTTGTAAATAGAAAGTATCAAGCAATAAAAATGTTGAAATATAATATAGGTAGGCAGGTAAAATGGGCTTCATTATTTTACTTCTCGAACGTAATAAATATATTTTCTTTTAGTAAGAAATATTATGTTTGTGTGTTGTGTGAGCATGTTTACTTTATTTACACAGACATTAATCAAAAACAATTATTGGCATATTTTTCCAGTGTAGAGATAAAATAACAAATGCGTTATTACAAAGGCAAATGAAAAATTAAATTAAAACTAAACACAGTTACTTTTGGGAAGGTTACTTTTCAGTATTGCTTGAAACACTGTTCGTGGCTCATTCCGTATCCGAAAATATTATGACTTTTTGCTAAATTGAACTTGCATGGAGGATATTTTTGTAAAGTTCCAAACTAACACGTTTTTGCAAATATTCAGTGAGGGTTTCCACAGAGGCGAAAACCCTCAATGAGTACAAAAATGACTGCCGTAACAAATTTCGTTGCGTAAACCTGTGATGCTCGATGTCCTGTAGCTTTTATTTACACAAACATCGACACATTCATTTAATACAATGTGTAGGCGTTAAATTAAAATTGTTTTAACAAAATGGTAATAGTGGATATTTATTGGGACATTGTCGTTTAAAAACAGGTAACGCACACAAAGAGCGATATGACAGCACTTCGATTTTCTTTTGTTTTTCGTTCCATGATGCCACCCGTTGAGCTTTATTTTTGACCAGCAATTAATTAATAAAAAAAGTTTTTAAAACTAAATTCAATGGTTGTGGACGAACAAGATAAACAGTTGTAGTTTATTAAAAGTTCGAATTAAACAATTTACTTAAATTTATTTTACACATCACTTAGAAAACATGAAAAGAGATTCTTGAAATCCTTGGTATGTTTGTTTGTTTGTTTATACTCTTTATTGTACAAAAAGGATATACAAAATTTTTACAAAAAAGTGCTAAGTACAAAGGTATGTTTTGTAACCTTTGTGCATTTTCAAGTAAATGTATAGGAATTTATTTCGCTTTGTGGAATTAATACAGGATTGGCGGGTGAACGTTGCGGTAGTCATTTATTTAGGCAAAATTGTTGAGGTTGCACAGTTGGAGGAACGGAGGGTAGACTGACCTACATTGTACGCAAAGCCATTCGAACCGCACAACAATTAAAATATTTTTCATATTTGCTTTGGGTCGTCCGGTGATATTAATTTGAGTTAAGGCAGCGAGGGGCTATACAACAGTGGGGCAACTATCCTTTATATCGAAGTTAGTAAAGATAGTTTGGATTTGTCGACAGTGATAACTTTTTAGTAGTAATTATTGCCAATGTAAGTATTTTATGTTAATATTCATTTTATTAAATCATGTCCCAAGTCCAGTCAAACATAAAAAAACAGGCGTTATTTTTGGGATGTTCGTTCATGGCATGATAAAATTATGAATGAACTAAAACGAATTGGAGTACGGCATAATATAGTAACTCAATCTTAATTAGGGTGCCATTTCCTTGTTTCCAGTTACATTGTTGACGTAAAATGCTTAAACACAACAACAACTTCTTTGTTGGTGCTTGGTGCATGTGTCTCCGATTTAAAGAGTTTTTTTATCCATCGAGTGTTCTAGGAAGAACCAAATAACTAACGATGTCTATAAGGTGCATAGTGTCGAGGCAAATTAAAATGTTCAAATATTATTTAAGCGCATTTTAATACTGTTCCGATAGCTAATATGAAGTTCGCTTTAATAAATACTTACGGAATTTTGAAATCAGAAATCAGCAATAAGTATTTCCGAAATTCCATAGTCAATTATCGACTGTCACTTGTCGAGCTGTACTATAGCGCGGAATGTGCTAGACTTTTAAATTAAAAGGCATATTTAATCGTGGCGGTAGCACTAGCTACATTTTGATGCTCAATTAATCAAATGTAGGGAACTCATAACTGCGCAGCCCTACAATTTACTAGTGGAACAACTTTCCTGCCCTAAAACGGGGGAATATTAAAACATGCATGTGATGCATCTTGTTTTTATATTTGTACCGGATGAACAAAAGGAGAGGTCAAATAAACCGGATAACTTATGTCTTTAGTCGATTTTAGCTCTACATGTTTCGGGCTAATTCGTAGCCCTTTCTCGAAGCACACGCCACGGCGGCTGCTGCAAAACGTGCACTGCGCGCCACCGCTCTGCTCGCGCGACTGCATCACGAAACTAATACTGGCACACAACTACCCTCGTTTTCGTCGTCATTTTTATTATTATCGTCAAATGTAGGTTAAATGTATTGTTAAATACGTGTGGTTATCCTGATTATTTCAATTTGATCGAGTCTGATTTCATGTTCAAAGTAAGAGATTTTGGTTTATTCACAGTAAATTATTTTCCTGTTCATCTGCCGCAACTTTACTCGTGTTGTAATAGTAAATGGTGCAGCATAACTCTTTCATAAATAAAATAAAAATGGTTGCCCATTGTGCGGGGTCTGTGGAATCTCTCGGGACATAATTACGCCGCAGTTGTTTCAGTCTCGTACGAAGGCTCATGAAACTTTACGAACTATAGGTACGTATGCCGTTGAATTTTTAAAGGAAATGATACGCTGAATAAGGTCACAGGTATTACGTCGAAAACAATTTACCTCATTTTCGAGGGAAAACTATTACAGTACCTACTCAACTTCGGGAATAGGGCTTGGACCCTTCTAATACGGAACCCTCAATAAGTCGACAATTGTTCAATTAACATAAGCTTAGCAAATGTTTATGAATAAACAGGTAACATTCGAGACTAATCGGACTGTATAAAACAGAAAATTTTATTGTAGTAGCAGAGTAGCACGGTAAACGATCAAAATTTATTCATAATTATGGACCTCCGCAAAGTTATGCCTGCATCAATTGCTTAAAATAAATTATGTGAGTAATAGTACATTGTGTCTTAAGGGCGGTAAATAAGGAATTACGAACGAGAGTCTATTAGAAGCCCGAAGTCGAAGACTGAGGGCTTTAATGAGTCGATGTTCGTAATTCTAGTACCGCCCGTGCGACATACAATGTTTTTCATCACATTTGCAAGTAAAATTTATATTTGTAAAAGAAAAAATATAATTCTTCCAAATATTGGCGATACCTTAGGCTGTGCTCTTGGCAACGTCGCCCTCTACCTCCCTCGGCATGTGCCGCAGCGTGCGTGTGCATGTGGTGGTCTATTTAATAAATAAATAAATAATATCACGGGACAATTCACACCAATTGACCTAGTCCCAAAGTAAGCTTAGCAAAGCTTGTGTTATGGGTACTAAGCAACGGATAAATATAATTATATAGATACATACTTAAATACATATTAAACACCCAAGACCCGAGAACAAACATTCGTATTTTTCATACAAATAATCTGCCCCGACCCGGGAATCGAACCCGGGATCTCAAGCTTCGTAGTCAGATTCTCTAACCACTAGGCCATCTGGTCGTCTAAATGGCTCTTCAATGGCTTAACGTGATGTGATACTATATAAAGTGGAAAATAAAAGTAATACTTAAAGTAAATATCAATCAATATCTATAAGTTTACATTTTATCTCTTTAGAGAAAATAAATCTTGCTTTTTCAATGCTTAAAAGACAAGTAAGCAAACCCTTATTTTCCTATGATTTCAAATAACTAGAACACCTTTTCACGCAGAGACATAAAACACCCGACCAACTCCAAATACGAACTTTATTTTAACAACGTACCTATGTTAATAACCACAGCAGAGTTACACTCTCAGTGAAAACAATATAACTTAACGACCCGACAACAGCACAGCACCTTATTTAACTTATTTAAATAGTCCAAAATTTACATAAAATTACACCACTCAAACACAAAGAAGCTAACAACTAACAACACTCGTCGTAATCAATCCCCTCACTAATTAACGGACTCCATTCACACCAAATTCAATATAACAAACTGATTTATTCCTTCTAGAGCAACTCCGGAGCAAGTGAACCGGAAAGGCAGACCGTTTGTCAATAAACAGTGCCTCGGATTTAATATATCGGGCCCATTTAGCAAGGCTGTATTCTTCTCACGAGTCTCACATTACGGGTGGAAAGTGTGCAGGGACAGGCATCAGGACCCCTCTCAAGGCTTTACAACTTTCGCCATACTAACGATATTTAATGTTCACACAAGACGAAGCATGGAAATTGGTTGGCGGGCTGACATCAGGACAACGTTTTAAGTTTTTGAAGCGTAATGTTATGTCGTCATATCAGCCGAAAGACGTCCACTGCTGGATAGCCCTGCCCCAACGAATAGAGTTTAGAAATTATGTTATATACCTATTATAGGTAAAATGATTTTATAGAAAATAATGTTTTAGACACTTTAATTTGAGTTAAGGCAGCGAGGGGCTATTACAACAGTGGGGCAACTATCCTTAACATCGAAGTTACTAAAGATAGTTTGTCCCTTTTATTTAAATTAAATGTTTTTTTGTAAAATTAAAATTTTGGTTGTTAATAAAGTTCTGGTTTCCAAGTGTGTAAAAGAAAACCAACTAGCAAGATTTTAATTTATTTACAAACAAACATTTTAAGTTAAATAAAAGCGTCTACATAATCATGTGCTGTAAATATTCGAGATTAATTTTGAATCACGGTCATTACTTAAATGTCTAATATTAGAAAGTAAGTCTAGATAAAAGCCAAAGCGTAAACGCAATATTTTCAAAAACGATGCAGAACAAGACAAAAATTAAATTTTAATTTTTGTCTTGTGTGTTCTGCAACTTTTAAAGTTTTTAACAAAAAACCTTTTCAATGTAAATAAAAAGGTATTCTTAAGAACCTCGCCGTTTAATGAAATAATAGCTTAACAAAAAGTTTAAAACTTACGCACTTAAAACTCAAAAATGACGTATATTTCAATATTTAAAAGGGCCCGTAACGACGTACCAATTTATGACTCCAGTGGACCTAAAGAGAAATTCAACAGTCGTAAAAATTTACGTGTTTAATGAGAAACTTTGTCGGATTCGGTCTCGCAACGGCTCGGTTAACATTTTGAATGTAAACTTTTACAAAGAAATTATGAAGTTTTTAAGTTGGATTCAATAAAAGGTTCTCCACAAAGTTATGGGATTTTTTTGTATCGCTATTCGCCTTTGTCTGAAACAAAATGATTAAGAACGAACTTAATGGTGTTTAATTCGCGAAAACAAAATATAAAGGAAGAAGTTTCAGAAATAATTCAGAAAAACTTTGGATGGCTCAGAAATTTGAATTTATTTTAGAAATCATTTCGTTGATTTATAAATACTTTAGATACGCTATTTGTGCAAAACATTCACTTTTTCTTAGCTACACAAAGAGTTCCTGAAGAAGAAATCCCTGTATCCGAAAAAATATATTAGATACACCCCGCCGACGCCCCATGTGTTTCATGGAAGAATAAACTGAACTAAGGACCATCTTGGGATCCGAGGAATATCATAGTCATTTAGTTTTTATCGGGCTCGCTTCGACACAATGTAGTAAGCTCTAAATCGTTAATTATATGAGAGCATCCGAGCAGCGTTTCCACCAGAGATGTGCGAGGAATATGTTTTTCATTGACAAATAGAAACGCTTCATTTACTTCGCCTCGCTCCGCTCAGCTGTTTCCAACAGTTCGTTCCTATTGATTAATGACTCGCAACACATTCTGGCACATAATTGGTGGAAACGCTGCTTAAGACACCCTCGTGCACCAGACGGCCACGGCCACAACCAGTAGCCGCAACGACCTGTTTATTCAAAGAAGCGGCCAGTTGACCATTACGGCCCAGTGCGCGACGTTCATATGGCTTCTTTAGTCAACCTGGTCCTTACGGCCACTGGTCGTGGTCGTGGCCATCTAGTGTGCAAAATGCCTAAAGTAGATTTTGTTAAGCATGTTTCTTCTTGTCTTGGTAGTGTTTATTATCCAAACCGAAATTAAATTACAAACTTTATTGCTATTACAAGGCCTTAGCCACTAGCAATCCGCCTCGGCTTTGCACATGTGATAACTTTTTTTAGACTTTGAAAAAAGTGAGGTAAAGTGGAAAATAAAGGTAGTCTTTAATCGAAGGCGCTTCTCATTTTCCATATCCCTTTCCCCAAAAATACACCTGCACAAAGCTAGGATACATTGCTACTTTATTTATTTTAAGCATTTATACCTTGAAAAATTATGTAACTGATAGTGAAAACCCTAATAAAATCCATTGTGTATTTTAAAAACGTCTTAGAGTACATATAAAACAGACAGAGAGAGACGGCGGTAAGTGATTTTATGTTATACGAGTATTATGTATGTAAAGACAATAACTAATCGCTAAACCGCTTACCTAAGCATTTAATCCAAACAATGTTTGTGAACTTTATAGATAACAAATGAACAAGTAAATAGTTCTTGAAGTTTGTGATTCGTGACCCTTCTGCGTTGGAGAGAATTAAAACAGCTTTGCTATTGCAATTTTAAATCTTATACACACAAAGGCTCCGACGGTTTCAATGTAAATGGCTAAAATATCATATCTAGTTCAATGTAAAGCAACTTGTACGCTTA
Source organism: Choristoneura fumiferana (assembly GCF_025370935.1). Classification (NCBI taxonomy): domain Eukaryota; kingdom Metazoa; phylum Arthropoda; class Insecta; order Lepidoptera; family Tortricidae; genus Choristoneura; species Choristoneura fumiferana. The sequence continues at coordinate 7,888,128 of NC_133475.1, read as the reverse complement.
CATTGTTGCCGAATCGCCTTTTTGCTTAAAAATGAATTGTATAATTTTATTATTTTAGGATTTTTATTTCTAATATGGTTTAGTTTTATGTTGGTACTTTAGTATACGTTATTAGTTTGCATAGTTAAAAACTGGTCAAGAATCCTCAAGGGTTAAGGGACACTGATTGACTGATCGTTTGACTGATTAACAAATAACGCACAGCCTGAACCACTGGAAGTTGAGTCTTGAAATTTGACAGTCATACAGGGTGATTCCGGGGTCATGAGCAGGAGTGAAAGGCGTGATGGGGAGATGCACATTGAGCAACTTTTACTATGGGACCAGCCACGAAATGGCAAAAAAAAATCTGCTATTCCATACATTTCTGATAGTTAGCGATCAATGATCTCTTGATTAGATGGTTTTTTTTTCGCGATTTCGGGGCTGGTCCCGTAGAAAAAGTTGCTCAGTGTGAATCTTCCCATCACCCCTATCACTCCTGCTCATGACCCCGGAATCACCCAGTATACATTAATTAAATCGTTACGAAGCAACTGGAGGTCTATGAAGGAGGTCATGTCCAGTAGACGTTCTCGATGATGATGATTGAGTACCATGGAGATACAGTGCATTATGAAGAGATTTTTCGGAATCTTCTGTTTAATTTTACATGGATGCTATATTTATATTTAGTCGGAAGCAATGTATGCAAATCGCCAACTATAACACGACGACGTAGAGGTAGGCTACAACAATAGGTTTCCAACGTGATTTTCTGTTTCTGACTCAGTATTTACGTTAGTTGCGTTTGCTAACATTGTGTGGCGGAATAAAAGACGTCTCATTCTGTATAACTATTGTTGTTGAGGGAAAATTATGAAATTTATTGCCTTTGAACGAAAAATTCTAGTATGTTTATTTTGGGATCTCTAAAATGGCTCCAACGATTGCAATCGAAATTTCTATTGCAAAAACGCGTGTTTACTTAGTTTTAGTCTGAAATGACAGTAGTCATTTTTACTTATAATTTAAATGTTATTCATTAAGCTTTCAAATTTACAGAAGGGAACATTAGTAGGACAGTAGATGAATTAAAAAATTAAATTGCTAGGCCTCAGTCATCTGTCTCACACATTCATGATATTACGATCTTTCAAAATCCGTTATGTCTTCAAACAATGGCTTGAATAGGAACGATTATAGTACAAGATTTTCTGTAAAGGTAGTAAAGAACTCGTTTTCTGCTCGTACGTTACACACAACACTACGATTAGCGTAGAATTAATAATAACTAGAATAAAAGTGTTTCGAGAATCAGGTTTGTTTTGTTAGCGAAACGTTTGCCCAACGAAATCTAAGATTTAAAAAAATGGAATAATTTATATAACTACTTACCATAGAGCGTAGATGATGCCGTTAGATGCCACACGTCACTATTGGTGATATGAAAGTTATTTTTTACGGATGGGTTTGACGGGACCGAAGTAAAGCAGTCGGTACGTCACTATTGGTGATATAAAAGTTATTTTTTACGGATGGGTTTGACGGGACCGAAGTAAAGCTGTCGGTGGCATACGCTTGGTGGGTGGCAGGACACCATGAATTGACAAGATTTCATATGTCTAAGATTTGATTCGTTCTCTGTGTTCTGTTTGGAAAGAAAAGACGCTGATATTTTTACAATTTCGCTGTGATTTTTAATTTATTTATTACAATTTTTTCAAGATGTGCTTATTCTAAAAGAACATAACTCCAAAACTACCACAGAATAGATCCCTTACTTTTGTCTAGTCCCTATTAAAAAAGAAAGGTCACGTAAATCTGACGAAGACGTTGTCAAAATTATGACACCTCCTTTTTCTGGTGAAAAAGGCAAAGGAAACATAATTTATTCTGTGGTAGTGTTGGCAAAAACAGATATATTTTTTTCAACTTTTTTTTAAAATATTACGAAATAAATTATGATAAATATTTTCCCAGGTCCAGGAGGCAAAACTCTTTCGATTACTGTAGTAATTTACAGGTGTTGAAATCTTTTCAATTATTTTCGTTTTTAAAAATCTTAAAAATTATGTTGTTTTCATGGGAATTTATGATTCAAAATTAAATAACACATTTTGAACATGGACAAGAAAATATAGACAAAACACACTAACAATCCTGAAAAATAAATATAGGGATGTTCAAACTAACCCATTGACCTACTTACTGAAATATTCTGGAATCTAAATTTCACAAAATTGTTTCATTACACAAATCACTGAAGCAATTTTTGCAGTGGCACTTGCTATTTGACGAAGCCTGCTGTGATATTTAAATTAAGGAATGCTTGCTACGCTGTTATATATGGTTTATATTTTTACTTTTTGTATTTTATTTAGTTTGGGTTTTAGCTGTCTGTTAGCTAATGTCTATCTATTTATTTATAAATAAAAAAGTACAATTAAAACACCAATGCGCTGTAAAATTCGAACTATACAAAAAAATACACCAAGAGACATAAAAAAATAAAATCTATTAGGTACCTACCAATTTTTTTAAAATAATAAAACCTATTTGAATCATTTCTAACGAGCAATCCTGAAAACACTTAAATTTTGTATGCATATTAGTGAACTATGACGTCAGTCTTACTGGTCAACTTAGTTGACTTTTTCACCTGTTTCAAAGTCAATGAAAACCAAATTTTATTGTTAATTTAATTTTTTTTAACGTGGGTCTGAAATACGTTAATAATATAATCACATATTTGTCAGAATCAGAAGGAAAAGTGCATCTTCGATCATCCCTGGACTAATATTACTAAAGGTGATAATACAAAGCATACTAAAACATAGCTGAAAGTCTAAAATGACTATATTCTCTTATTTTCAAGATTTCATACCTCAAAAGAAATCGTAATAAAATCACTTTGTTGTCAGTCTACCTGTCTGCCAAAGTTCTTTTTATCAGGAACGCAAGGATGTTTAATTATCTCATTAATCAACTCCAGCGAATAATTAAGCAATTAATCCAGACATGGATTTTTAAATACTTACAAGGGTAGGGCAGAATTCAAAAACATTAATTAACTCCCAGTGAACAAACCCTCGCTATGCATGTCGTTAGTGGACCTGACGAACTATATTACGTAAATTGAATTGCTAACGCCATTTCTTTCAATAATATAAACGTAGCATTATTTAAGGAGAGGAACAAAAGAAATAATCAATATAAGATATTGTTATACCAAATGTGTCTCACTTAAGTCAATACGAACATTAGAATTGGATCAAAATTATTTTGGAAAATTTTAAACACAAACAAAGACAGCTTATTTACTTTTGTTTTAGAGATCATGTACTTCTACTGGCGATATGATTTAATGTTGTTAAATGACAATATTTTGTTCCCTACTTCAATTGAAAAAATAATGTTCGGATTGAATGAAAACTAGTATTTTGGCGTGCTAACGTATATAATATAGCAGTGTACTGTGGGACTGTAACTAGGTAAGAGCTTAGGTACTGGGATCAACGCGCGTGACTTTAAACTTAGTTCAAAATAAACAACTTCTTCAATCATTTGGATTTATTTCAGACTTAAAAATACATTTACATAGCATAGCACCAGCCGCTTAGGCTATCGGGAGCAATCTGCGCTCCGGCATGTAATACCCGCTGTCAATCTAACCTGCCAAGTGGTCAGTTTACCACCTGCCAGCGGTATACAGCCTAGTTCCTACATATCCCTCCTTCCTCACAGAGGTGGGGACCTAATCTACTACGGCCCTACCTAACGGGGACATTACAGACAGAAAAGGGTCTTTGCTAAAGACTAGTCACATCCTTTTCATGAAACTCTAGTCTATGTTACTACAATCATAAATAGGTTTATATATTTCAAAATTTTCAAATCAAGGATGGGACTTCGCCGCCCAAAAACCCCGAAACAAAAAAGGTACGGCGCCTTTTCAGTAAAAAGCCTAGCTACTAAAGACGCGTGACATTGCCTGTGCAACCCGGCACGTCATTCTTGCTTCATGCCCATCATCCTTCATCAGGTGATGAAGGTTCCTCAGCACCCCCTAGCGGAGTTGCCGTTCCACAACGACAGCAATAGCCGCTGGGTTTCCATCTTTTTATTATTTCACAGCCATGGATCCAAGTGTGGACCCCTGGGCAAGCTTCATCGGCGATCCCAGTTGGCTGTGTGAACTTCTGTTGCTTGAAAACTATTGAAAGGCACAGAAAATCAATCATTAAATACACCATCAATTAACACCACATATTTCTGGCATATTGAACACATGAAGGTATGAAGTACTCCCACATGCTGAGATAAACTAAAACTACTCATTCTTTATATATAGAAATTCACATCATATATGATTACAGTTCACATTGGGAGATGTATGAACAGGCAATCTCATATTCGTGAAGTTGAATATGTAAACAATTATATTAAGTTCACTATGTAAATAAAAGTTATCTGTTTGGTTTTCCAGCGATGTCGTCAGACATCAGTTTTGACAAGAGCAGCTGGGAGCTGCCATCAGTTTTCATCAGCCACTGCATGGCTGCTGCAGATTGCCATCTCATTTCTGCATTTAATTAATTGATCTCCCAATATGAAAACACACAAAAAAAACATATATTAGTCACATAGTAATATTACAACACGCATTAGTCATATAAATTCATTATATCATTAATTTCCTACCTACTCAAAAAACTTAATTCAATTACCTATATTATAAAATTCAATCGCAAAAAATAAATTTACAATGTTTACATTTGAATGACATTGTCAATCATTGGTCGTGTCAATTTTTTTTAACCGTCGACACAGAACTTCTCGGGTGAACTTGTAAAAAGTTTTCAGTCAAACCATAAAGTTCATTCGGCTTGAGACAGCCATCACTTTCCGTCCCTTTCACTCCTAAATGAACGTTTTTAAATTTTATGTTTCGTTCAGTTAGCGATCCTTGCTGTGGGAAAAACCTTTTATTAACATAAATTAGACAATGACGTGACTTTTTATTACCTTTTCTATGGAATCTATCAGGTCCGTTTCCGTTCTCACGTCGTCGCATTTCTACTCTTACATCACAACCAGAAGGTTCCTCTCGCTCCTTCATCAGACCTGCCGAACCAATCTGCAAATTTTCCGACTTTCGTACCCTTTCAGGCTTCGAGCTCAACTCGCCTTTTTCGCCATCCTTTTGCTCCATCTTTCTATCGATCCTCGATGCTTTCCCAATCGACTTCGACTTCTCCAACTTTCCTTCACTCGAACCTGAAGCAAAAGAATTTAAAGCACGGAACCCTAACGATTTTTCTACTGATCGCACTTTACTTTCCACGGTCAAGGAGTTAATTTGCTCGCACTCAACCTCTTTCATGGCAACTTGATTTGCACAAACCTTTTCAGTCAATAATGAAAAGTCGTTCGTGTCACTCAATTTTCGAATAAAATTGACACGGAATTTTTTATTCAGAGTCAAAGTATGACTACTAAAATCAATCATTGCATTATTTGCAGTCAAAAAATCTTGCCCTAGAATGCAAAAATTTGTGCCATCATTAATTACTAACAGTCTAATTCTACAATAATAATTATCTATCAAAATATATGTATTTACAATTCCTATAGGCTGAATCATGGAGCCTCCTGCTACGCGCAAAGGATCACTGAGCTTGTGCTCATATTTTAAGTTTATTTCCTCTGCAAGGGAAACAGATATCAGTGACACATTGGCACCACTATCTACGAGGGCCTTGCAAATCCTGCCATTGAGCTCTACGGGCACAAACGTGTTCAGACTATTTTTCTCAACAGTACAAACATCGGGAAATTCACTAGAAAAAATCGTATTAATTTGGAAACCATCATTATTGCCTTGATCCCCTGATGCTGCTGCGGCACCGGCTGTAGCTGCCGCGGCCTCAAATTATACCTTCCATATGGCAACGTGATGTTCCCTGGTGTATTTCTTGCGGAAATACCATTGTTGGCGGCGTTTGGGACGTGTCATACTCCGAACGCGGCGTGAATCGAAGAGGTGGAGCATCTCCTTGCTCCCACGAGTGTTGATAATCTTTTGTAATATTAATCGGCAGTTCTACTTTATGTGTTTTCATGTGTAATTCTGTATTAAATACATCACACAATTGCAGAATCGTTTTTCTTAGCTCCTCCTTTGACGCGAACAATCTAGACGCTAAATGTAATTGCCATTGCGAATTAATAGACTTAATAAAATGCTTGATAAATCTGCCGTCTTCAGTGATTCCTGCTTTTAAAGCTAACCTTTCTAGCTCATAATAAAATGATAGTAGCGGTTCCTTTGGTTCCTGCTTTCTATAATAAAAAGACTGTGCATAGTCTTCTTGCGACGGGAATTGTTCTACTAATCCCTTCTTTATTAAATCATACGACTCCAACGTCGTGAAATTGGCCTTGTACCAGGACAACGCAGGCCCTTCTAAGTAGAGTGCGATCGCTACTCGCTTCTGATCTGCGGACCAATTCTTTATGATCGCAATAGTTTCAAATTGGTGGATAAAATCGTCCACATCCGAATATCCTGCGAATTTTTCCGCCATCTTCTTTTCTTCTGCGTAATAAAATTTATCTGCCCGCAAATTCTATTAAACACTGGGATAGAGGAAAAAATAAAATAACTCACAGTTGCTTCCTCAAAAATCGATACATTTACCAAATTGCTTCACTTTTCATGCGCTTTTTTTGTCATCAAAGCTCGTCTTTTCTTAACAATTGTCCATAGACCGCTGGAATCGCTGCGGTACTCCGTCGTCCTCTGAAGCGATAGCTAAAACATAAAAAGTACACCGACCGCGCCTAACTCCACCACTTGTGGGGACTGTAACTAGGTAAGAGCTTAGGTACTGGGGATCAACGCGCGTGACTTTAAACTTAGTTCAAAATAAACAACTTCTTCAATCATTTGGTTTTATTTCAGAGCTTAAAAATACATTTACATAGCATAGCACCAGCCGCTTAGGCTATCGGGAGCAATCTGCGCTCCGGCATGTAATACCCGCTGTCAATCTAACCTGCCAAGTGGTCAGTTTTACCACCTGCCAGCGGTATACAGCCTAGTTCCTACAGTACTTATATATAATTCATCATTGAGCAAGTCATTGAGAATGTGCAGAACCGGTTTTCTGCCTTATGCGATTGCCCCGACAATGCATTCAAAGACGTGTACCGTACAACGTCAAATGTACGCAATTGTGATAATCAACGTCGTCCATAATATTTTAGAATCGGTCAATTACGAAATTAAAATAAAACTTCGTCCAGCCCTGAGGAATCACCTAAATGAACTGGTACTGAGCCATGACAGTGACGCTGTCAAATTCTAAATAACAGCCGGGCGTGACGTAACACACTTCAAACGCAAATTATTAATTATCATCATCCCGGCCTGTTTACATCCAAATGAACACAATTCCAAACGTAAAGGCTGCGAAATTAGCCAATGTTCAGTCAAGTTCGATGAACTTCATATTTTGTGAAATTCGAATGCAGTATCATCAAAGTTTCCAATCCGATGGTCAAAACTGCAAATGAATTCGCTACATATAAATGTCGAGTAGCGGGCAAAGTTATATTCACCGACAGCGACACCATCACCGTCACAGATAAGTTTGGTATTGTAAACATTCAATCGAGTTTCGTGCTGGCTGTTAATTAAATTCGATTTCAAATTTCGAACTGGTATGTGTCACAGACTAAAGATAAATAGATTAATGCAGAGGGTCGTGTAAGGTACAGCACCTTATTATAAACAGTAAGGTATGG
>NC_133475.1:7691196-7880237 GCF_025370935.1 Choristoneura fumiferana | reverse complement strand
TATGTAAATTAATAAATTTTGAGTATCGGTCACTCATTATCATCATTAACCCAGCCTATATAGGTAGGTTAATCTCATTGCTCGACATAGGGCTCTTCTCAGAATGAAAAGGGCTTGGACTGTACGTTCCGAGCGGGCCCAGTGTGGATTCATTAGGACGTTTTCTTCACCGTAAAGTTCGTAGTAAATTTCAAATGTTATTTAGCAAATAAATTTCGAAAAACACAGAAATGCGAGCCCGGATTGCAGCCTATGATCCTCTGCTTGACAGGCCATAGGTCAAACCACTGGGCCATCTGTCAAATATTAAGGTATACCTACCCTTAAAAGATACCTAAGTACTTTAACACTATCCTACGAATTATTATAAATGCAAAAGTTTGTAAGTCTATTTGTTTACGAATTCTACGCGGACGGAGTCACGGGTAACGGCTAGTGTTTAATAGATCCAACCATTGCACATAGGAGCAACGCACTAATTTGCGTTAGAAGACCTTTTTGAACCTTGACACTTTGTAGAGCTCGACAAGTCTGTTAAATATTTGTATTTTGTTAGATGCTTGTCATGTCAATTTGCAATAATTAAGTTCGCTGTCAGATTTAAAATTTACTTAAGCAATTCTCTTTTTGTAAATTAGACTAAGTAAGTGATTAAAGTTTGTAAATTTAATTTATAACTTACAAATAGGTGGTAAGTATATAATATATATTTTTCATGTAAGTATTACAGCATTCGCGTTGAAAGTGACACGTAAACTCGACAGTAATAAATAATTGTAATAAATAATTAGAACGTAAAGGCCCAAGATCCCGTTCCCTATTCCGATCGACGAGACGACCTGATGGCCTAGTGGTTAGAGAACCTGACTACGAAGGTTGAGGTCCCGGGTTCGATTCCCGTGTCGGGGCAGATATTTGTATGAAAAATACTAATGTTTGTTCTCGGGTCTTGGGTCATCACAGCCTATCATTATGTCCAGGGAGCGAAACTTTGATGCCGGTGACGTCATTATGAAGCAAATTGACATATAGGGTGTTTTTATAAATTACACAACATATTAAAATAGTGACATTTATAAGTACTGGCCGTCTCAAGTGTAAATAAAATATCCGTAAACTAAAGAGGCCAATAAGTTATGCAATAGGTTAATGCAGATGGTAGGACTTGTGCAAGGTCCGCCCGGATTGCTACCACCATCTTGCTCGCTAATCCTGCCGTGAAGCAGCAGTGCTTGCACTGTTGTGTTTAGCGTGGAGGCGGTGAAATTACTGGCCTTGAGGTATCCCATCTTAGGCCTAGGTTGACAACGCATCTGCAATACCCCTGGTGTTGCAGATGTTTATGGGCGGTGGTGATCTCTTACCATCAGGAGACCCACTTGCTCGTTTGCCATCCAGTCGAAAAAAAAAGAAGAAGTTGTTAGTGATTTATTTATTTATTTATTTTTATTCGATGCAATTACATATTGTAAAAACACAGAGGAAATTAACATACATAAATGGATTGGTTTTTTGGAATCTTTTTGTATTTTTTATTTCAATTCCAAATTTTTACTTTTACGGTCATCCCGTAAAACCTAAATTGAAAATCACCATCAGTGGTGTAGCGGTATAGCACGCGGTACGCAGTGCCGAGGACCTGGGTTCGATTCCCAGCGATGGTCTTATTTTTCTGGTTTTTCTGTGTGTCTATATTTCAGTTTGTATTTTCAATACATAAATGGAAACAATTACAGTGTCTACAATACAATTACAATTGCACTCAACATTCATGCACACAATTTATTTTACTAAATACTACGAACTACAAAAGAAAATTTGCCAAGTACATTTTCATTGCTACAATATTTTTCGCGTATATGTGGCTAGTGTTTGGTAAAAAATATCAACGTCTTGACCTAGGGCATTAAACAGACTGATTATCTATAATCTAGATAAAAACACTCTGTATGAAGCTTGACATCATACAGCTGTCACCGACATCAAAGTTTCGCTCCCTGATTATGTCCAAACCGCAGAGCACTTGCGACCTCCCAAAAAGAAGGCTTGGGACATAGTTCCTACGTGGGGCCGGTGCGGAATGGGAATTCCACACACCATTGAATTTCTTTGCAGGTGTGTCACTTGCGGAAAGCTTACGGTCAATTTTAAATACTGGTTCCTAATTTTCTCTGAAAACTCCTTGAAAACTCAGAGGTACGAGGGCTAGAACTCAAGATCCAATGCTTGAACGGACACAGATCATTTAACCACTAGGCTACCATGCCATGAAAAAATAAATATTCTATAACGTATTTAATAGTCGGCCATTTCAAAGTAAATCCTGAAGTGAATATTCTGAATCATAGGAAATAATGCTATTTGGGAGAAAAAATATATACTTTGTTATGTGTCATAGAATTAAGTAAGTATGTCAATATTCAGAAACTTCATAGTTGTGTCAAGATTTAAGTTCCTACTTTGTAACGGCCGTTAACTTGTATAGGCTCGTACTACTAAATATCACATTTGCGGGAAAGTCCATAGTGTTACATCTTACAATACAATACATACATATACATACATACATATTATATTGTAGGTACACCAGAAATAGTAAGCGATACAGAAAACAGATAAACAGAGAAAAATTACAAGTTAAGCAATAGGCGGCCTTATCGCTTAAGAGCGACACCTTCTGCCCATAATGAAGTAGGTATTAAATGGTATTTTAACCCCCGACGCAAATAGAGGGGTGTTATAAGTTTGACCGCTATGTATGTCCGTCTGTCGCACCGTAGCTCTTAAACGGGTAGACCGATTCGAATGCAGTTTTTTATTTGAAAGCATGTTTTCTAGCGATGGTTCTTAGATATGTTTTATCAAAATTGGTTCAGCCGTTTTTGAGATATTGAACTTTGAAGTGATAAAGTTGGGGGTTTTCCAGGTTATTGTTGGTTAGGTTATGTGTATTTATTTTTTCCGTCACTATATGCGCATCACGCTTCTATGTGATCCATCAGGTGTGAAAACTTAAACGTCCATTTTGTTGAAGTACATCACGCAAGATAAGTGCTAAAATATGTCATCCGCACTAAAGTAGAACTTAGCATATCTTTTTATAGACTTATTTTATACCTTCCACGAGAGATACTGGTTGTAAATAGAAAGTATCAAGCAATAAAAATGTTGAAATATAATATAGGTAGGCAGGTAAAATGGGCTTCATTATTTTACTTCTCGAACGTAATAAATATATTTTCTTTTAGTAAGAAATATTATGTTTGTGTGTTGTGTGATCATGTTTACTTTATTTACACAGACATTAATCAAAAACAATTATTGGCATATTTTTCCAGTGTAGAGATAAAATAACAAATGCGTTATTACAAGGCAAATGAAAAATTAATTAAAACTAAACACAGTTACTTTTGGGAAGGTTACTTTTCAGTATTGCTTGAAACACTGTTCGTGGCTCATTCCGTATCCGAAAATATTATGACTTTTTGCTAAATTGAACTTGCATGGAGGATATTTTTGTAAAGTTTCAAACTAACACGTTTTTGCAAATATTCAGTGAGGGTTTCCACAGAGGCGAAAACCCTCAATGAGTACAAAAATGACTGCCGTAACAAATTTCGTTGCGTGAACCTGTGATGCTCGATGTCCTGTAGCTTTTATTTACACAAACATCGACACATTCATTTAAAACAATGTGTAGGCGTTAAATTAAAATTGTTTTAACAAAATGGTAATAGTGAATATTTATTGGGACATTGTCGTTTAAAAACAGGTAACGCACACAAAGAGCGATATGACAGCACTTCGATTTTCTTTTGTTTTTCGTTCCATGATGCCACCCGTTGAGCTTTATTTTTGACCAGCACTTAATTAATAAAAAAAGTTTTTAAAACTAAATTCAATTGTTGTGGACGAACAAGATAAACAGTTGTAGTTTATTAAAAGTTCGAATTAAACAATTTACTTAAATTTATTTTACACATCACTTAGAAAACATGAAAAGAGATTCTTGAAATCCTTGGTATGTTTGTTTGTTTGTTTATACTCTTTATTGTACAAAAAGGATATACAAAAATTTTACAAAAAAGTGCTAAGTACAAAGGTATGTTTTGTAACCTTTGTGCATTTTCAAGTAAATGTATAGGAATTTATTTCGCTTTGTGGAATTAATACAGGATTGGCGGGTGAACGTTGCGGTAGCCATTTATTTAGGCAAAATTGTTGAGGTTGCACAGTTGGAGGAACGGAGGGTAGACTGACCTACATTGTACGCAAAGCCATTCGAACCGCACAACAATTAAAATATTTTTCATATTTGCTTTGGGTCGTCCGGTGATATTAATTTGAGTTAAGGCAGCGAGGGGCTATACAACAGTGAGGCAACTATCCTTTATATCGAAGTTAGTAAAGATAGTTTGGATTTGTCAACAGTGATAACTTTTTAGTAGTAATTATTGCCAATGTAAGTATTTTATGTTAATATTCATTGTATTAAATCATGTCCCAAGTCCAGTCAAACATAAAAAAACAGGCGTTATTTTTGGGATGTTCGTTCATGGCATGATAAAATTATGAATGAACTAAAACGAATTGGAGTACGGCATAATATAGTAACTCAATCTTATTAGGGTGCCATTTCCTTGTTTCCAGTTACATTGTTGACGTAAAATGCTTAAACACAACAACAACTTCTTTGTTGGTGCTTGGTGCATGTGTCTCCGATTTAAAGAGTTTTTTTAACCAAATAACTAACGATGTCTATAAGGTGCATAGTGTCGAGGCAAATTAAAATGTTCAAATATTATTTAAGCGCATTTTAAATACTGTTCCGATAGCTAATATGAAGTTCGCTTTAATAAATACTTACGGAATTTTGAAATCAGAAATCAGCAATAAGTATTTCCGAAATTCCATAGTCAATTATCGACTGTCAGTTGTCGAGCTGTACTATAGCGCGGAATGTGCTAGACTTTTAAATTAAAAGGCATATTTAATCGTGGCGGTAGCACTAGCTACATTTTGATGCTCAATTAATCAAATGTAGGGAACTCATAACTGCGCAGCCCTACAATTTACTAGTGGAACAACTTTCCTGCCCTAAAACGGGGGAATATTAAAACATGCATGTGATGCATCTTGTTTTTATATTTGTACCGGATGAACAAAAGGAGAGGTCAAATAAACCGGATAACTTATGTCTTTAGTCGATTTTAGCTCTACATGTTTCGGGCTAATTCGTAGCCCTTTCTCGAAGCACACGCCACGGCGGCTGCTGCAAAACGTGCACTGCGCGCCACCGCTCTGCTCGCGCGACTGCATCACGAAACTAATACCTACTGGCACACAACTACCCTCGTTTTCGTCGTCATTTTTATTATTATCGTCAAATGTAGGTTAAATGTATTGTTAAATACGTGTGGTTATCCTGATTATTTCAATTTGATCGAGTCTGATTTCATGTTCAAAGTAAGAGATTTTGGTTTATTCACAGTAAATTATTTTCCTGTTCATCTGCCGCAACTTTACTCGTGTTGTAATAGTAAATGGTGCAGCATAACTCTTTCATAAATAAAATAAAAATGGTTGCCCATTGTGCGGGGTCTGTGGAATCTCTCGGGACATAATTACGCCGCAGTTGTTTCAGTCTCGTACGAAGGCTCATGAAACTTTACGAACTATAGGTACGTATGCCGTTGAATTTTTAAAGGAAATGATACGCTGAATAAGGTCACAGGTATTACGTCGAAAACAATTTACCTCATTTTCGAGGGAAAACTATTACAGTACCTACTCAACTTCGGGAATAGGGCTTGGACCCTTCTAATACGGAACCCTCAATAAGTCGACAATTGTTCAATTAACATAAGCTTAGCAAATGTTTATGAATAAACAGGTAACATTCGAGACTAATCGGACTGTATAAAACAGAAAATTTTATTGTAGTAGCAGAGTAGCACGGTAAACGATCAAAATTTATTCATAATTATGGACCTCCGCAAAGTTATGCCTGCATCAATTGCTTAAAATAAATTATGTGAGTAATAGTACATTGTGTCTTAAGGGCGGTAAATAAGGAATTACGAACGAGAGTCTATTAGAAGCCCGAAGTCGAAGACTGAGGGCTTTAATGAGTCGATGTTCGTAATTCTAGTACCGCCCGTGCGACATACAATGTTTTTCATCACATTTGCAAGTAAAATTTTATATTTGTAAAAGAAAAAATATAATTCTTCCAAATATTGGCGATACCTTAGGCTGTGCTCTTGGCAACGTCGCCCTCTACCTCCCTCGGCATGTGCCGCAGCGTGCGTGTGCATGTGGTGGTCTATTTAATAAATAAATAAATAATATCACGGGACAATTCACACCAATTGACCTAGTCCCAAAGTAAGCTTAGCAAAGCTTGTGTTATGGGTACTAAGCAACGGATAAATATAATTATATAGATACATACTTAAATACATATTAAACACCCAAGACCCGAGAACAAACATTCGTATTTTTCATACAAATAATCTGCCCGACCCGGGAATCGAACCCGGGATCTCAAGCTTCGTAGTCAGATTCTCTAACCACTAGGCCATCTGGTCGTCTAAATGGCTCTTCAATGGCTTAACGTGATGTGATACTATATAAAGTGGAAAATAAAAGTAATACTTAAAGTAAATATCAATCAATATCTATAAGTTTACATTTTATCTCTTTAGAGAAAAAAAATCTTGCTTTTTCAATGCTTAAAAGACAAGTAAGCAAACCTTATTTTCCTATGATTTCAAATAACTAGAACACCTTTTCACGCAGAGACATAAAACACCCGACCAACTCCAAATACGAACTTTATTTTAACAACGTACCTATGTTAATAACCACAGCAGAGTTACACTCTCAGTGAAAACAATATAACTTAACGACCCGACAACAGCACAGCACCTTATTTAACTTATTTAAATAGTCCAAAATTACATAAATTACACCACTCAAACACAAAGAAGCTAACAACTAACAAAACTCGTCGTAATCAATCCCCTCACTAATTAACGGACTCCATTCACACCAAATTCAATATAACAAACTGATTTATTCCTTCTAGAGCAACTCCGGAGCAAGTGAACCGGAAAGGCAGACCGTTTGTCAATAAACAGTGCCTCGGATTTAATATATCGGGCCCATTTAGCAAGGCTGTATTCTTCTCACGAGTCTCACATTACGGGTGGAAAGTGTGCAGGGACAGGCATCCCCTCTCAAGGCTTTACAACTTTCGCCATACTAACGATATTTAATGTTCACACAAGACGAAGCATGGAAATTGGTTGGCGGGCTGACATCAGGACAACGTTTTAAGTTTTTCAGCCGAAAGACGTCCACTGCTGGCCCAACAAATAGAGTTTAGAAATTATGTTATATACCTATTATAAGTAAAATGATTTTATAGAAAATAATGTTTTTAGACACTTTAATTTGAGTTAAGGCAGCGAGGGGCTATTACAACAGTGGGGCAACTATCCTTAACATCCTTAACATCGAAGTTACTAAAGATAGTTTGTTTGTCCTTATTATTTAAATTAATTAATGTCAAAATGATATTTATTATTATTATTACTAAAGATAGTTTGTCCCTTTTAAAATTTAATGTTTTTTTGTAAAATTAAAATTTTGGTTTAATAAAGTTCTGGTTTCCAAGTGTGTAAAAGAAAACCAACTAGCAAGATTTTAATTTATTTACAAACAAACATTTTAAGTTAAATAAAAGCGTCTACATAATCATGTGCTGTAAATATTCGAGATTAATTTTGAATCACGGTCATTACTTAAATGTCTAATATTAGAAAGTAAGTCTAGATAAAAGCCAAAGCGTAAACGCAATATTTTCAAAAACGATGCAGAACAAGACAAAAATTAAATTTTAATTTTTGTCTTGTGTGTTCTGCAACTTTTAAAGTTTTTAACAAAAAACCTTTTCAATGTAAATAAAAAGGTATTCTTAAGAACCTCGCCGTTTAATGAAATAATAGCTTAACAAAAAGTTTAAAACTTACGCACTTAAAACTCAAAAATGACGTATATTTCAATATTTAAAAGGGCCTGTAACGACGTACCAATTTATGACTCCAGTGGACCTAAAGAGAAATTCAACAGTCGTAAAAATTTACGTGTTTAATGAGAAACTTTGTCGGATTCGGTCTCGCAACGGCTCGGTTAACATTTTGAATGTAAACTTTTACAAAGAAATTATGAAGTTTTTAAGTTGGATTCAATAAAAGGTTCTCCACAAAGTTATGGGATTTTTTTGTATCGCTATTCGCCTTTGTCTGAAACAAAATGATTAAGAACGAACTTAATGGTGTTTAATTCGCGAAAACAAAATATAAAGGAAGAAGTTTCAGAAATAATTCAGAAAAACTTTGGATGGCTCAGAAATTTGAATTTATTTTAGAAATCATTTCGTTGATTTATAAATACTTTAGATACGCTATTTGTGCAAAACATTCACTTTTTCTTAGCTACACAAAGAGTTCCTGAAGAAGAAATCCCTGTATCCGAAAAAATATATTAGATACACCCCGCCGACGCCCCCATGTGTTTCATGGAAGAATAAACTGAACTAAGGACCATCTTGGGATCCGAGGAATATCATAGTCATTTAGTTTTTATCGGGCTCGCTTCGACACAATGTAGTAAGCTCTAAATCGTTAATTATATGAGAGCATCCGAGCAGCGTTTCCACCAGAGATGTGCGAGGAATATGTTTTTCATTGACAAATAGAAACGCTTCATTTACTTCGCCTCGCTCCGCTCAGCTGTTTCCAACAGTTCGTTCCTATTGATTAATGACTCGCAACACATTCTGGCACATAATTGGTGGAAACGCTGCTTAAGACACCCTCGTGCACCAGACGGCCACGGCCACAACCAGTAGCCGCAACGACCTGTTTATTCAAAGAAGCGGCCAGTTGACCATTACGGCCCAGTGCGCGACGTTCATATGGCTTCTTTAGTCAACCTGGTCCTTACGGCCACTGGTCGTGGTCGTGGCCATCTAGTGTGCAAAATGCCTAAAGTAGATTTTGTTAAGCATGTTTCTTCTTGTCTTGGTAGTGTTTATTATCCAAACCGAAATTAAATTACAAACTTTATTGCTATTACAAGGCCCTTAGCCACTAGCAATCCGCCTCGGCTTTGCACATGTGATAACTTTTTTTAGACTTTGAAAAAAGTGAGGTAAAGTGGAAAATAAAGGTAGTCTTTAATCGAAGGCGCTTCTCATTTTCCATATCCCTTTCCCCAAAAATACACCTGCACAAAGCTAGGATACATTGCTACTTTATTTATTTTAAGCATTTATACCTTGAAAAATTATGTAACTGATAGTGAAAACCCTAATAAAATCCATTGTGTATTTTAAAAACGTCTTAGAGTACATATAAAACAGACAGAGAGAGACGGCGGTAAGTGATTTTATGTTATACGAGTATTATGTATGTAAAGACAATAACTAATCGCTAAACCGCTTACCTAAGCATTTAATCCAAACAATGTTTGTGAACTTTATAGATAACAAATGAACAAGTAAATAGTTCTTAAAGTTTGTGATTCGTGACCCTTCTGCGTTGGAGAGAATTAAAACAGCTTTGCTATTGCAATTTTAAATCTTATACACACAAAGGCTCCGACGGTTTCAATGTAAATGGCTAAAATATCATATCTAGTTCAATGTAAAGCAACTTACTGTACGCTTACATTGTAGCCGAATCGCCTTTTTGCTTAAAAATGAATTGTATTTTTTTTTATTTTAGGTTTTTATTTCTAATTTGGTTTAGTTTTATGTTGGTACTTTAGTATACGTTATTAGTTTGCATAGTTAAAAACTGGTCAAGAATCCTCAAGGGTTAAGGGACACTGATTGACTGATCGTTTGACTGATTAACAAATAACGCACAGCCTGAACCACTGGAAGTTGAGTCTTGAAATTTGACAGTCATACAGGGTGATTCCGGGGTCATGAGCAGGAGTGAAAGGCGTGATGGGGAGATGCACATTGAGCAACTTTTACTATGGGACCAGCCACGAAATGGCAAAAAAAAACTGCTATTCCATACATTTCTGATAGTTAGCGATCAATGATCTCTTGATTAGATGGTTTTTTTTTCGCGATTTCGGGGCTGGTCCCGTAGAAAAAGTTGCTCAGTGTGAATCTTCCCATCACCCCTATCACTCCTGCTCATGACCCCGGAATCACCCAGTATACATTAATTAAATCGTAACGAAGCAACTGGAGGTCTATGAAGGAGGTCATGTCCAGTAGACGTTCTCGATGATGATGATTGAGTACCATGGAGATACAGTGCATTATGAAGAGATTTTTCGGAATCTTCTGTTTAATTTTACATGGATGCTATATTTATATTTAGTCGGAAGCAATGTATGCAAATCGCCAACTATAACACGACGACGTAGAGGTAGGCTACAACAATAGGTTTCCAACGTGATTTTCTGTTTCTGACTCAGTATTTACGTTAGTTGCGTTTGCTAACATTGTGTGGCGGAATAAAAGACGTCTCATTCTGTATAACTATTGTTGTTGACAAGAGGGAAAATTATGAAATGTATTGCCTTTGAACGAAAAATTCTTGTATGCTTATTTTGGGACCTGTAAAATAGCTCCAACGATTGCAATCGAAATTTATATGCGGGAAACAATCAATTAAGCTGGACTTGTTCTCTGCAAAAACGCGTGTTTACTTAGTTTTAGTCTGAGATGACAGTAGTCATTTTTACTTATAATTTAAACATTATTCATTAAGCTTTCAAATTTACAGAAAGGAACATTAGTAGGGCAGTAGATGAATAAAAAAATTAAATTGCTAGGCCTCAGTCATCTGTCTCACACATTCATGATATTACTATCTTTCAAAATCCGTTATGTCTTCAAACAATGGCTTGAATAGGAAAGATTATAGTACAAGATTTTCTGTAGAGGTACCTAGTAAAGAACTCGTTTTCTGCTCGTACGTTACACACAACACTACGATTAGCGAAGAATTTATAATAACTAGAATAAAAGTGTTTCGAGAATCAGGTTTGTTTTGTTAGCGATACGTTTGCCCAACGAAATCTAAGATTTAAAAAAATGGAATAATTTATGTAACTACTTACCATAGAGCATAGATGACGCCGTTAGATGCGACACGTCACTATTGGTGATATGAGAGTTATTTTTTACGGATGGGTTTGACGGGACCGAAGTAAAGCAGTCGGTACGTCACTATTGGTGATATAAAAGTTATTTTTTACGGATGGGTTTGACGGGACCGAAGTAAAGCTGTCGGTGGCATACGCTTGGTGGGTGGCAGGACACCATGAATTGACAAGATTTCATATGTCTAAGATTTGATTCGTTCTCTGTGTTCTGTTTGGAAAGAAAAGACGCTGATATTTTTACAATTTCGCTGTGATTTTTAATTTATTTATTACAATTTTTTCAAGATGTGCTTATTCTAAAAGAACATAACTCCAAAACTACCACAGAATAGATCCCTTACTTTTGTCTAGTCCCTATTAAAAAAGAAAGGTCACGTAAATCTGACGAAGACGTTGTCAAAATTATGACACCTCCTTTTTCTGGTGAAAAAGGCAAAGGAAACATAATTTATTCTGTGGTAGTGTTGGCAAAAACAGATATATTTTTTTCAACTTTTTTTTAAAATATTACGAAATAAATTATGATAAATATTTTCCCAGGTCCAGGAGGCAAAACTCTTTCGATTACTGTAGTAATTTACAGGTGTTGAAATCTTTTCAATTATTTTCGTTTTTAAAAATCTTAAAAATTATGTTGTTTTCATGGGAATTTATGATTCAAAATTAAATAACACATTTTGAACATGGACAAGAAAATATAGACAAAACACACTAACAATCCTGAAAAATAAATATAGGGATGTTCAAACTAACCCCCTACCTACTTACTGAAATATTCTGGAATCTAAATGTCACAAAATTGTTTCATTACACCAATTACTGAAGCAATTTTTGCAGTGGCACTTGCTATTTGACGAAGCCTGCTGTGATATTTAAATTAAAGAATGCTTGCTGCGCTGTTATATATGGTTTATATTTTTACTTTTTGTATTTTATTTAGTTTGGGTTTTAGCTGTCTGTTAGCTAATGTCTATCTATTCGTTTATCTATTTATTTATAAATAAAAAAGTACAATTAAAACACCAATGCGCTGTAAAATTCGAACTATACAAAAAAATACACCAAGAGACATAAAAAATAAAATCTATTAGGTACCTACCAATTTTTTTAAAATAATAAAACCTATTTGAATCATTTCTAACGAGCAATCCTGAAAACACTTAAATTTTGTATGCATATTAGTGAACTATGACGTCAGTCTTACTGGTCAACTTAGTTGACTTTTTCACCTGTTTCAAAGTCAATGAAAACCAAATTTTATTGTTAATTTAATTTTTTTTAACGTGGGTCTGAAATACGTTAATAATATAATCACATATTTGTCAGAATCAGAAGGAAAAGTGCATCTTCGATCATCCCTGGACTAATATTACTAAAGGTGATAATACAAAGCATACTAAAACATAGCTGAAAGTCTAAAATGACTATATTCTCTTATTTTCAAGATTTCATACCTCAAAAGAAATCGTAATAAAATCACTTTGTTGTCAGTCTACCTGTCTGCCAAAGTTCTTTTTATCAGGAACGCAAGGATGTTTAATTATCTCATTAATCAACTCCAGCGAATAATTAAGCAATTAAATCCAGACATGGATTTTTAAATACTTACAAGGGTAGGGCAGACAAAAACATTAATTAACTCCCAGTGAACAAACCCTCGCTATGCATGTCGTTAGTGGACCTGACGAACTATATTACGTAAATTGAATTGCTAACGCCATTTCTTTCAATAATATAAACGTAGCATTATTTAAGGAGAGGAACAAAAGAAATAATCAATATAAGATATTGTTATACCAAATGTGTCTCACTTAAGTCAATACGAACATTAGAATTGGATCAAAATTATTTTGGAAAATTTTAAACACAAACAAAGACAGCTTATTTACTTTTTGTTTTAGAGATCATGTACTTCTACTGGCGATATGATTTAATGTTGTTAAATGACAATATTTTGTTCCCTACTTCAATTGAAAAAATAATGTTCGGATTGAATGAAAACTAGTATTTTGGCGTGCTAACGTATATAATATAGCAGTGTACTTAAATGTAAGCTACAAATATTAAGCAAGCTCATGATCTCGTGTCCATTAACCGGTTTCAACCTTATGCATTACCAAGACAATGCAGTGTCAAAGACCGATGTACCGTACACACGTCAAATAAACGCAATTGTGATGGCAATCAAGGTAACACAATGCGGACCCTGATGAGCGTTATTAATAATGGGTGCACTGACAGCTCCAGATAAGAAAGGTCCATAATAAGGGTGCGTATACCTTAGTAGATAATAAAATTATCTTTTGGGTTAACAGCTGGGAAGTAAGCAAAAAGAAATACGATTTTCTTTGTTTGGGCTGAATTTCAAAATCCAAGAGCTTGAAAGGTTGATTTGTGTTCGCTATCTTATCTTATCTTATGTTTAGGGGTCCTTGCGGATACACTTCGACCCGTAGGGATCTTTTGTGTAATTACCCCTCCTTCGCACTTACTCTATTGCCTTTATCACCTCGTCCATAAATTGGATGATTTGACGTAGCGGTAGTGCCTTAAAGTCTCCTGGTGCGGGGTATCCGTCGCCAAAGAGTCTCATTCTTTATCTGGCGAGGGCGTCACATTCACACATAATGTGTTCCATTGTTTCGTCTTCCTCGACACATATTCTACAGACTTCATTGTCCTGTAGTCCCATCTTTACTAGTAAGGTGTTTAGTATTGAAGTGACCTGTGAATGCCCCGACGATATGTCGGAGTTGTTTCCTACTGAGTGTCCAGAGTTTTTTAGTCCAGCTTGTGCTGACATTTTCGATGAATCGTTTTGAATGCTTTAGACCTTCCAGTGTTTTCCACTCTTGTTGGTGTTTAAGTTTGGTGTGGTCGTTTATGGCATTCTTCATGGTTCCCTGTGAAAGTCCCACATACGGCTCGGGCCCTATGTTTTTGTTCATTGACCCTTCCCCCTTGCTAGCTCATCTGCTTTTTCATTTCCGATGAAACCTTTGTGTCCTGGGATCCAAACCAGTCTCACTTTATTGCGTCTGCCAAGCTTGTTTAGTGCTTGTACTCCATTATAGATCAGTCTTGAGTCAACCTTTGGCGATGTGAGCGCCTTTGGGGCTGCTTGACTGTCATTAAGTATATAGATGTTTTTTTCGCTTACCTTCCTATCTATATTCTCCTGTGCATAGGCGATAATTGCATACGTCTCTGCTTAAAAGACAGTTGCATAATTTCCCATGCTTACGCTACTCTTAAAATCCTTGGCATGAATGCCGGCTCCTGTACCGGATTTCATTTTAGATCCATCCGTGTACCATGAATTTTCACTGCCTTCCGGCAGTGTCAGTCCTTCTGCCCATTCAGCCATTATACTATAAACTATTTTCGCTAACTAGTTGCGATAAGTTTTGGACGATAACTTGTTAGCAAAATATACTCACCAACAAAAAGAACAACATAATTTAAACTTTTAAAATCACGACTAGAATTTGATCTTTTACAGTGTCCAGATCTTTCAAATGTAAACTGGAAAACAAGACACGCAAAATGGAAATATCTGGGCAGTTGGATTTAAATTTCGTAATATTACTAAACTTTCATAGGAATACTCAATTCTCAAGAATTCCATCGTCGTCTACATTTATCTATACTTAAAACGTTTAGGTAATTTACTAAATGTAAACAAACTTCCGCTGCCAGATTTGATACATTCAAGGATTTAAAACATTTTACTTATCTAACATTATAATACAAACTAGACTAGTGTATTTCAATACAATAATGTAGTGTAGGTAGGTGTTATGTAGGTCCTAAAATAAGTAGTTATATGAGGGTATATTTCTTTTGTACAACTAGTCTTTGATTAAACAAGGGGAATTTCAATGAACTAAAATAATTTCCTTGCTCACCCGCGACCTTACGATAGCTAAGCTTATGCAAAATATGCGTGTTCATGCAGTTCCTCCACCTCCACACTGTAAGAACACACACAAATCACACAAACCCATCTATCACCACCACCACACTACACTGACGCGTTTCGAACTCAAACAGAGCTCATCTTCAGAGTGACACAACCGTACACCATGCTACCAGTTGTTAGACTAACGAACCACAACCACCGTTTTAACTTGTCACTGTAACTCCCCAAGTACCCACATACGTTTTATGAAACAAAACAAAACTACCCACAAATTATTAATAAATTTTTTAACCGTCCTTCAAAACTACCTTGATTTTTTATTTATTTACTGTCAAGGCATGTTTTATTAACTACCATTGCTGAAATTAGATCCAAGCCGTAGCAAGGGAGATGAAACAAAATTTACCTGCTCATTAATAATAGACCCCATACTGTTGTATCTAATTATCTCCATGCATTCTAAAACATCGAGACGAAACCCCTTGCCACAATAATGTAACACTTCATACGAATCGGAGTCCGATAAAGAATGATTTAGTTCCAACAAATGTTTGGCAAAATTCGACTTATCAGGATGCTCATTCCTATATGCCGAAACATGCTCTTTAAATCTAGCATTAAAACTGCGTCCTGTCTGACCAACATATACTTTACTCTTTGGAATTTCAATGTTTAAGACATCAATTGACGTTGTTTTGTTTACATTTAGTTAAATACCTACCCAAACCAAGTATAGGTATATTTTTATACAATACATCCCGTACCGTTGGAATAACGGAAAAATAGCTTATATTGTGTTATCCTGAGATTTATAGCACTTTTAGTGTGAAAAAGTAACAAGCACGCACACTAACAAACCTTCTCATTTACGAGTAGCTAAGCTATAAATATTAAGTTGGATTCTATTGATGTACAGAGTACTTACGAGCCTTAGCCTCGTACCTTAGTTATCTTTGATAATTTTTATATACCTATTTATGGGTATAACCAATCAGTCTTCTAGACTAAAATCATGTGAGTTGATAGAAGGGGTTTGCATGGCAGACCCACTGCTCCGTCTCCCCTTAGTAAGGCAGCACATCGGCTCTCTTAAGTATTTTAATTGGATTTGACTGCAAGTGCATACTGGATAACGGGTTTAGCTAAATCGTCAGGCGGTCCCCGTAATTTGAAAATGGCACAACGTAATGGAAAGATAAGTTGGAGGCAACTTAATAACGCTTGAATGAATCCACAGATATAATTAATACAAACATGCAACTTCCACAGGCTCCGACGTCGGGTAAAACAAACTAACGCTATAATTAGTTCTTGCCACTTAAGTGTGATCAGTTGACTCGCGCCACGTCAACTGCTTTAACTCTCGCATTTAGAGCAAGTAAAAGTGATGTTTCGACGATATCATCAGCATTATGTATTTGTGTGTATGAGTATGTTTATTTATGCACTGTTGAGTAAATTTTAAATTTCGGTTCTTTTTTGATATACTGCTAATCGTTCAAAGGTTAACTGGAAGAGATCCCTTTAAAGGATAAGTTCGCTTTTGTACATCTTATTTTCCTGTTTCCGTGTAATTTCATGTGTTTTGATGTACAATAAAGAGTTTTACAATATAATACTATATTATCTCCGGCATACGTCTCACTGTTAGGCACATCCCGGAAAAATGCACAGTTCCCGAGGGAACGGCGCGATAACCGAATACCGTGCGGGCGAAGCCGCGAGCAAAAGCTAGTAATAATGTAAACCACGATCCTCTGCTTGAGACGCCATGCGATATGTATGCTAGACAAAATATAGTTATATCAGTCAAATGTTATACGAAATTAGTTCATACAAAATGAAATTATGTGACATGTATGTTATACAAAATATAATTAAGTCAGTCAAACATTATATGAAATGAGTTTACTTATACAAAATGAAAATTAGGTAATTTTAAATTAGGCGAAACAAAATTACGTAAAGTAAGTTGTATACAAAATGACTCACTAAAATGAAAATTAGGTAAAATGAATATTAGGTTAAGTAATATTAGTTTATCTAACATTAAGCAAACTGAAAATAGGCAAAAAGTTGTTAGGCAAAACAAGGTACAACCAACTTCAACCTACGAGTATTTATAAGAAAACAAAGTTCAATCATCCAGTGTAAGGGGAGTCAAAACATCATGTACAGTGATTCTATAGTGGAAATGTATATGGCACATCGAGTATTCCAAAATGTTTTCCCAATAAACATGGCCCACAAACTTTACGGGCATTCCGCAGGCTCCGCGTAAAAGTTTAAATTCTAACCGCCGAACAAAATAGTTGGTGGAATTCCTGTCTTTGTGGATCTACTAGTAGTTTATGGTCAACGCTTTTTTAAAAAACCCCTTTGCCAGAACAAAATAGAATGTTTACTGTTCATTGACGAGTCGGAATGCAGGAGTTATAATTAAACTAAACTCGTTGAAATGAAAACAGAGAAGCTATGTAAGATCTTTCGACTTACTGTATTTACTGTACTTTTCTCTATTATTACTATATTTTAGTTTAGTTAGTTTATTTATTCATTTAATATAATACATCATAAATTACAAAAATGACAGTTACAAGTATCTATATTGAAGTCGTCAAAGGTAATACTAAATGGGAACTATGTTTTCTGTCACTTAAATTTAGATTTGTCACTTAACTGCGATACCCTAATTATTATATCTATCCCTAAGAATATATATACATATATTGGTCATCATATTAATAAACTTCAAGCCTTGTGAAATTAGCTTTTAATCTCTCGTACTGTTAAATTTACTACACCTCAAATCCGCCGAGAGAGCCGTGGTGGCCTAGTGGTTTGATCTATCGCTTCTCAAGCCGAGGATCGTGGGTTCAAACCCCGGCTCTCACCTCTGAGTTTTTTGAAATTCATGTGATAAATTACATTTGAAATTTACCACGAGCTCTATGGTGAAGGAAAACATCGTGAGGAAACCTGGATAAACCAGAGGAGCAATTCAATGGTGTGTGTGAAGAGCCCAATCTGCACTGGGTTCACGTGGGAACTACGGCCCAATCCCTCCCATTGTGAGAGGAGGCCTGTGCCCAGCAGTGGGACATATATACATATACATATAAGCTGGGATGATGATGATACCGTCGTTAGTTACTACCATCAAAATCAAACTCCTACATGAAACTTCCTGAAAACAATGTCTCAACTAAAATTTCAACATTATCGACAATACTCGTAGGTACTTTGAAATATTAGATGAATATCCAAGAACTAAATTTTGACTTTGACTAAAGTTAGTTGATTTATCAACCTCAAATGGAGCCGCGTATAACTTACAACATTACTCTTGACAGTGCCAGCACTTAGTACGACAGGAAGCCGCAAACCGTATTTGTACAATATAAAATTACGCTCCAAGCATTATATCAAACTCGCATAATATTTTTCAGCGCATTCCGCTGAAACTTTAGACATGAATAAACTTTTAACGATTTATGATACGAACAAGTGATACACGAAAGTTCGCACCACAATCGATTCAATGGATGGCGATAGTTCCATGCTGCAATTTAAGTTATATTTTCTGCTTTCAAAAACATTTTACTTAACAAATACCGTATAAAAGTTTTGACGCTGAAACAGTTCGCAGCTGATAGCTTTGCGTGAAAACAATAAAAGCTAGCAAAAAATAATACGTTAAAAACATTTAACTAACAAAATGATTGCTGCTTTTTCTATTACCTATGAATATTTTGCTCCAAGCCTGCAAGTATTTAAAACCTTGTTCGATGAAATAACTGTTGGTTTAAATTAAAAATATAAAAGTGGTCAAATAGTCGGTCCTTGCATGGTGGGATCCGTAAATAGATAACTAGGTACAGCAAATATTCAATATTTATTATATTTTGATTGACTTACTCGTTAACTTGTGAAGCGTATAAAGCTTTTTTAGTATTCCTTTTAAATTCGTTACATGTGCTCCCATTACTTTTTTATTTATTTAAAGGCCGTAATATTGTTTTGAAAATAACCAAACATATTTTTGAAAAGCCTATATACTATCGAAACAGAGGCAGACCGAATAGAAAATGGCGTGACGACTTGGACGCATATCAAGTAGAGAGGCAGGAACATGCTCTCGATAGGAACGAATGGCGAAAAAAGGGGGAGGCCTTTGCCCAGCAGTGGGTCACCTTAAGTGGCTAAAAAAAACCACTATAGAGTTGATGAAAAAAAAGTCATCCTCACTTTATGCCTTGGGGTGAAATCCTAGAAATATATATTATATTTTTTAATTATATTCGACCCTTTTGTCCGTGTGGTAAGTTCCTATCATAAAACACTAAGTCTTTTAGCTAAATCGCGAACTGATGTACGGACAGACAAACGGAAGGACGTGGCAAAAAGGTAAGGATTCCATGTGGGGCTACAGAACTTTAAAAAAAAATCGGTCAAGTGCGAGTGCGAACGACTCGCGCATGAAGGGTTCCGCACCTCCGTACAATGTTTTAAAAACAAGTAGTTCAGTAATATTTTTTTGTAAAAAAATCTAATACAAGCTTTTTGTTGGCGGTACTTTTTGCCCCTGGATACCAAAGTAGGTAGTCGTCAAGACGAATCAAATGAGACCAAAATCGATGCGGTCGTGTCGGTTCATTACATTTATAGCGTTACATTTTATATTATATTACGTTTTTACTTTATATTAGGTTTTATAGCTCTACGTCATAATAATATTGCAGAGTCATCGGATTTATACATGCATTCAAAATTTCAACTCAATCGGTTGAAGATATCTACTTCAAGTTTAAGCTCCACTCGAACAAACATAACTAGTTACATTACATTACAAGTTAATAAAAACATATCACCAAAATGTAAGCACTAGGTGCAAGTATTTTGAATAAAGAACAATTTTAAATTCTCATCCTCTTTGGCTGTCGCCCTGTCAGAGGCTGAAAATAGCGCTTTAGACTCTTGCCATGCGCCGCCGCCCGGCGCCCACGGCAGAAAAAATTGGCTGAACGCGGTAATTCGGCCAAAAGACGCGTACTTATTATGAATTAGTGAATAAATTTTAACCTGATTTTAAATTTTGACCTTGTAAATAAATAATGTTACTTATTATGAATTATAACGGACATTTTGTAGTGTAAAAACATTAAATACAGGGGCTGTGAGTGCTTTATTGAAGTTGGCTTTTGTGAAGTGTGTGTAGTGTGTGTCGGAGGTTTGTGGATCATAAATTGTTATTTAGTCTTAATGTTGCACAAAAAAATAAACCACTGTCTCTTAGAGACAATTATTAATTATTGTACTATCGAAGGATTTATAAAATCGCAAATTAATAAGTAGTTAAACATTAAACAACATAGGGTCACTCGCGTTGCCCCTAGCAACTGACGCCCATCATCTTGGCAGCCTAGCAACCAAAAACCGCTGAATGAAACACGTTTCTTGTATGACGACCCCCTTTAATTTTTAACTTTATTTTATTTTTAGTATTTGTTGTTGTAGCTGCCACTGTAATACATAATCTGTGAAAATTTCAAGTGCCTAGCTATTACGGCTCAAGGGATAGAGCCCTGTGACAGACGGACAGACAGACAGACTCAGTAATAGGGCACCCTTTGGGTACGAAACCCTAAAAAAGGTAGATAATTTCGTTATGTTATTTAACTTTTACCTCTAAATGGTGGGCACTAATTCCTCATAAAAACAATACTTAATTTTTTTACTGAAACAGTCCTCCTTTTGTGGCTAATTATTTCTATTTTATCACACTTGCAAAGTTGGAGTTAAAATTCGATACATCGCACGTTGTCTCACCTCATTCTTCGCTATAAGTAGCACAAAGGAGGCCTAATCTCGCAATTTGTCCTTACAAAGGATCTTCAAAAGGGGCTAATATCACCCTCAACACG
Organism: Choristoneura fumiferana; assembly: GCF_025370935.1. Taxonomy (NCBI): domain Eukaryota; kingdom Metazoa; phylum Arthropoda; class Insecta; order Lepidoptera; family Tortricidae; genus Choristoneura; species Choristoneura fumiferana. Next base: position 7,859,192 of record NC_133475.1, on the reverse strand, counting down.
CATTTCGTCCTATTATTTACTCTAATAGACTGCTTTCTTCTTGTAATAGCAGCCGAAGTGAGTAAATGAGACGCAGCTCAAGAATATTTGGGTATCGTATCTTATTTATAGACAACTTGTTCAATTCAAACCTTCATCGTATTAACTTCGTGATAGTGATTTATTTATTGTTCTATATCTCGGGCTTGTATTAAAGTGGATGGCGTAAATACGAGCAAGACATTTTTTTTATAATGTACGACAGGGTGTGTGTTCAATAATCTCCTTGTGTTCAAGAGCTGAGGTGCCTTTTTTGGATCCGTTCGGGGCAAGAAATGATGATGGGCCAGTGCACCCTGGGTATCGGTCAATGATTTTCTGACCAATTTATGGAATATCATTGGCGGATGGTGAACTCGTAAGCCGACACGGGCTTATTAATTTTGGCTTTTGCGACTTTTTTACACATCTACTGAAATTGATACAAGCTATAAAGGCCTATGAGGTAAAATCCTAATATCTCTCCATTCTGTTAGTTGTTTGTATGTAAGTTACTAGGATTCGATCAACCATTTTTGCTTCTGCTATTTGTAGGCATTTATGTGAATATTCAATGGTAGCGGAGACTCCTAAGCAAAATGTACACAGTATGGTATCATTTTAGTTAGATGGTTACTGACATAGACAAACAGCAAAAAAATCATACTTTTTTATTGGCTGTGCTACCTTCATACCAAATTTCAAGTTTCTGTCATCCATTTAAATACAGGTCTGTGGTGTACCATCTAAATTCAGCCTTCCTACATTGGTACTTATACTCTTTGGATTCCACTGACAGGCACAACAATGCTCAGGCTTACTCAAGGAATTACGTAATAATACGTGGGCCTAGTGATATTAGCGCACACATACAATACAATACAATACAAATATTCTTTATTGCACACCATAAAGCAGTACAAAAACTTATGATATAAACACTTAGATTAAGGGTAGACAATAGGCGGTCTTATCGCTTAGAAGCGATCTCTTCCAGACAACCATTTGGGCACAAGAAATTATATGTTACAAAAATAGGTGGCGGAAACATACCTACAAAAATAGCAAAAATTCTCGAAAAGGTAATTTATAAAAGATTATTAGGTTTTTTTTTAATATAATCACACTCTTAGTAAAAATCAATTTGGCTTTCCAAAGGGTAAATCCACATCATTAGCAATCTTTAATGTTTTTATGCTTATTTGGGATGTGATAAATAAAAAAGAGCCATGTGTTGCACTATTTTTAGACATGTCCAAAGCGTTCGATTGTGTTGTCCATAATACAATTCTTTGTCAACTAGAAAACTTAGGTATAAGAGGTGTTGCCCTTAAATTAATTAAAAATTACTTATGTAATAGAGAACAAGCTACAGTAATCGATACATATAATAGAACTAGTAAAACAATTGAGCAAGAGCAGTCTGAATTTCAAACCGTCCAAGTAGGAGTACCACAAGGTAGCGTGCTAGGGCCACTTTTGTTCTTAATTTATATTAATGAATTACCTAAAACTATGGACGATTTGTGCGTGGCTGCGTGCTATTTGCAGATGATGCTACAATTTTATTCTCCGGTGCTAAAGCAAATCAATTTCACATCAATCACACCTTGAGAAATGTTATGAAATGGCTCGATACTCTTAGCTTAAAGATCAATTTAAGTAAAACTAAACTGGTTTAGGTTAGCTATAACTATAAGGGTTCCTAGCTGACTACGGATCCCTAAAAACTGTTAAGCCGTTTTCGAGATATTGAACTTTTAAATAACAATGTCGGGGGTTTTTCAACTTTAGTAAGTTAGTAAGATTACTGTTTCAATTTTAAAAATGCACACAATGAAACGTTACCATTGCCTATGATTAAAGACACCGCCAAAAGTACCTACTTAATGCACTTATTAATTGAACAATTATTTCAAAAATTTAGTCGATCGCTTTGATATTTCAGTATTATAGAACCAATTCTACTGTGTTTGACGTTCCAACGAATCGAGTTGCAACGAAACTAAAGTATAGTACTAACCATTGAAGCTAGGTATTATATTCCCTGAATGCAAATAACGTTTGTTGTACAAAGCTGAACATGACGTTTGAACGCAAGCCTCAAGTTAAATGGGCTATACGGCCACGGATAAAGATAGTTGAAGCGACTACGCGAGTGAGCGAAATGGGGCGTACTTACTGCGATAAGGCAGCGCACTAGAAATTAAAGTTTGACGAAAAGATTTTAGTGCACATGCTAAGTTAGTGAACGAATTTTAATTTATTTTAAACTTGTCATTGTTAGAAATTTAATCCTTCCTTGTTTGTTACAAAAGGGTGCACCTGTTTTCACCGCTGCACTGTCCGTTTGTCCGTCCGTCCATAACAGGGCTGTACCTTAAGAACCGTGAAAGATAGACAGATTAAATTTAATATTAAATACCAAAAAAAAAAATTACGAATTTATAGCTTGGTAAAACCCTCTTGTCTCTGGTAAAACGCGCGTTTTCGAAATGCTAACCGTAAACTACTTCAACTTTGCCCTCTGGCTCCAACATTGCCTGATTTGATTTAGAGTCGATAACTTAGCACTCTTATAGGTTTCAAACTTTTATCTACACGGAAATTATTATTAGGGTGCTGGCTGAGTTACCGACTCTAAATCGAATTAGGCAATGTTGGGGCCAGACGGCAAAGTTGAAGCAGTTTACGGTATGTCTAATATTATTAGTGAAAATTTCACGCGCCATAGGATTGGTAATTTCTATGGGCCCTGTCATCAGCGTGGTGGCTCAGCGGCATAGTGTTGGACTTGTGAACTGGAGGTCTAGAATTCAAATGTAGGTCAGACGCAACTTTGTCCCTTTTTATTTACCTATATTTTATTCAGTTTTACTCCTAACTTTTAGTCTAAGTCGTATCTTCTCCGATAAAAAAAAACAAGATAAGTAAAAAAAAAACAGTAAAACTTGCTAAGGCAAACCGATAAGGACAAATCGTAAGACAGGTATCTGAGTGATCCCATTTTGTTAAAAACAAGTTCGTGGATTTGCGATGGATTGCCAGGGCAGGTAGAAATTCTTTCATTAGGCGGCCGAGAGCCGAACATGGATTAAAGAGATTTCTATTCACCACTACCATGTATTTTCGGTTAAACTAAAAAAAAAAAAATTATAACGCAGTACATTCGCTGATCGTAAATACAACGAAAAGGAATAAGCTAGACTTAAAAAAAAGCCTTTAACACCTTTTATACCCTTTTAAACACCTTTTGCGGTACTTGACTATTCTTCTAGCCGTCTTCAAATCTAGAGTGAATGTGCATTCATTAGGCGAGCGTGTTAGCATACGTAGCAAGCGTAAACAACCGCATTGAAATCTGTCCATCTGTTTGAGAGCTACTATAATTAGCATATTAAAAAGTAAAATAAAAATCTACTTGCATGATTTCTTTTAATGTTAGTTAGTTTATTAAAAGATAAAATAAACGCACACACAACACACAAACATCACGCCTGTATTCACAAATGGGGTAGGCAGAGCACACGAAACGTTACCGTTTCGGAGCCACTTTTAGCAATTTTAGGTTTTAAGATTGACAAAAACGGTACAATAGTGACAGGTTGCTAGCCTCTCGCCTACGGTTTACGTAAACCTATATCCTCAGTCGCCTCTTACGACATCCACGGAAGCCACGGAAGATAAAATAAAATAAGGATGTAATAATTATCCCATTGCTATTGCTACACGAACAATACAATACACTATACAATTATTCACTGGGCCCGCGTGGGAACTACTGCCCAAGCCCTCTCATTCCGAGAGGAGGCCTGTGCCCTGCAGTGGGACGTATAAAAGCTGGGATGATGATGATGATGATACAATTATTACTCACTTTTTTACCTTCTCATTTCAGTAGTAGGGGTGGTTTTGCTGGGATACAACAGAATTTCGTGAGCAAGGACAGGTGACCCAAACGCAACCGGGAAAAATACGAAATTGACTTTTAGTGTGTTAATGGTCTTTCGGTAGGTACTCCACTATTTTAAACACAAAACCTGTAACAACGCGACATCTTGCTTGACTTTTACATATAATATTATTGTACAAATCTAAGTGTTCAGGATAACCAGAGATTATTGTTATTTTATATTATAAATATATCGTCCACATATTCCCTATATAACTAATCTACCCCTGTTTGCTACCAAGTGGACTCTACACAAACATACAGGGGATACGTGACTCTTAGCTTAGAGGCAAGTGTTTACTGAGTATTTCCAACAAAAGGTAATCAGACCTATTAACTTCATACGTGACTACTATTTTCGTATCATACTCTCTCGAAGAATTAATTCAAGCGTATACTCTGGTGGATGTTACTTTCAAACTCATTGGACTTAAGGTACTGTAATTTCGTGAGACTTAATTTATTTGTTTGCAAACTTTTAAAGAGTCCACGTGATTTGTTTTTGATCAGAAATTAATTATTATTCGCGCCACATTTCACCAGCAGACCATTTCTTATCGAGAAGGTGCTATATTATTAAAATTTATTGTACCTACGCGAGAGTCAGTAATTCAAACAAAGGAAGTTCAAAAGCCGAAGTTGTTATAATTGAATTTCGATGAACAATTTCAAAAGAGCTTGTCATAAAAACTTGTAAATCGGCTAACGAAACGAATTTAACTTGGTATAATGTAAAGAGTTTACAGGTAGCTAGGAATTCGCATAGGCAGCGTAAACCTCATTTCAGACTCACAAAGGGTGGCTGTAAACCGTCAAAAAGTTAGGAAGCCCAAGCTTACTTTGTTAATGCTTGCAGGCTATTCTTGCTTTGTTTGTTTTCAATATTGTTATTTAGTTAGTACACATTGGTCGCAATGTTTCGGACACAACTTTAGGATATGGTTCTTTTCCTAATTAATAACAGCAACGTGCACTAAACACGGATTTCACGGCAATATAGTAAGTTTGGAGCGCAATAAGAAACGATTCGGTTTGTGACAGGAGCAAAAAAACAAAAATTAGGTTGATACGTAGACGACATGACAGTGACGTGACATTACGACATATAAATCCATCCTTTGAGAGTCATAGAAACCCTTAGACAAATGTAAATTTTCTGAATTACCTTTCTGTGGAAATCCCATAAGTTATGGTTTTTGATAGGGTTGAATAAAACCTACATTCATCATCATCATCCCAGCCTATACACGTCCCACTGCTGGGCACAGGCCTCCTCTCAGAACAAGAGAGCTTGGGCCATAGTTCCCACGCGGGCCCAGTGCGGATTGGGAACTTCGCACGCACCATTGAATCGCTTCGCGGGTTTGTGCAGGTTTCCTCACGATGTTTTCCTTCACCGCAAAGCTCGTGGTAAATTTCAAATGTAATTCCGCACATGAATTTCGAAAAACTCAGAGGTGTGAGCCGGGGTTCGAACCCAAGACCCTCTGCTTGAGAGGCGATACGGCCACTAGATCACTAGGCCACTACGGCTTCATCCTACTACTAAAACCTACATTATTCTATGTATTCTTGTAAAAATTCGGAGGAACCAAAATCCGACCAGCTAATCTGCCCGCTTGTCTGCCGCTCACGGACTTAATGTTTTTCTTATGTTTATTGAAACGACGCTAAAAATTTTAACCCGGTCGCGTGCCACTCGAGAGGTTAATTTAACGATCTAAAACAATTTTCCGTTTGCGAAAGTTGAATATCAAAATTCAGCTTTTGGATGTTAACTAAGAATAATATACTTGACGTTGATAGAGATTTTTATAATAAAATGGTGCATGTTGTACGTTTTCAAATAAATCACTTTGACTTTAGTGTATGAAATCAGGAAGTATAGAAATAAAAACTGTCATCAACTCTTTGTGGTATCAAGTAACCGATGAAAAATTTAGGAGGTCACTGGCTACTAGATACTACTTGGTTTAAAAGGTTCAGGTTGGTCATAACTATAAATGTTCTATCATAGCATTTCCGTATAAAAACTGAGCCGTAAAGTGACTTTATTTAAGTTGCACGTCAAAATTATGACGATTACTGACGATTATGGGCAGGCCATATAACACGGAGAACAGATGGCCGTTGGAAGCGAAAAGTTCTCGAATAGAGCCCGTGAATCGGTAAGCGCAGCGTAGGACATCCACCAACGAGATGGACGGATGACCTGGTTAAAATCGCGGGTTTGCGGTAGATGCAGGCCGTTTCCAACCGAAACAAGGCCTTTGTCCAACAGTGGACATTCTACGGCTAATATATATATATATATATATTATTCGACTGGATGGCAAACGAGCAAGTGGATCTCCTGATGGTAAGAGATCACCACCGCCCATAAACATCTATATTGGTATTGCAGATGCGTTGCCAACCTAGAGGCCTAAGACGGGATACCTCAAGTGCCAGTAATTTCACCGGCTGTCTTACTCTCCACGCCGAAACACAACAGTGCAAGCACTGCTGCTTCACGGCAGGATTAGCGAGCAAGATGATGGTAGCAATCCGGGCGGACCTTGCACAAGCATATATGATGATGTGATGACGATAAAAAATTCGTTTAAAAAATATTTTACGTTCTAAAACACGCATTGTCGATGTCGGTGTAAAGACTGCCAGGTTGAAGTGGGACTGGGCTGGCCACGTCAGCCGAATGCATTCACTGCGGTGGGCTAAAAATGCCACTGAATGGAGGCCACAAGACGGATGGCGACGGCGGGGTGGGCCCAGACGGAGATGGCTTATGGCCGGCGACCTGGACATATTTCTCGACGACTGACCTCAGGCTGCTTTGGATCGGGAGAATCAATCCAGGCTAGATAATAATAATATATTCTTTACGTAAGTTTCTTACCTATTATTTTAACATTTTTATAAGTTTACTAATTTATTAACGGGAAGGAGAGATGACTTCTCCTTTCAAGCCAATATAATATGATGTTTTGTTACTACGGTACAAAGGAAAACCTTTAAACGACGATAGACCAATATGAAAACAGCAGCCTCAATCAAGATTAAACGGAATCTGAAAATCCACCGTTAATCAAAACTTTCCTACGGAAACGATTACTTTTACTAAACGTAAGCGATCACTTTCCTGTAAAAACTTAAATCATCTCGGTATGGTAAAGGTTTCGAGTCTTTCCATTCTAACTTTGAACTAAATTTCACGCAAAACTGAGCATTTTGATGTCGGAACTCGAGACTAAATGTTCACACAGACTAATCAGACTTGTAACAGAGCTCCGATTTTTATCAGTACACACGAATTAAAATTGAATTTCAAACACATTTCAATAAAGGTACTATATTATTATTGCACTGCAGATTATTTAGGTTTCCTGCTGACAGACGGAGACTGCAGGCCATGATTAAAATACATGACTAAATCAAGCTGACGTTACTGCACTGACGTTAGTAATTTTCTTTTTTTAACCTGAGGCTGTATTGCCTAACTTTTCTGACACACGCGATCGCAATGAAATGACAGACTTCGCATACAAAAACTGTCATTTGATTGCGATTGCGAGCGTCAGAAATGTTAGGCAATACGGCCTCTGGCTAGTCAATAAAGCATAATATGTCAAGAGTTCTGGAGTCGTGTACTGTGTAAAATCTAGATACTTTTGCGGGGAGGCGGGGGACGGATTGACCACCTCAAAGCAGAACTTTCCTTGTAATTTACGAACCGACATCATTTTCAGGCTGCCGAGCGTGTCAAACACAACCTACTTGTTCGTTAGAAATATTCCTCAGACACGTGTATTAAAGCTTAACAATGTCGTGTAGTAGCCCTGGTTTATGAGTATAACATGAAAGTCGGTGTGTTGAAATACTACAGCTTATGCATTGCACCATCTAAAGTTTAAATCATATAAACCTCCAAGAAAAAATGTGCCAATCGCTTTATAACTTTAAATGGTTATCTAATCTAGCGCCTCAATAATTAGACAACTTCAACGATTTTTCTAGCAGGTGTTAACTGGGTCTGGTAAAGTTTTGTCTGTTCTTTTTTCCAATAAATCAAAACTTAAAAAAAAAACAGAGCGATAGTAATACCATAGTAAAAGAGAACAAGGTCTTTTCTCAAACATGACATGAAATATTGAAGTTGTGTTACAAATAATAGGCCGAGATAAGTATCGCGCTGCAGGCGCTGCGCCTGGCCTGCCTGCTCGCGGTCACTCTAGCGGCCTGCAAAGAGATTTCATCTTTTGTTTCAACGCGCGCTCTCCGGCACGGCCCACGCCAACAGCAGAACAGCACCCGCTCCGCAGCCGCCGCGCCAGCAGCCAGCGCGACACGCGCGCACGCAACAGGGCGACTAGACTCTAGCGTCCCGCCTTGCTTGATTTCTTGTTTTTTTATTTTATTTCATGTCATGCTTGAGAAAAGCATTATACAAGCTTCGCCCGGAACGTGGGGTTGCCGGCTTCTACAGTAATGTACTATTGTCCAACAGTGGACGTTCTACGGCTGATATGGTGATGACGATAAAAATTCGTTTAAAAAATATTTTACGTTCTAAAACACGCATTGTCGATGTCAGTGTAAAGACTGCCAGGTTGAAGTGGGACTGGGCTGGCGACAGCCGAATGCATCCACTGCGGTGGGCTAAAAATGCCACTGAACCAGCGTTTTAGTGCTACGGACCGAGTAATCCAATAAAATATCGGGAGTCGATGCAAAATTTTGTTTTCGTCAACTTACGGATGGTGATAAAAAAATAATTACTAGATGAAGCAGCTTGAAAAAAATAATAATAATATAGTGTCTGAGAAACTGTGCATTCAATATGTGAGTGTCATTTTATAATATTACGTACCTATACGTTGAGTAACATTTTCAAACGTTCCCGATTCGGTACTACATGCATTGACCTTTTTTGTCAAACGTTCCTGATTCGGTACTCCATCATTGACGTTATTATTACGAATACCAAATAAGTGAAGAATGTTTGCATTTATGAAAGTCTTTATGTCATAATCACAAGGATTAATTTATTATGACCAGTTCATTACATTTTTTAATTTTTTTTTGACGATGTGGAAGAAACTCCTACAGCATAATGCATGTAGTTCCTTAACGGGAACGGGATAAAAAAAATTTTTTTAATAAAATTGTTTTTAATTGTTTTTCCTGGAAGTAAACGCCAATTATTATAACATATATTTATTTTTGCAAAAAAAAGACATGCATTGTAGGGTTAAAAGTAAAATAAACGCACTGCTACAGTTTAATTTCTTTCTAATATCAGTCACAAGAGTATCAAGGTACGTTGAAAAAAAAGTCAGTACAAAACATACACAATCTAAGGCTGTGAAAATAATTCGACACCGTTTTCACTGTTACTTTTTGTCACGCTTGGTGTAATGCGAAAAATATCTCGATGGGCGATCTCCCCGCGGGATCTAAGGGCCAATTCGATCCTGATCAAATTATATATTTTATTAGCCCCCTGGCAATTTTACGACACTAACAAGGTCCGGGAAAGTCGAGATGTATCTGTGAGGAAATAAAATCAGTTATCGGTCTCAGTAGTTTGGGAATTACTGTTAACCACTTGACAGTCCGGAGCGCGCGGCCAATATGCCTCAAACCGTCCGGGTTTTTTATCGACGGACGAAACGCGCTGTGTGTCACCATTTTTTAACTACAAGGTTTTGAATAGAGAAGAAATACTGAGACGTAAATGAATGTTTACTCATTCAAGTACTATTTATAAAACAATTGCATGTAATTTATGATTTATTCACAAAATCAAGGTTAAACTTTACGACACTATATCCACGGCCGGTTTGAAGCATTTTGGTTTTGGATACCATGGTATCGTAGGACTGACAACTTGGGCTCAACTCTCGTTTTACTTAAATCTCTCAACAACGAGCATTTTTTTTCCAAGTTACTTAAAATAAATTAAATTCTTTGTTTGTCTACCTTTATACTTCTAACAGTCTGTTATGGTATTTAACCGACCTCAAAAAAGGAGGAGGTTCTATGATCCAATGTTTGTAATTTTTTTTTTATGTATGTTCACCGATTACTCAGTCAATTGTAGACCGATTTTCAAAATTATTTTATTAATCAAAAGGGTATTCTTTTGAGGTAGTCCCATTGTCACCAAGTCAATATCTGATGATGGGATCCAAGGGAAATCGAGGGCAAATCTTAAATTTTATAGGCACACCTATGGCAATTTTGGCATTTTTAGCATTAAAATGAGCATTTACATTCAGAAAGTATCATTTGGTAACCTGGACCTAATGAAGAAGACCGTTGACCAATGGAACTCATCAAAGCTAAGTAATGCTCGCTCGTCTATAAACGATCATGATTAATATACCTAGATAAGCGTCTAAGAAGAAGCTTTAAGTTAATGGTTCTTTCGAACTGATCTGATGCTGAAGCCAGAAAAGGTAGGCAACGGAACTCCGTTATAAAACAAAGCAACTAAGTCGTGTTTGGGCTTAATGGAATCGTTGTGAGATACTAATGAGAGGCTACAAATCACTATAAAGTGAAAAATAAAGAAAAAAATTAACAAAAAAATAAAACCGACTCCACAAAAATAAAAAAAATATCAAAAAATGGAACCGACTACAAAACCCCTGAAAATATTTTTCTAGGTACGTACTAGCTTGAAGTCGGTGACTCAGCACGACCCAGCAGGAGGGATTGAAACCCATAGTATGTAAAAGAGGTTGCCTACTATTGTCCCACTCCATTTTTTGTTATTTTTTTATTTTTTTGGAGTCGGTTTTATTTACTTTTTTGTGTGTGTCAATGCGTGCGTGCGTTGGCGCGTGCGTGCGTGCGTGCGTGTGTGTGTGTGTGTGTGTGTGTGTGGGTGGACCGATTTGAATGCGGTTTGTTTTTATTTGAAAGTAGGTCTTCTAGCGATGGTGTTAGATGTTTTATCTAAATCGGTTTAACTGTTTTTGGGATGTTGAACTTTGAAGCGACAAAGTCGGGGGTTTTCCGACTTTTTGTTGGTTATAAAATAAATCAGTACCCATAAAAAATATTATTTCTCATTTTCAACCCCCGACGCAAAAAGAGGGGTGTTATAAGTTTGACCGCTACGTGTGTCTGTCCTTCTGTCTGTGTGTCTGTCTGTGGCACCGTAGCTCTTAAACGGGTGGACCAATTTGAATGCGGTTTTTTTATTTTAAAGCAGGTTTTCTAGCGATAGTTCTTAGACGTGTTTTATCAAAATCAGTTCAGTCGTTTTTGAGATTATTAACTTTAATAGAATACAATAATAAAACTTTTTTTAATGAAACCAGCTCATAAAAATATTTGTAAAAATTATTTAACGGGCTACTACAGAAATAAATCAAAATAGGTTTTGTGTACGCTTCTTACTTATCTGTTTGTGCCGGTGCCAACCCAATAAGTATAGCAACCTTTGTAGGTACGATAGATAATTAAAAGTCAACTTCTGCTGACTCGTGTTTCTACAAACGGTAGGTAACTAACACGGCTCCCGTACCCAAGAAGCTAGCCGCGTTACTAGCAATAGAAAATCTTATAAAATTGGTTTTTTGGAATCTTTTCGATATAGAAAATCTTTTGTCTACACACATTATTACCGTACATGTTCCTGTCCTTTACACAAATTATTTAAGTTGTTTTACCGAAAACATCACGCATCATTTATCAACGGATTGAACACTGCGATATCATTAAGGGACGCACGACGCCCCGCGCTATTACGCGACGCGTCAACCCGGAAAACCGAAATTACGTAAACGCTACATTGAATTTTCCTATAATCGGTGTCGGGTGCGTGGGTGCGGCGTAAGTACGGCTAACAAGACGAATGAACCACAGCAATACGAAGAGTCTGTGTACGAAACACTTGTATTGATAAGATTCTCCTCGTGAAATGTTTGATTGATTTGCGTTATTGAAAGTTAGTTTCTGCTAGTAAAAAAATGGAACGTTTAAAGAAATAATTTTGTGAGATGTTAAACTACTCCCGGTAACAGTTTTTCTAATACATTCGAAACATAAATAAATAAATAAATAAACGGGTAGAAAAATCTTCGAGTGGCGACCGCGAACCGGAATACGAAGCGTCGGCGGGTCTCTCACTAGATGGACTAAAGACATCGTGAGAGTTGTGTGCATTTGGTGGATGCAAGTGGCGAGGGGGATGCCTTCTTCAGCAGTGAACGTCTTCCGGCTTTTTATTGATAAAACATAAACTGCTTCTACACTACTGGTTTACCTTTTTATTTAATCGGTCATAATTCGTTTAATGTAAAGTACCTGGGCGACCCAGCTTTGCTTGGACTAAAACTCGATAATAAGCATTTTCCCAGAGATACTCGTAAGACCAAGCTAGGTCGATTTGTCATCCCCGAAAACCCTCACACACCAAATTTCATCAAAATCGTTGGACCCGTTACCGAGATTATATATATAAATTAAACAAGCAAGTTAAATTAAAAACAGAACGTGAGTGGATTTGAATGCCTGGTTTTTCGTTACTGCCCTGAGCGGTAATAACACGTGTTGGAATGTAATTAGATCGCAGTCGGAATATTAACTTAAATTATTGCTAGTGTCGATTATTCGATATTCAACAATGTTGCTTGTACAATCTACAATTATCATCCACGTACAGTCGAGTTCGTAAACTTCTGAGCAACAATTTGATCAAAAATATCTGAACACACTTCTGAGCCGCTAACAATAGAGCCGTGTTCAAATCGTGATCAAATTGTTGCTCAGAAGTTTACGAACTCGACACTCGTACTCTATTTCTTGCATCAACTCGTCTAATTTCAAAATGATCGAATGGAGCGAGTGAAAATCTATCCAACTCTTACCTACTACATCGTATTATACTATGACCGTAATAGAAACGTATCAGGCACGGAATGTAACGCGACACGGACTACAACATGTCAACGGCGTGTCATACCCATAAGAAGCATGTCGGCACTGTTTTTCACGCGCCGTGCATCCCTATGCCACGATATATCGGAAAACCGATAAATATCGATATATCGACGCCTAAATATATCGATATTTATCGATATCGACAATACGCCGATAGCGATATATCAATATCGAAGAAAAACTCAATATTGTAACAAAATATCGAAAAACCCGCCCAAATTAAAATACCCACAAAATCGGGTAAAATGCTATTCCTGGCAACAATGAAGTCTAGATTTTTTTTTATTATTCACATAGGTAAGGTACTTGGATTGTCTGAAAGGTACTTAAAGTATTCCTCTTCTCTACACGGTGGGCCACGCCATGCTGATGATGATGACCCAATGGTCATCAAATGCTGTAGGTAGACTGTCAAGACAACAGTTGACTTTACTAAGGAAATTTCCAAATTTCTGTCTAAAACTATAGTAAACCAGAGTATTGTACAGCGAATGGTCACCATCATAGCCCATCGTAAGTTTAAAAAGTCAAATTAAACTTGTTTATAGTGTATATAAATATTTTCTAAAGAAGCGGAAAGTTTCAAGAAAAGGTTCAAGACCGAGTTATAGAAGCAACGGGGATTTTGAAAAAAACATTAAACAATATTAATCGAAAGCAGGCCAAAAAAATTAATTTGACACACACAAGAAAAGAAGATATAGGTAGAGTCATTCACGATGACGCGTGACGTGGTTCTTATTGCAATGTCATTAATGTCTACTTTTAACAAAATCACGCGTTTTCGTGGATGGCACTAGGTATACAGTATAAAAACAGCTCTACATACTTCCAAATAAAAGTAAGTAGTGTGTTAAGGAGGGGTGTTCTCTATTTAAATTAACGATGGCAGAATTCTAAAATACTGATTTCGTTTTATTTGCATCGTGAGAAAAAGTCATATTGTGTTAGGATTAGAAAAAGATAAAGAAGCGTAATGTTATTACAGTAAGGTTTATTTTGTACTGAAGGTTAATCTTGACATAACTTTTAACGGTAACTTTGAAAAGTTTTGCAAGTTTATAACAGAACAGAACCGCATATCACGATCGCGTGTCATCGTCTATACCCGAAGCATGCTTCTAAAATCCGAAGGTTTTTTTAAGAGCTCACGGATTGTACATGGGTTCTACGTGGGGACGTGGGCATAGTCTCATACACGAAACAGAAAAGTCTCATACTTTTCAATGCAAAGAATATATTTATACCTGACACGTTCTTATTTACGGTTAGTACGGGGGTCAAAATATGTTAACATTACTCATATTGCAATATTGTCATAAGTGTGAACTATGCTTAGTTGTCCTACGAGGGTGATGTACTTATGTAATAATGCATTGTTTGTACTCTTTATTGCTTTGAATAAAAATATTTTGTTTTTGTATTTGTATTTGTATTATGTTACGCAATAGTGAGTAGAGATCTTTATGGGCAAATTGCATAAAATTTCACTAATAACGGGCAGAGATTTTGCTCACACCCGGATTCAGATGAGACATTGAGATATGAGACATTTAATTCTTAAAAACGTTCACATATTATTCTATGCTACGAGCAAATATCAGATGTCCAAGTGCTACGTAATTATCATAGAAGCTACGTAGCAGCTAAAAAAATACGTAGCACATGATGGTATTTTAAACGATCTCACGTTCTCTCATCTCACGTATTGGAATACGATTCCAATGGGGTTGTTTTCGCGAAATATACCTCTATTAGTATAACCGAAACAAGTGACAGCTACAACAAATGTCAGGAGCTGTCCGTTCGGAACTACCGAATAAAATTGTTCGAATACAGGATCCCAATACTCACGTAATGGGGAAACTTTTCTGCTGAAGGCTGTTTTCCAAAAAGCTCCACAGACATCCGGCTCGCGAGTGAAAAGAAAAACTTTTAATTAGTTCGCACTTGTAAATTTCATCTAAGACTTGGTGTAAAATAAATTCGCTGCTTTATTTGATTAATGCCCGTGATTTAGATTATAATCTCGGTGCCACTGAATGCTAATTAATGTCTTCAATGTAATTGATTGCAAATAATTTTAATGCGGTGCGGCCAAACGCAAAAATCTTACCGTTACGTTTCTCTTATCCATTTATTCAGTGACTCCTAAGGCGTGAACAGAAAAATATTATTATTTTTCTTACTATATCCTTCGGTTTAAACATTTGCATGTAATAAAGCAAAAAAATATATTAATTAATTTTGAAGTTACTAACTCTCATGGTTACCTTTCTCTTACTCGTAGCACTCGAGTACTCGTAGACTCAAAAACTCAAAACCTCTTTCTACTTGTTGTCTAAAAATGTTAAAAAAAAATATACAAATTACGTACAAAACTAGTCATGTAGAATAAGGTGACCATTCGGTTGGTAATCTTTACTATTTAAATTAAAATTCAATTATTTGCTTCTTGAGCTAAATACACGAAATTTGCTTTGAAATGCTACTTTGGAAATAATTATTACTGTTCACGACTTAAGAGTCATCCTGTATTTTTTTTAACAAAATATAATTACAAGTTTATAATCTTTCCTAATATGCGAAAGTGGGTTCATTTGTTTCAATTCACGTCTACTGACACGATTGCTATGTAATTTAGCATACATCAGATTAGAAGTCCAGAATCAATAATAGAATACCTTTTATGCCGAAAAATAAATTTGCTCTTGAGAAACAGTCGCAAGCTAGAATTGAATAACAAAAGGACGGCATTGGTACATTTTCAAAGATTTTTAAATAAAATACACATTTGATGTATAAATATAGTACACTTTTCAGACCATAGAGATATGATTTTTATTTCCTGTCTTGTAACAGGTTACTAAATAGATTTTTTTGAAATACTTATTTCTTCTGCAGTCTTAAATAAATAAGACAAATCTGTAGATCGACTGTCAAAAGTTCATAATCACTATCAGTAATCACATAATTAGGTACCGTCTGAGCCAAAATCCTGACCGACACCGATTCACGGACTGTAAAATCCTCAATCTGCTACGGAACCAGTTAATCCCCTTAATTTCTGGTGTCGGCAAGGTATGTCGTCCCTCCGTATGAAATTTCCATGTAATTGCATATTCCGTAACATCACTTTGTTAGGTTACACTACCTGTAGACTTAGTGGAAACATACATCATGTTGGGTTAAGATTATAAGTATTTTGGTTTAAACGCTGCGTTATATTTAAGATTAGAATAGGGTTACGTTTATTAGAATACGAAGTGTGACCTTATATATAATACATATATTCATAGTCAACAAGTAAATACTTATTATGCAAAAGAAATATTACTTTTCTTGTAATATATTTTACGAACAAATAATACTGTAACTCTACTAACAATGCTTAAACTACACTAGCATTCTATACCTATACTCTGATTTGAGGTCATATGAGGTCAATGAAAACATTGGGCGTTTAAATTTCAGACAAATATTATTAGAACGCTACGACACTGAATGAAACTGAAAGTTTTTTTTATATACGTAGGTCTATTACATGAAATTAATTGATTCAATGAACTGACTCCAATGAAATTTAAAGTTTTTGTAGGAACACAACCATTGTCATGGTTTCTACGCGTGCCGCTCAAGTGGAACATTGTGAATAATATGGCTTGTTTTCGTGAAAAATGCGACCATTTATCTGTCAGGCTGTACGAATGGGCAATCAACATTACTATTGACAAGATTGGTGCACTTTTTAATGTTTTTAACAAACTTGTCGGACATCGCTACCTAGATCCAAAGCTTCATCACGAAATTTGCTTTAGCAATACCAACCTGGGCTATCCAACCAACTTTCTATCAGAATTAAACTTGCATAATATATGAACAACGACATGGCATGATAAAGGTTAAACCATCCCTGAATTTATATAGAGACAAGTGTGCCTTAAAAAAATATATTCGGTTTGTTACAAGCCCTGCCATTTTTACCTTTCATCGGGAATATAATCCATCAGAAGGTTCCAATTGTAAGTTAGTCAAGCGGCACGACTTGACGTGTTATTCGAGTACGTTAGCTATCCTATGCGAAGATTGACACCTACCATCTTGCGGCTTTCTTTCGCAGCGTCTAAATTTTCCGTATCACCTATAAAATGAAACATGACATAAAGGAGCCTCCCTGCGAAAACACTGCGTTGATATAGAAATAAAACTTACAGAACTCGTTATGCCAAAAAAAATAGGTACATCACTTGCTATCAACAAACCTTCGGCTGACAACCTTCAGCTCTCTTAAATCAATACTACAAGAAATTTAAACAAAAACGGTTTAACATTTGAGTAATAACACATTTTTATTTGGACAGACCTGAACAAATACGTCAGGGGATATATTTCACAAAAACAAAATAATGCTGTGAGAGCGTTTACCCCCAGGGACAATCTCAGGAAGGTTTCCGTTCGATTTATAAACAAAAACCTGGTAAAGGTAAGGGTCGTCAAGGGTTCCCGTCACTTTCCTTCGTGTCACGTATACGGAATAATGGCACTTTTTGACACAAGGGCTAACAATGTCAATCTGCGCAAACATCTTCTTTGTTATCTGACCCATTGTATAACCAATTGTACGCGCCCTAAATACTCGCGTAACGCCACCCTTGCCCTAAAATATAAGGTTTATTTTACCTTAAATAACGTCATGATCCTTGCTACAGGAGAAGGGCTTAACCAATATAAAGTATATTACATCATTACCAAAGAAAACCACGAAAAATGTAAAAGGGTCCGGAATGATAACGCCGATCGATCGAAAGATAAAATAAGTATGGGGTGAAGGTAGTCTTCAATACGAGATTCACGTAGTGCTTGTATTTGTTTATACACTTGAAAACAAGAATCTATTCGCAAAAAATATTTTTTGATATGTACCTATGTACAGTCACCAGCACCAATATCTGACGAAACAAGCGTGCATAAATATCTGATACGACTCTATTTCTAGGGCCGGAAGGACGTGTCAGATATTTTTGCAGGCTCCGCTGTGGCAGATATTATATGCTGGTGACTGTACGTACGCAAACGTAAAACCGTGTTCAACACAACAAAAACATGAACTGTGCCCACGCATCAAATAACGCCGGCCAACAGTCAAAAGAAATACTTTCATGTCTAAAAACATAATTTTGGCCTCATTATATTAATCTTTGACTTCTAACGGTCACAAAATCTTTTAGTAGCTATAAAATACTAACGTGACTGACTGACAGACAACACACAGTTACGAGTAAACCAACACAGTTAGATAACTGAAACTCGGCGGACATTTTTTAAGGGACAGAGAGATATAGCGAGTTTAAAATTCTTCTACGCGAGCGCAGTCACGGTAAAAGACTTAAGGTTTAAAAAAATGTAATGAAAATCTTTTGTTATGTTTCTGACCGAATTAATTAATCCATCCAGTAATCCAATAGTTGACTTACCGTATTACGGGGTAAGAGTATTTATTAAACGTCTATTGTTCATCTAAAATCATTAAACGTGATCTAATTAATTGTCATTAATATTTGCAAACATAATATAACCTAATGTTTTCCAAATGAACAAGCCTAAGAAACGGAATGCGTTAATTTTCCTCTCACTGACCCGCTTTCTTTATCAAAATAAACTGACAAGAGCTTTAATTAAAACTGGTTAGAGGACTACCGAAATTGATTAGATTTTTTTCCCCTTTCCATCGTCTATCCATCACTTTGCAATTTTCGGGCCTCGCGATTGGAATTTGAATCCGTAATTAGTTCCACGTTTGCAATCGTCGGTTTTAAGTTGCTAGATAGGTATTTTTTTACTGGATTCGCTTTTTTAAAGGAAAGTTTTTTTGTTATACAATAGCGATACGGAAAATTATCGTATATTAGCCGAGCCATAGCAGCCTTGTGGTAGGAAATTATCTCTAAAATTATCGAAATTTACGTGCGAAATTGCATTTTAAATTAAAATTTGCTTACGCCTGCGAAACTATTTAGTAGTGTGTGTGAAGTTCCCAATTTGCACTATAGGCGCCTGGGAACTAGATCTAGATCACAAGCCCTCTCGGTCTATATGACATTCTAAATTGCTGACAAATCCAGGAAAATCATTTATGATTTCGTGGTCAGTGTTCCTTGGATATTAGAGTCAGAGTTAACTCTGTGACATGAATCTAGGATGACCAGTGACATGAGCAGTAGAGAAAAACCAACGCAAGGTGGTAAGATAAAGATTTTGCTTATTTATAAATTTCTGTAAAGGAAAGCTTTAACCGATCGTCTTTATTCACAGCATGTACCATTTTTTTATAATTATTTAAGTACCTACTCGAATAAATTCATAATCATAATATCATCTTGCCATCTTATGGCACTGTCCCATCGCCGACGATGAGCGAGAAGCGAGTAGAGCGAGTAACTAGAAACGAGTGGGGGAGCGAACAGCGAGAAGCGAGTGTAGTTTTGTCGCTCGGCTGCAAGCGAGTGTTTGAGTGCGACGGGCGATTACTCGCTCCAATCGCTCAAACGGGGCGGCCGCCAAGCTTACATCACTGATAGTACGCATTGACGGAACGCAAAAAAATCTGCACATGGTGTTAAGAGAATGAAAATCGGAACGATTGATCTTTAGGCCATACGAATCAATTTGACCCGTAGCACGAAAAATTTTGTTCTGAAACCTATCGTGTGTGGTATCTAATGAAAGGGCTGACTAAGACGATTCTAAAAATACTTCACATCATTATATTTCAGTCACTTGTTTTCAATTAAAATAAAAATGATTTTCAAAACATACCAAGTTTTATAGCTCAGCGAGTTTATAGCTCTTGTCGCTGCGACAAAAGATGTAAGAGTGAGTTCTCGCCGGCAGTGTGAACAGCCAGCGATCAACTATTAATATATGTCTTTTTTACTTACATAGAATCTTATATCTTTTGTTCGTTTCTTGAGCGAGAAAATAGTCGACAGCCAATCGTTTCCTCGCCGGCGGTGAGACAACTGCCTAAGGGAGTACTCTACTCCCTATCCCGCTTTGATCATTAAACTGTGGGTCCAATACAATTCCAATCGATCGAAAGCGTATAATTATATTATCTCACCAGTTTTACTATGTTAGAAATACTCCTACCACAGCCAATTTTACTGCATCTCTTCAATAGAAGATATTCTGAACACTCCTTAACCCATTATGCTAACAACGACGCTACAATGGCACTCATAGCAATTGAATTTGTTACGAGCTTATTTAAATTTCAATTCTTGTTTGGTTCCATTTTACATGAACAAGTTTGCTAACTTGAAAGCAATAGGGAATCCATCGTTCCTAATCTGGTTCCGTGAACTTACCTGGATGAGTGGCCAGTTCCACTCAGAACGATTGTTGGCTAATAAACCTCAATTATCTCGTTTAATCCTCACCATGCTTCTGAAAATTTAACCTCATGCACAGGTGAATCGGATCCAGAATTCAACAGTAGAGGAAAGGCAAAATTGGATAGCGGGTAATACCCTGATAGCTATCTACGACTATTGCATAATTTTTAGCTATTCCAGCCTCATTTTAATGGGCTGTTTGATATTTCGAATAACGTTTGGGAGAGTTACAGTTTTGAATTACCAACCGACCAACCATACCTACTAAAACCTAAAGTAAAACAAGACCGCATTAATGTATGTTAATTGTCTCACCACAAAAAGTTCTACGGTATTTTACTCCTTTTTATGTTTTATAAATTAAAACTTCACAATGTATGTTATAGAATAGAGTAACATTTTTTAAGCTACCTTTACAAATAACAAAGTTATAAAGGTTTGTAATTCAAGATTAGACAGAGAAAGACATACTTGCATCTGACGTCAGTGACGAGAAAAGCCGTTTGAGAATGAGACAGGTATATAGATTTGCAAAAAACTGATTTAAGTTTTCTCTTCGCTAAATACTGTCTGTATACTACGAATAAATAATAAGTCAGGAAGCGTAGCTGGTAAGCGTAGTGGCCATACCTAAAACCAATACAACTTACTATTCAAATACGAATCAATTTCAAGGGTGCAAATAGACGTGCTTGTTGATTGGTTAAAATTCAGAAACAGAGAAGGAAATGGTTGGCTCGCGTGATGCAATGTCAGTGGATAAACTACTGACGTTCAGATGGATCAATTCTTACCTATACCTCTAATACCTCTAATTAGGCACAAAAATACAACAACACACAAACACAAATGGCACAAATGGTCCCATAGGTACAAAATCAAGATCTGATGATTGGATCCTAAGGAAATTGAGGAAACTTCAAATATTGTAGGGACACCTATACTAATTTGGATATATTTAGCAGTAACTCGTGCATTTGCTCTTGAACATCATCATTTAATGGAGTGGAACTAATGAAGACAAGTGAAGACCACAGTTGACCACCGGAGTTAGGTACTACTCAATGACAAGTATTTCAAGGCGTTAATTATTTTAACACAGTTGCTAAGCAATTTATGCTCCTCGTAATGCATATGGTGAAATGGAACGGGTGGTGAAGCACCAGGACTCTTGAATAATGAACGTCTCTGCATCAGAAAAAGCAATCTTTCGTAAAAGGTGATGAGCAGTTGACATTACACTATTGTATCTTATAATTATTCACACTAAAATCGTGAAAAATATGAAGACTGTTTGTACCTATTGTTTAGGCGATACAGGAAAGAAGAAAGCATCAAGAGGGGTGAGGAAACTGTCATTTACATTATGTGAGCTATAGACCCTAAACTTGATTTTGCATAATACTGACCATCTCCAACTGATAATGTATTTGAAATAAATCTAAATATAAATCTAATTTTACGACTACTTACTAGTGGAAAGTCATCCCTGGACATTTTAATTTTCCATTGTTCTTGCACCCTGTTCATAACACACGTTGGCATGATAATTTAGAGCTGTTCACAATCAAAAATGCGAAAATCTGACGTGAGTAAAATAAATGCCAGTCAAAATTAAGTGACGCACATGCGCACCTTAGCGCAGGACACACTTAGGACACAGTTTCCATTTTTAATAACGCAGTTACAATTTCTGACTTATTATTTGTTCGTAGTCTGTATATCTATATTTTCATAATAATATATCAGACATGGCAAATTCAGGAGTTGTCAAATCCCGTATTAAAGATTTCATAGGAACTAGGACTTTATTTGACAGTTATTCAATACGTCAACATGAAATGACAGATTTTTAGCCCTAACCACGTTACTCATATACCAAGGCTATATTATTCGTCCATCCATCTGTCACAAGGCTGTATCTTTTGAACTGCGAGTATCTACTATCAATTAAAAGTCGCTCAGCGAGCTATGGAAAGGGCTATGCTCGGAGTTTCTCTGAAGGATCGAATTCGAAACGAGGAGATCCGACACAGAACTAAAGTCATCGACATAGCTCACCGGAGCAAACTGAAGTGGCAGTGGGCTGGCCATATCAGTCGAAGAACTGATAACCGCTGGAGCAAACGAGTTCTTGAGTGGAGACCGCGAATCGGCAAGCGTGGCGTAGGACGCCCTCAGACTAGGTGGAGCGATGATCTTCGCAGGTTAGCTGGCAAGAACTGGATGAGACTGGCCGAGGATCGTGCACAGTGGCGTGCAACTGGAGAGGCCTATGTCCAGCAGTGGACTAAGATAGGCCGATGATGATGATGATGATGACTATCAATTAGGGTTTACTAATGTTTCGGCGAATAACGGTTGGCAACCTGTTTCATTTCGCAACTATTCATTTCCCAACCGTTGAATATTTCTGAAACAGTGAATATTTCAGATTTTTTATAAAACTAACCTAACCTAACCTAAAGGGTTCTACACGATCGCCCTGAAATAAATCCTGAAATATTTACAATTTTAGAGTTTGCAAAATGAAACAGGTTACCAAACGTTACGTTGCGAAAAGGCAGTACTCGACCAATTAGAATAGGTACCTATAGGGTAGACAGCTATTTTTTCCCAGAGCTTTAACTACGCCCGCATTAAATTAAAAAGGTTTCTATACAAGAATAAGTACGTGCTTTTTTCCTGAAATAGTTTTACAGTGCTTAAATTCATGTACGAAATCACATTTGAAATTTACCACGAGCTTTACGGTGAAGGAAAACATCGTGAGGAAACCTGCACAACCCTGCGAAGTAATTCAATGTCCCAAGCTCCTCATTCTGATTTTTCCACCGAAAACACCACAAGCTGTTTCAGTCCCAATTGAAAAAGTCCGGAGCTCCAACAAAATATCTGGTACCGGCCATTAGACTTGGCTGTATACGACTTGTGTTCATGGCCTTTTTAACTTTTTTTAAAAATTGTGACTGATTGCAGGCGCGCTAATTCATTATTGTCGAGCTAGGGCGCCTGCCATCTCTTCAACTTTTTAATTTTTCGCTGACCATAAACTATGCACTTCACCTTCCGATATGTAAAGAATAATGTCAACTTTTACAGTCATTTTTGAGAAAATGAACATTAGCATGATGAACCTTGGATCAGAGACATTGATATATAACGAGGCAGCTTATCCCCAGTTTTGCCATAAAAATTGATGAAGCTTTTTCAAACCGCCCACTTTAATGGGTCCGATAATTGAAAACTTCGGTTTAATCTCTTGCGTAAATTAAAAGGCAGTGGACTAGAATAATGTTTGAAATTATTAAAGAATGTGGCGGATCAATTTTGATCGAGGATGGATATTTTTAGATAAAGATAAAATAACATCTAAAGCAAAGTTAGACATAGCTCAACACAGTGTTTTAGAAATAGGTAAGACAGAATATTGAACGAAACGAAACGAAATATGAAAACCAGGATGTGGTTGGTTTTTATTTTTCGTTTTTATTTTATTGTACACTGCTGGATGAAATAAATTATACACTTTCATGAAAAGAAAAGTTATTTCTCTCATAACAACTTTATGAATTCCACAGCATAATAACGTATTATACACTAAAACTAAAAATTCTGTATCTATCAAAACTATTTATTTACTTAACTAATAATCGATAGTTCTTCATTTTGCTCTAGACAAATTAAATCTTACAATAAGCTCAATAACAAAATTATACTTAACTAGCTTTTGCCCGCGGCTTCGCCCGCGTGGAATTCGGTTATCGCGCGCTGTTTCCTCGGGAACTGTGCATTTTTCCGGGATAAAAGTAGCCTATGTCACTCTCATACTCATACTCATACTCTTTTATTGGTAATATCATTATTACATGTCATTTTGTTAAATTATTCTAATATATTCTAAGAACTAATTAATTAAATAATTTCAGTAAATAATAGCCGTTGGCTGAAATTTAAGGAACTCATCAAAAGTGTAGAATGTGTGCTCGACAAGCCAGTTCTCTCTGGCCCATAAACTGCCAAATGCTAAAAATACCAAAAATCACGTCGATCTGTCGCTCCATTTTGACGTGAAAGATGGACCAACATACAAACAAACAACAAACATATTTTTTTCTGTAACCTTTTGTTTTCCTTTTGTACAATAAAGAGTATAAATAAACAAATAATCATACAAACCCACAAACACACACTTTCGCATATATAATATATTCGTAAGGATTATGCTTGTGCCTGTTTGCTACACCATACTGTTGAAATTGTATTGAGACTTATTTATATCTACAACATGTATTTATGGCAAATAAAGAAACTGAACTGAACTAAAAATGTAATGCATGCATACAAAATTAGAGGGTTGCCTTCGATTTCCCTGAGATCCCGTCATCAGATCCTGATTCGGTGACAATGGAATCACCTCGGGAGTATACTCTTTCGAATAAAAAAAGAATTTTTAAAATTGGTCCCCAATTGACCGACAAATCGGTGAACAAACATAAAATATATATATACAGTGGAATGAATGCCCTTTGTGGCCTACTTACAATAGAAACTTCTGAATTTTTACATTTTAGCTTTCTACAACCAGTAAAACGCAAAATGCCGTTTTTTCCCGTTCACGTAAGAATTTTCGGGAATGCTCTCTTAATGCTCCACTATACTCCCCAAGGAAACCACTTGCCAAATTTCAGCTTTCTACGACCAGCAAAACGAAAAATCCCGTTTTTTCCCGTTCCCGTGGGAATTTTGAAAAATCCTCTCTGAATGCTCCTTTACACTCCCCAAGCAACTTACGCGCCGAATTTCAGCTTTCCACGACCAAAAATGGAAAATCCCGTTTTTAGTTTTTCCTGTGGGAATTTCGGGAAATTATCTCTTATTGCTTCCCTATACTCCTCAAGTACCCTACATGCCAAATTTCACCTTTCTACGACCAGTAGGTATAATGAAAAATAGATCCCGTTGAACTGAATATAAATCCCGTTTTTTCCTTATCCCTCGGGAATTTCCAAAAATCCTTAAAACTGATTTTAACTATTATAATCAACTACTTCTATGCCAAATTTGAAGTCTCTGATAATTATAGTTACGGAAATTGGGTCATTAATTGAAAAAAATATATGAATCCCATTTATTCTCTATCCCGTGGGAATTTCGAAAAATCCTGAAAACTGTTTTTAGCTGTTAGTATTATCTATTTGCATTTCAAATTTGAAGTTTCTAATAATTATAGTTACGGAAATAGGGCCATTTTGAAGTGAAAATATAAATCCCATTTATTAACTATCCCGTGAGAATTTCGAAAAATCCTTTCTTAGTGCGCGTCTACACATATCAAGCAATATATATTCCAAATTTAAAGTTTCTCGGCCTACCGGTTTGGGCTGTGCGTTGATCTATAAGTCAGTCAGTCAGTCAGTTTCTTCTTTTAATATTTATTTAATACTAGCTTTTGCCCGCAGCTTCGCTCGCGTTAAATTTGGAGTAACATACATTTAATTTCTGCGATCTTTTTTTTCGTGTTTTGATTAATTTTCGGAGAATTACATGGAAATACAAATACGGACAGATTTTCTTTTAGACAGATGGTGCAAATTTTGTAATACAAAAATCAACCTACATACGTAATTAATTATGATTCTTACCAGCTTTGAAACTGCTTCGCTGATTCAGGGTCGAAATTTTAGAAAACGTTTAAGTACTACGCGTTTCTTTTGCCCGCGACTTCATACAGCATATAGGATTATATCCCGAGACTTTAGGTCCATCTATGCCAAATTTCACACCGTAGCATGCTGAAACGGTTGTGTTGCTCTGAAAATGAGCTCTGGTTGAGTTCGAAACGCGCCAGTGTAAAGAGGTGGTGGTGATAGATGGATTTGTGTGATTTGTGTGTTCTTAGAGTGTGGAGGTGGAGGAACTGCATGAACACACATTGCATGGGCACAAAAGTAGCTATCATAAAGGTCGCGGGTGGGCAAAGTAATTGTGTCAGCTCGTTGAATGTACATGTAAAATTTCGTATCTATGCTATCAGCTCTTGAGGAGTTCCGTCATCAGCGGACGACCCTGACTGCAGCATCAGGCGGTGTATTATAATATAAACGCATTGTCATTGAAATTTAACAATCATGTAAAATCTTTTGCGTGTGCCATTAACTTTTGAGGAGTTCTCTTCTACGGAGACGATCCTCGCCAGGATGAGCAGGATGTCACTGCTAAATAATTGTTACCAGATTTAAATCAGTTTGCCAAATCTCCAGTCCCCAGTTTTATTGGATTAGCTTATGCGTTTTCTGATTCAGTTGGTATATAAAATTCTCTTTCTTTTTTTTTTCATTTTATCTCGTGGGATATTCGGAAAATCT
The DNA here is from genome assembly GCF_025370935.1 of Choristoneura fumiferana. Classification (NCBI taxonomy): domain Eukaryota; kingdom Metazoa; phylum Arthropoda; class Insecta; order Lepidoptera; family Tortricidae; genus Choristoneura; species Choristoneura fumiferana. The sequence continues at coordinate 7,832,508 of NC_133475.1, read as the reverse complement.
TTAAAACAGTTTTTACCTATTAGTATTATCTACCTGCATGCCAAATTTGAAGTCTTTAATATTTATAATTACGAGTTAGGGCCACTTTGAAGCGAAAATATAAATCCCATTTTATTCCCTATCCCATAGGAATTTTGATAAATCCTGAAAATTGTTTGTAGCTGTTAGTATTACCTACTTTTTCGCCAAATTTTAAGTCCCTAATAATTATAGTTACGGAAATAGGGTCATTAATTAAAAGTGAAAATACAAATCCCATTTATTCACTATCCCGTGGGAATTTCGTAAAATCCTAAAAAATGTTTTTAGCTGTTAATATAGTACCTATTACCTACTTGCATGCCAAATTTGAAGTTTCTAATGATTATAGTTACGGAAATAGGGCCATTTCAAAGTGAAAATATAAATCCCATTTATTCCCTATCCCGTGGGAATTTCGAAAAATCCTTTCTTAGCGAATGCCTACGTCATAACATCTACCTGCATGCCAAATTTCAGCCCGATCCGTCTAGTGGTTTGGGCTGTGCGTTGATAGATCACTATGTCAGTCACTACCTTTGAGTTTTATATATTTAGATTTGTTGTGTCCTCCTTTTGCTTGCAAGACTGCTGCTAATCTTCGAAGCATGCTTTCGACCAATGATTTTATCATTTTAAGTATTCAGGGTCGATATTGTCCCATGCTTCTTCCAGTAGGAATCCTTATTAATTTGTTACATTTGTTTTGTTAATTTTGTTATCCAAATAAGACCACAAATTCTCAATCGGTTTGAGATCGGGCGACTGTGGTGGCCATTCAAGCTGTTTTTGGGGGGTTGCTAAAACGATTTTTCGATTCAGTGATTTGTTTGCAAAATATTCGACTTTAAAGTGCAAATTTTCATTAAAATCGAGCGTCCTTCCTCTAAAATCTAAACCGGTGAGTGGAAAAATTTGAATAAATTCACCATCCGTAGTTAAGTATATCAAACATACAAGGAAAACTATAACGGTTAAGTTTTCTTGAGAATTATTAGTAGTTTAAGAGTAAATAGCAGCCTAAGGTATAAAACATACCTAAACTTGGAATATTCCGTACAAAGTAACGAAAGTCCGAAATCCTTAGAAACGTACTTATTTTTTTCGTAATGGCTACGGAATCCTATTTCGGGCGCGTCTGACATGCTCTTGTCCGGTATTATCTTATGTAATTTTGACAGAAAAAAGTTGAACTAAAATAGAATTAATATAGAAAAATCCAAAGATTGTGTATGCAATGTGTGGCCCAGTACCGGGGATAATATTAAAAACACAGGTTCTATAAGGTCACCAGTAATTGGATCATCATGGCCCCACGACAAACAACACGATACGATGGCTAACGATAGAGAACCTTAATTAAAATCAAAACTTAACTTTTGTTTTTTTTTTTCTAACAAACTTAATCGTAAATTCAATGTACGCCATCTTAGACCCCAGCCCCCAGCTGACGTCGACTGTCACGCTACAAATATCAAACATTTTGCTCTTCGAATAAACTTTAAAGTGTAATATATTTTTTAATACTTATTATTTTTAAAAGTCGCTTAACTAATAATGTTCAGTTTGATGAGTACGATCTATGTTTTAATTATTTGCCCGTGTTACAGGCCACACCCGGTGTATATTTGATGAACTTCCATTTCTCAACAACATTTTGCTGAATACTAAAACATCTGTCGGTGACAGTATGAATCAAAATTAACGGTGTGAGATATAAGTACACAAAAATACCTTCGCTTAGTAGCTAGCAACTGACAAGGGTTGGAAAGCCGATATTTTAAAAACTCCACCTAGAACCTAAGTAAACGAAACGAGTAAGTAAATTGTTTACATATTATTCCAAAGTATTCCCCAAGATAAACATTCAAAAATTGTTTGTTCTCTTGCTGTCCCTATTCACGAGGGTCTAACATCGCACCCATAAAATCGTTCACCGGTCCGTGCATATTTTCACACCCAAAATATAACGCGATTTGATTTATCACCTTTTTATTATACAGTAGAGAATTCTTTTATCTTCTTAAGATAACTGTTATGCTGTTATAAGAATAATTTGTCTTCTATAATTTCAAATTTGGTTTTGTTTCTTGGTAGATAGTTATCATTAAGTTTAATTCCATTGTTTAAGATCGCGAAGAATTTATTTCTAGACACAGTAATTTCTAAATGCCTTGTTTTGCCGTGTTTACCTTAGTTGAATTATAAGTTACTTTCCAAATCTATTTCTCTAGAATTAATGAGAAAGCAAGCTATATTTTCTCATAATTTTTGATGCTTACCTGCAAAACAGGGTGAAATAACGCACGCTTTTTGACCAATTACAGGGATGCCTTTGTCAGGACTGCCTTTCTCTTCTTGGCTCTGCATCGTTCCGTTGTCAAAGCATTGGTCCCTTTATGAATTCCATAGTATTTCCGCATACACGACACTTGATTGTGTTTACGGGAAAAAAACAGGTGAACAAATTGCAGACTCATTTCAGAATAAAAGCTCAAACGAATTTAAGATCCTTAATTTTTTACCACATTTTATTTAGCTTGCTTTGTTTGTTTGTTCTGGTCAAGAAAGTCAAATTTTGCTAGCTTTTTGTGCTCGGATAGGCTTGAAATTTGATATGGATAATAAAGTTTTCATTGCAGTCAGTCAACAAAAATTCAGGCAGCAAAAAACATGGTTTTAAACATTTTTCTTTTTGCGAAAACTTATTTACAATTAAAGATTTATAATTTCACCGCGGTGACTGAATATGAAGAGAACAATAATATGATTTTGATAATGACCATGAAAACAAGCAATTAATTAATTGAACGCAATGTGGTTTATATAGGTATTCATACTAATTTATTCGGATCACCGTTTGGCAATAAATAACAAAGTGAACTGCAAATGTTCTCATATTTATTGTGGTTAATTGAAAACATTATTATGATTATTATTAGAGTCATTGATTGTCAAAAATTATAACATAAAAGCTGTAATTGTATTGTGCACTGTGTCTCGTACCTTAGAGCAACGCGGGCTTCCTACGGAAGGGAGTAGCCATTCGCCGCGTTCCCCTCTGTCAAAGTACAAGCCCAACAGGGCATACGAATTTTATAAAACAAGGTGCGCTCGGATTTCAAACTAGACCGAATCGAGTCGCGCGAGTGAACGCTGCAGTTCTAAAAATGCCGAATTGTTCAGTTTTCTGCTGTAAAAAGAGATATGGGACATCAGGCTTGCAAAAAGATGGTTACATTTCATTTGTAAGTTAATTGTTATCGTATTATTGCTATTTAATTACGTTTAAACAACAAAGTCGTACATTTTATCACAATATTATTGTCGAATTCGTTTACCAACATGTCCACTAATACATACAAATTTCGGATCGGTCAAGCGATAAATTCGACTTTTCGCCGATGAACAACTTAGTGCTGTTACTGTCAATGTGTGAGTTTTGAGTCATCTGTACAAGAATTATTAGTGAACCTATTGTTGGATTATAATATTTATGTGTTAACGTCGTTATTACAGTCAGTTTGCAGTAAGTGTGCGGAACTGCACTTGTGTGCACAATTTTCCCCCCGCACTAAACGCCAGAACTAATTTAAAGGTAATCTACCGCTAAGGCTACTCCCTTCCGGTAGGTAGGTACTGGTACAGATTATCCGTGATGACATCTTTGTTAGTTCGTTGAAATAAAATTAAATCTGCTACATACCTAAATATTTATCACGAATTTATCAGGACTGGTAAAATAGATTCTTATTCTAAAAGCTCTTCACATATATTTAATGTACCTACATTCAATCGTACGTATGCGATTACAATTTCATTGCATTATTAAAATTTGACTTCCATTTATCAAAATCATAACGTTCAAAATATTATTAAGATTCTTCAGTTACGTTTTAATTGTCTGTGGTTAAAAACAGTATGCCGTTCGGAACTAAGTAAATTGCTGAAATTTTGTTTCCCCAGCACGAAATCACGAGAGAAAAATCGCTAAAAATTGTTTTCACAGTTGAAAATAAGCTGCCTTTGTGACGGAAATGATATTAACGAAGTTCAATTTGTTTCGTGGGCAGTAAATTTCAAATGTAAAAAAGCTACGCATAACTTGAAAATGCAGTTTTTATCACTTTTTCATTTTATCTCGCGGTCCACTGATTTGTGGCTATGGAATTTGGCCAATATGAATTCTAAAATATTTCGTCTTGATATTAAAAAAGTAAAATTCCTAGCGTAAATAAAATTGAAGTTAAGAAATTCTTTACCGAAGAATATTTTATAATACGGGCTAATTCCGTGGCTGCTCAAGCAGGCTTTTTTAGCCCTTATAGTGAAGGTAGGGACAATCCACTTTAGAGATACGGATGGGGAATTGATTAGTTATCACGTATATAATGTCTATAGATATATATTCAGGAATAATAGAGTCTTCTACACAAAATGTATTTACAAGTCTAATTAAAGTAGTTTTTCATAATTATCATTTTGCCTTTAATAGTAAGTATAGGTAGAGTCATTCACGATAACGCGTGCCGTGGTTCTTATTACAATGTCATTAATGGCTAATTTTGACAAAATCACGTGTCTTCGTGGATGGCACTAAGTCTAGGTATAATTTATTCTTGTTTTTTTTTCCTAAAGTAAGTAAGTAAGTACTTATAATTATCCATAAGAACATTTTAAAAAGTCTAAACAGCACGATTCCAATTTTATAACATAGTGCTACGCCTTAAAGCACGTCCAGTCAAATATCACTGAAATTAAATGAAATTTAACTTTATTCAATTATGTTTCCAGTTCAACGTAAACACGGTGTTTATTCTTAGTTAAATAAATAAACAAAATAAATATCACGGGAGAATTGACACCAATTGACCTAATCCCAAAGTAACCAAAGTGTTATTTATGGGTACTAGGCAACGGATAAACTTAGGTACCTACTTAAATAGATAGATACATACTTAAATACAAATTAAACATCCAAGACTCGAGCCCAAACATTCGTATTATTCATGAAAATATTTGCCCCGACCGGGGATCGACCCCGGGGACCTCAAGCTTCGTAGTCAGGTTCTCTAACCACTGGGCTATCGGGTGGTCAGAATAGTGGTTTTCAAATTCATTTACTTAGAACATTTTGATCGAGCCACACGAGTGTGTACACGTGGAATGAAAACGTAGAGAATGCGCGCCACATATTGGCCTACCCAGCAAGTAAATGATGTTACGTGGACGTTTAAACTTTGCCCAGTTAGAATCTAAATAAAAACCGTTTTCTGTCTTTATTGTGAATTTTTTAATGTTAATAAACTTCAAGCTACTTAGCATAAAAATTCTACAGTCATTGAGCTCACAGAACATTAAACTTCGGATAAATAATTGAAATAATTTTCTAAAATACCTTCGAGTAGGTATGTTTACAGTCAGTAGACAAACCCAAGTTCAGAATTTGACTTTCGTTAATCGAGTAGAGATTTTGCAAAATTTTCCCGTAGCGGATTCTGTCGAATTTCTCGGATAGACGTTATTGAGAAAGTTTTTCCATTATTTGAACAGAAAACGATGTTAAATTGAACGATTGTGGTAATTTTACCCGAAATTCTTCGCTCACGTTTTCGTAGGTATTAAAAATGGCTACTAAATTTCAACTTTGGTCGAAAGCCGTCAAAGGTATTTTGCTTCCTTTCCTTTATCACGCTTGACTTACAAATCCCTTTTAATGTGAAGCTGAGGGTGTTGAAGTGTCCTTTATTTCACTACAAATATTGTAAACAGAATATTTTAATTAAAATAATACATTTAAACCTATGCTTAATTTTTAAAGATGTGCATGTACATGTAGATGGGCACATGTTACTACCCAGTGGGACATGTACATAATTATATAAAAAAATGTCTACTATTTTTAAGGTTCCGTAGCCAAAATAGCAAAAACGGAACCCTTATAGTTTCGCCATGTCTGTTTGTCTGTCAGTCCGCGGCTTTTCTCAGGGACTATCAATGCTAGAAATCTGTAATTTTGCACGAAGATATATGTAAACAATTCCAATTAAATGGTACAATAAAAAAATTAAAACAAATTAAGAGTACCTCTCATGATGTAAAGTAGCGGGGATTTTTTTTTCTGATCCAACCTTGTAATGTGGAGTATCGTTGAATATGTCTTTTAAAACCATTAAAACCATTTTTCGATTCAGTGATTTGTTTGAAAAATATTCAACATTAAAGTGCAAATTTTCATTAAAATCGAGCGTCTCCCCCCCCCCCTCTGAAATCTAAACCGGTGGGTGGAAAAATATGAAAAAAGTCTGGATTTTAGTAAGAATATCAAACTTACAAGGAAAATTAAAACGGTTAAATGGCTACGGAACCCTATTTCGGGCGTGTCCGACACGCTCTTGGCTGGTTTTTTTTATACCTAATTATTTACCTACTCGAATAAATTCATAATCATAATATCATCTTCCCATCTTATGGCACTGTCCCATCGACGACGATGAGCGAGAAGCGAGTAGAGCGAGTAGAAATGAGTGGGGGAGCGAACAGCTAGAAGCGAGTGTTGTTTTGTCGCTCGGCTGCAAGCGAGTGTTTGAGTAACCTAACCTTACCTAAACTTGGAATATTCCATACAGAATACGAAATCCTTAGAAAAATATTACTTATTTTTTCGTAATGGCTACGGAACCCTATTTCGGGCGTGTCCGACACGCTCTTGGCCGTTTTTTTGTTCCTATTCACGGCCGCTCTTTCACCAACAATTGTAAACAGCCCAAAAAATATCACCAACAAAATTGAAGTCTAATCATAATTTGTTAGCAACATTGTCATTCAAATTAAATAATTATTTCACTGCCTCGGAATCACAAGCAAGAATATTGTTGCTAACGACCGACGCCGATTTTAATTAGAACCTGTCATACAATGGGGAACTTTCCCAAATGAATGATGTAATTTTATGATGAAGGTCAGTAAGCAGAGGTCTGATTAATGTTTCGGAGAATAAATAAAATGGGGAGAATTCTATTACCTGTGGCCAGGAGCGTGTGCGGAATACGAAGGAGCAGCAATCAGCTCTAAGATAATACTTACAAAGCGACAAAAAAGAAGACACAATTTTGTTGAGCATCACGTCGTTTAGACAGTTTTAAGTATATATCAAGTGAACGGCACTAATAGTAACGCGTTCTTAATAGATACAGTCAGCAAGGAAAGTCCATGAACACATCCAAATTTTCAAAACACTTGCACACTATAAAAGTTCATAATATGTAACTGAACAGGCTTTTGTACAAATCTCTGAAGACATTTGGGAATACCAAAGGTCGATGTACATTATTTTTACAAAAGTTGCTGAACATGTTTGATTAAATAATTAGCCTGATCTGTAAAATATTAAAATTTGCTGAACAAGTCTGACTACATAAATCCACTGAGATGTATACTACTCAAAACTTGCTGAACATATATAGACGTAAGTAGATATTAATAATTGAATTCAGTCATGTAATTATCAAATATTTCAGTGGGTATAAATTGGAGCTATAGGAACGATCTACAAATAACACCACGAGAAAACCTTGTATGGTATGAAGTTAAACTATTAAATTGAAAATTTATAAAACTGACTTCTACAATCGTGAATAAAGCCACCACCACCCCTTGGAGTGTAACTTATCCATTAAAGAAAGGAATTTGTAAAACCTATTCATAAATGACGTGAAACACAATTGAATTGAGAACCTCCTCTTTTTGAAGTCGGTTAAAATCGAAAATAGTAAAAAAGTGTAAAAAGCGAGAGGCTGGCATAAACAAATGACAGTTAATGATGAAACTACCAAAATGAAAGAGACAAATGTAACCCATCAAAAACATTACATGTAAAAAGCTGCAAGTCTCGCAACGCAACGCAGTTCTTATAATGCTAAAAGGGTTTGAGATGCAATGTTACCAAGTCGGTTATTTTTGTCATTACCGGGGGTTTCCATAGAACTCGCTTTTCACAACATGCTTATTTTAAAACCGTGGAAAAATACAGTTTATAGTTCTCAAATAAAGAGTAAACCAAATTATTTTTTAACACATAAATAACTTGGCCATCGCAAGGCTACATAATGACATAACAATAATCGTCAACATCAGCTATTTAAAATAATTCTAATTGAAGGTAGCGCTAGCCCTAATGCGTTGCATTGCAGTTTGAGCGATACACATATAATACGAGTATGAGTAAAGCGTTAAGTGCGATGCCCAAGTCATTATGTGTTTAAAAAAATATTTGGTTTACTCTTTATCTGAGAACTATAAACTGTATTTTTTAAACGGTTTTAAAATAAGCAAGTTGTGAAAATTGAGTTCTATGGACACCCCTCGGTACTGACAAAAATAACCGACTTGGTATAACGTGGTATAACATTGCATCTCAAACCTTTTAAGCTTTAAAAGAACTGCGTTGCGTTGCGAGACTTGCAGCTTTTTTTCGTCCATCGTCCACCCTCCATCGTCCATCGTCCATCTTCCACCCTCACTCGTCCATCGTCCATCTTCCACCCTCCAGCGTCCAACGTCCATATTCCATCGTCCATCGTCCATCCTCGCGTCCACACGCATGCACACACATACACAAACAAATTCCTTCCTTTTAATTTTAACCTTTCATACTAAGGTATTAAGACTCAACATATAATACATACGTTCAAAAAACTCATTGCTGTGTAACTTTGTAATCGCAAGTATTTATATGGGATTACAAACTTACTTATGCAGCTTTTGTAACTTTGAAACGTGACTGAAATTGAAACATTTTGGATTTTTATGACTATTTAGGCTAAAAACTAATTATATTTAAAATTTGGAACTTGTAGGTCTGCTAGAAGTAAGTACCTTAGAATTCTTACAATGTGGAATTATGATGATCGTGAGTCAGTGAGTAGATGACAGTGACAAAACTGAGGAACTTTAACATGTAATAGTTCTTAATCTATATGTTCGAATTGAATGTTATTGATAATATATCTAAGTCCCATTAGGCCCTATATGTAACTGAAAATTCAGTTTTCTAGCTTTAGCCATAACAAAATTACAGGATGTTGAAAATCGCCTGAATGGTTTCGAGAAAAGTATGGTACGGCCGTACCTTTGTTTTTGTTTTGCTCGACTTGGTGAGGGCACTCCCGTGCCCCCAGATTATATGACAGTGCTGTACTTTTTTCGGTGATTGTCATCAGTCTTAATTCGAAAATTGGTCCGGTCATAATCTAACAAATTGCTTTTAAACGATTTCCACTTTTGGAAATATGCTGTCCAGCAACTTTTGGAAGTTTACTGTCCAGCCTTTTTTGAAAATAATGTCCGGCCACTTTTGGAAATATACTGTACAGCTACTTTCGGAAATTTATAATGTAAATGGAATTTTGTTTTTAACTATGTTCAGTAACTTATGTACAATTCATGTGTTATCTTTTGTAAAGTTATTTTGTTCGGCAAGTTTCGTTGCTGACTGTACTTTACTTTATCAAATAAACCTTTTTCTTCTCGCAGTGCCATCTCGTATTTCCATCAAAGTTGGCAATCCTAGAGTCATCAGCACGGACTAGAACCTACCTACTTTTGTACTCATTTTGAATCACATCCATAAATATTTAGACCATAAGGTTCGTTTTCTTTTGCCCTAGTTTCCTGTTGCCCTGAAATTTATATTCATATAATAAATAACCTAGCTACTCCGCAATTATACTTTCCGTCACATTGTTGTGCTCGTGATGTAAATAGGAATTGGTTCTGGATAAATCTTACGAACCTCCGCATAGCTATGATCGACACGTGATTCAATTAAATAAAGTTATTTTAGTACTTCAACTATTTCAAAGTACATAATTATTTATTTAACTTAATCTAAACTATGAAATGTGACACAATCACAGCTGTCTCTAAATAAGATGATATAGGGCAGGTCTGTTTCGTTGTTACGCCAACAAGAAGCACTTTGAGGAACTAGCCCCAAGAAAGGCCGGCAAAAAACAACCAATTAATTCAGTGAAGTGAAGTAGATAGCCTTTGTACCTATTAGGGGAGCTTCACGCGACAGATGCCGGGAAACGGCAATAACTTAATTGGAGTCATTAATGACGGGCTGATTTAAAGCCGAAATGGCTTTTACGATTATTAATGGCACATTTAAATGATTGTCAGTGAAATGGACGAATGAGCCATTAGAAAAAAATATTTAAAAGCCACTTAGGTAACATAATAATTATAAACAGCTCCTTAATTTAACGAAAACCACGTAAATTTTTTGAAAAATACGAATAAGTGATGTGAAGAACAGAATAGGAGAGGAAGTTAAACGAGAAAATAAAAACCATTTTATCTATCATAGCTGTAATAGACGACAAATAGCTATGACAATTCGAAATACATTACTAACAATTTGGCTTCACTTTTTTAGACCACGAAATGTCCGGTTGAACACGAAAAGTTCATCCATTTTGGTGCTTTGTTAACTACTATTTAGTACAAACTTTTTTCACCAAATAAATCTATTCTATTCTATTCTAAAAGTACCTATGCAACGTATTATTACTTGTTTTTAAGCATTTCTCGCCTGTCAAAAGAGCGAAACAGAGGCTGATGTCCATAAAATATTTAAATTTCTGGATACATCTGGAATGACATAATGTAATGTGATTAGATTATAGCTGTCACCAAAATAACCACTATACCAGACACAACACTGCCACCTAAGTAAAATAAAATAACTTCGTTGGTCATGACATGACCGGACCTGTATATTTGCCACGACAGTAATCTACAGGCATGGGTGAAGCCGAAGTTTTTGCCACAAAACGTGTAATCTAACTGTCTGCCACATTTTTCTTGAAACATAAGGCCTATATATATAATATATTTCAACCATATCATTGTATTCCCCAAGAAATGGTGAACCGCGGCCACTAAAGAAGTTTAAATAAATGCATAAACTTGGAAGGTTATAAATTATTTTACTACAAAAAATGACCAAATTTTCGCAAAAAACGGATGTCCGCTTTTGTAATAGTGCACTTGCACAACCAGTAAAACAAAATAAAGACATCTTTGTAGTTATATGTTTGATTCAACGTTATGAAATAATAGTTACCTAGCCGCCTTTTAAATATAGTTTCGTGTTTTGTAAGAAAATTCATTAAAATGCATAGCACTATAGGTATTTATATGAAGTGTATAATCCCGTAAACATTAAGTCGCTTAGTCAAATTTATAAAACCACAAAAATATGTCATTGAGTCATGTCCCTACTATAGCTTAGTAATTTTAGCATTTTGTACCATGATAAATAAAAATTTTGCTTTACCCATTGGGTAAAATAATATAGATCCATCCTATAAGGTACCACTACCACATACAATTTATGGTCTAGATATAAATAAACATATATATAAATAAGAACGGCCAAAATCGTGTCGAACACGCCCAAAATAGGGTTCCGTAGCCATCACGAAAAAATTAAGTAATATTTTTCTAAAGATTTCGTATTTTGTACGGAATATTCCAAGTTTTAGGCTGCTGTAAAAACTTAAACTACTAATAATTCTCAAGAAAACTTAATCGTTATAGTTTTTCTTGTAAGTTTGATATACTTACTACCATCCTGATTTTTTTCAAATTTATCCACCCACCGATTTAGATTTTAGATGATCTCGATTTTAATGAAAATTGCACTTTAAAGTTGAATATTTTGCAAACATCAATTAATCGAAAAATCGTTTTGGCAACCCCCTAATGGTTTTAAAAGACCTATCCAACGATACCCCACACTACAAGATTGCATGAGAAAAAAAAAACACCCCCACTTTACGTCTATGTATAGGTACTTTATTGTACCATTTCGTCGGCATAGTTTACATATTATTATATATTCGTGCAAAATTACAGCTTTCTAGCAATGATAGTCCCTGAGCAAAGCCGCGGACGGACAGACAGACAGACAGACATGGCGAAACTATAAGGGTTCCGTTTTTGCCTTTTGGCTACGGAACCCTAAAAACTGAATGTACTTCAGGTAAAAACTAACTAAGATAAGGTGCTGAGCTAAGCAAACAACGTTTCCCGAAGGACATTTTGAGATCATACGTACTCTTTGTCTAGACTATTTTCCGTGCTCACGCATAGATCTTCTCGCAGCTGGTTATTCGCAAGACTGTTACTAAAAAGATGCTCAGTTTCATTCTGCTTTATGTCGTCAACGTCAAAATGGTTGGCGCTGATTTTAATATCTATTATGAAAGATTTATCGCTGATATTTTGCTTCGTGTCGGTTTTGTACAGTTTTAGCGTTAAATTTTACCGGGACAGTAAAGTTGTCGAAAGATGTGCTGATTAGGAGGTAGGTACAAGTTCTGTACTTAAATAGGAACCTAAGGTTTAGTAGTAGGATTAACAACTGACCTTAGAAGCATTTTTCCTTTAAAAGTTTCAGTTGCGAGAAAGATAATTAATAAAAAGAGGTACAGTTAAATGAAGGGTGTCAAAAGTGGCTTCAAATGGTTCGGGTAAAATTACACACGGTGCTGCTTGCCAGTTCTGTTAGCTTGAACTTGGTTTGACACGCTACCGCGTATCTAGATTATAGGTTGGAAGGAAAGCAACTTTTAGAAATGATTGTAAACTAATGATGCAGTTATGAATACAAGAAATTGTACAGTAATTAATTAGTCACCAACTTAATCCTGATTTAAATTTCAGGGTTGGAGCAGTACAAAACGCATAAGACGAGGGATAGTAGAGACTCAACGAGGCAAGATTCAGAGCTTGACAAGCACAAGCTTCCAATTTTTTTAACTTGACGCAGTATGCAGAAGGTACTTTAGCTGGATTAGCAATCAAGAGAAGCTGAAGAGATATTATTTATAAAGCCAAGTCGTCGTACGTAACAGGAAGGATATTATACTTTTTTAGAAACAATTCTCTATAAAATAAAGATTATTATAATGTTTTAGTAAAAAGGTTACTTAACTTAGTTCCATACCAAGCCATGATTGTTGTACTTAATTTTCCCTATCGTTACTATAAATAGCTTTGTTCTGAAGTATTCATTAACCGTTCCATGTAAATCGTCTACTATTAAACAAATAACAATATATAAAAAATACACCAATACTTATATAAATAAATAAATTAAATAAATATATATATTTTACCTCCAAAAATAGGTACGTTTAGCGAAATTAGATCCACATTTTATTATTCTGATCCTATTTCATAGCAGGAACATAAAACTAAACCAAATAAATATGTCAAATGATCGCCAAAAAAACGTAATTTAATTTAAATTGGCTATCAAATAGTTACAAATTGTTACTAATAAAACAGTAAAATCTATGGTATTGAATCAGCGGGACTGATATGCGGAATTATTTTTTTACACTCGAAGGCCTATTTTGCGACTTGACATAATTTTAACCTAACCTTACACTACACCTATCCATCAAAATAAGATTAAAGCAACGCTTAAAATTAATTCAAATACAGATTTTAATTATGCACATTAAACATTTGCCCTTTAGTGAAGACAAACAACAATCTACCTAGTGTGTTTAATCTCGGTCCAATAAATGTTAATAGGCCCAGAATCAAAGAGAATATTTGCCAACCTGTTCGGCTTATTAGGCTATTGGCGTAGCACTTAACTGAAACTTAAGTTTGCTTAACACATGGTGAATAATAATGAGGCTTATTTTAAACCAGTTATTCCATGCTTATGAAAATTATATTCCCCAAGACCATAAACACTTTGTTAAATATTCACTTAGCACTTACAAAACTTCGCGTCTTCAAAGAGTCGACGCAGTTTTTATATTCATGTAAGTTAAGCTACCGTTTAACGTCGTATTTTTGCTTGGGGGCATGGTAAAATAATCCCCTTAGCACGTTTATTTAAAAATGTTATGATCCATAAACTGTTAAATATTTTTAAAACGGAAAACTTTTAGTTTATCCCTAATGAAAAATAGAAGGAAACAAAAACTTTCTAAGAACTGAAATTTACAAGTTTAAAAACAATATTAATTCCAGGCAGTTAATTTTTCAGTTCGGATTAGATTATTTGCCATCAATAATTTTACCATAAAGTTCTACAGCGTGTATTTTTGTTATTCATTTATTTAATCGTATGGCATAGCCTAGGTACATTGAAAATAGACTTATAATATATATAAAGTTACAGAATACAAAAATTACAACGATACAACATGCTAAATATCAACATTCATTTGAGGGACGATTGTTACTGCGTCCGCATTAGGAACCCACCACAACCCTGCATGTGTCCCCTGGGTGGTGCTTAACGAGTGACAAACACTAAGTCGATATATAAATAGGCAAAGATGGCGATGATATGCTTTTTTTTTTGTTATAACCGCAAACTTTACGAATAGTTAATAAATACCCTAATAAATAAACTTACCTACTTTCTAAATGTTTACAATAAAATAAAAAATAAATCTTTTCTTTCCAAATCAGAAATCCAAACGCAAGGTTTGCCAACGAGCTATGGAGCGCAACATACTGGGGGAATTAATCGAATCCGAAATACCAAGCTTAATTTTTTTTCTTTTATATGTGTAATCATTTATTTAAACATACGCATTATTGTAAAGGTACAATTGAAGTACTTAATATTAAACTATCCTAAAAATAGCTTAACTATATATACAATTCCCCCAAGTCTTATCCCTGCGGGAGAGTGCTCATAAGGCTGGCTGCATTTCCGCGCTGTAACGTGATCTCAATACGTTGGGCGAGAAATGCACCAGCCCTATGGTCTGGTCTTTGGTAATTTGTTTTTTTTTTTAATTTTACCAAAAAGTTTGTGAGCGTCCGAACTCCACGGACCCAAAGTTTCAACAGCAAAAGCCGCAAATATTTAGTCATTAGAGAACCCTGTATTCTGTATATTTGCGGCGTTTTGCTGTCTTAACCTGCGCTGCTGCTCCGCCCGCCTTGCTAGATGAAGAGGCTAAATGGGACGGCGCGAGGGTATTCACACAAGTAGCATCCGAAATAAGTGGCCGACTCATTTGCCAGGGAATAAGGGTTAATCCGTTGGATCTCTTTCCATCATCGCGGGCAAGCCCGGACGAATAGATGGAACGTTTATGCTGGAAAGAGCCCGGCGGATTATATCAATAAGGCAGGCGTGGCGAGACAGACGACCGGCGCTCCTTCTGCATGAGAGTCCGTGATGGCCCAGACGATCGACAGTTGCTCCGCAAAGACAGATGGGGTACTAAAATATCTGCTCCTAAACGGTGGCCGACAGCCAGCCTAAATGAATCACTGTCAAGGAGGGTCGAGAAATTTTTAGATGGAGCTTGGAGCCAGAAACCAGACTCCTTCTCAGACGAGGCGAGCAAGCGAGCCTTCTCCGAGTTAGACGAGCAGGTATCCAGAAGATAAGCGTGAACCTGGCGACAAACTGGGTCGTCCCATATAGTTTTTGAACGTTTTTATAATATTTAGGGGGGCTTTTTCCGGACAAGCCATTTTCCAAGCATTTTCCGCATCTGACAAGCTGCTGCCTCATAATCATAATCACAAAGTGACTGGTAAAGAATTTTGCCGATCAGAGGTAGCACACTGTGTATAGATAAAACAAAAGCGGGTAGAGCAATACTACTAATTTGTCGTACTCCGTGGCCACCGTACCTAACGGGAAGAGTGG
Source organism: Choristoneura fumiferana (assembly GCF_025370935.1). NCBI lineage: Eukaryota > Metazoa > Arthropoda > Insecta > Lepidoptera > Tortricidae > Choristoneura > Choristoneura fumiferana. The sequence goes on along the minus strand of NC_133475.1, from coordinate 7,816,778 downwards.
TTTGAAGGAAAAGTCTGGAACAAATTTTTATGTTGATAACTTTTCTATCTGAAATGGGATTAGGCCGGGCATATCTGCCGGATGCACCCGCAAAGATGGGCGCACACAGCCACATGGTAGGTCCCGCTCGACGACCACCGGCGGCAAGGCAGGCCGAGGCGTAGATGGCGAGACGACCTAGACGCAGAACTGAGTGAGTGGTCGGATGTGTCTCTGGATAGGGAGATGTGGAGGTCAAGAAGGGAGGCCTTTGCTCGGCATTGGGACGCATATATAGGCTAATAAAATAAAATAAATCTTTACAAATCCACTCCCTATCCGATCCGCTCCTCTGACGCTGCTCACATTACGGCCCGAAAAAAAACTTAAATTAATTACGATTCCGTAGTGAATGCTACACCTAAAAATTATTGCAATATGCGTGATAGCTCTGAAATCAACGACTGGTAACTATTGTGCTTAAATAAAAAATACACGCTGTATAAATTAAAAATACAGCAAAACTAGAATTATTTATTATATGTAAAATTGAAACTTATAAAAGCCCCACCAAGACCATTAAAACTGGGAATTATGCGCCTTAATTAGTTATTATGTTCTTAAACAGGCTTTACTGTAAGATTACGATAGGATAAATGTAATGATGGATATTTAATTAATTGTCAAAGTATACCATTTTTCATAACGAACAATACCTTATCACAGCCAAAAAAAATCTCAGAAATATCATCACTACTTAGCGTTCCGTTTTCGTGTCCGCGGAAAACAATAGGCGGTAGACAATTTTAGAAGCCCGATCTGCTTTGAGATAGCCTCAACAATTCCAAGCGTACCTTCGTCAAACTGAGGACACCGCAATAATGCCAGCATTGGAATTTATGTCGACCCCAGGCGCCCCCTTATCCCATCGAAATGGTCACTTTGAATAAAGTACCTGACAGACTAAATAATGCCATAGCCTCGATAGGTATCCTACTTAAAGGCACTGATTACATCAGAGAAGGGCAAGACACAACTGAATTATCAAGGATGCCGTCTGTCAATCCAGTCTGGTTAATTAATGGGTGTATTGCTACGAGTGGCGTCTTGACTTTTTTGTTACGAACACCTGTAGGGGAGACGGGGCACAAAAGTAACAGCGGGTCGAAAGTAACAACCGCTGTGTAGTTATGCAGTGATCAAAATACCACATGCATCCATCCAGAGCTAGCAAATATCATTTCTCTGCTTGTGATCAAGTATCAATCCTATATCTCAACCTCAAGTAAAATTACAGGTCCAACAACAAAACGTTACTTACTATTCCGATGACAACGACACATACGTACACGTACGGCGACATTTGACAACAAAATCATGTTGATTTTGCGCCACAGAAGTAAAATTTTAAGATTGATCTGTTTGACACTTATTTGTCATAAGGGCGATAGTACCAACATGACTACTACTATTACTACTATACAAAAAATATTTTGTTCTGAAGTTTTTAATCACCTCATCTCTACTCTCTGCTACACGGCTAGGCTAGGTGCGACTCCTTTACCCGTGCATCTATTACTTATTCTAATAAGCACAGGACGATCAAAATGATATGATGATATACTAGTTTCGTTAAGCATGATGATAAGCCCGGGTGCTGTAAGGTTAGGAGTGAAATCACGAAAGCTTAAAACGTTCTATTTTATAGTACGACTTAAACAAAAAGTAATTGGCTGTATCATTTAATGGTGATGAAATTGTACAAAATACCTACCCCTAGTTTTGGCAAAAAATCCCGGGGATTTACGTCAACTTAAATTTTATTTTAAAGGGCATTGTTTACGAGTACTAGCCGGCTAAATTGATACTCGTGAGCACACCTGCTGCTACCCACGACGTTTTTTATTTCAAACAAATGATAACATACTTTTCATCTTTCCTCTTCGGAAAGTTCTATTTTCATGGGTAGGTAGATAGCCGGGTGTAAAATTGCGTTTTCATCTCTGGGGCGGAGTTTTTTGTTATTTTTACGATTAGCCACGGAGTCGAAGATACTTGAGTTACGTCATATTATTAAAATAAAAGTTTTTCATGTATCTTAAATCAGCTATACATTAAAAACATTTTACAGTTGGTCTATTTTTTTCGCAATTACAGAAAATGAAACCCTATCCATGATATCCGCGTGGTTTGCTGCCAATAATTTGTTAGTAAATCCAAAGATAACCAAATGTATTAAATTCTAGTTGATAAATTCATCTAACTCGAATTCAGTTTCTAATATAAAGTTGGTCAAACTATTGAATTTGTGAAAACAACAGTATTTTTAGGAATAACGTTCGATTCTAAACTACAGTGGGGACCTCACGTCACAGCAATCGCGAGTAGATTGAGCTCTGCTGCTTTTGCAGTTTGGAAAATACGGCAGCTAACCGATGTGGCGACGTGTTGTCGGTTGGTGTATTTTGCTTACTTTAATAACATTATTTCGTACGGCCTTGTTTTATGGGGCTGCAGACATTGAGTCAATTTTTATCTTACAAAAGAGAGCAATTTATAATTTGAAGACGCCTGAATCTTTAAGAACTTTTTTTAAGGAAACAGTATTAGGATACTGTTAGGTTAGAGTTAGGACTCTGCCGTCGCTTTATGTTTTTGAAATAATCATGTATGTTAGGAGGAACATACTCGTATGTGATTTTCCCACTAACATCGATAAGCCAAAGGCACTAGAAACACAGGGAAGCTTAAAGTTCCATCTTACAGACTGGCTAAAACCAAAAAGTCGTTTCTGGGATATTGCATTCGTTTTTATACTAAAATTTCAAAAAATATTACAAATGAAACGGATACAAAATTCAGATCTATTGTCAAGAAGACATTAATTTAATATCGAAGACGTTTTATAAAGTTAATGATTATATTATGGACAGGGACGTTTAAAAATAAGTCCGATCCGCATTGGCGATCCCTTCAATAGCGAACCTGCTGTGTTAAAAACTTGTGATTGTATAGATATCATTTAATAATATTGTAAATCTGTTTAAAAAAATATATACCTCGTTGAGTTTCTTGCCAGATTCTTCTTAACAGAGGTTTTTCCGAACCTGTAGTAGATTTTTTTTGACATTCATAAGTGCTTGTTATAGCCTAAATTGAATAAAGATATTTTGATTTTGACTTTGACTTTGAATCAACATTTCAAATTACTCCTCTATTCTGCTCTGCCCGCTATAATGCCATGCATGACACTTTTTTTTCACGTTTCGGCATGACCATGTAGATGCACGTCGTGACCGAGGAGCTTATTATACAACACTGGAGGTTGAACGCCGAACATCCGTTTGAATTGTTAACTGATTATTCTTAATATACCTCTTCTTCTCGGGTGAAATGGGTCACTTTCAACCCTTGGTTATCAATCTACTATTATACTACGATTTTACCATTAATTAAGACAAAATTACAACATCAGCTGTTTTTCTGCTTGCTCTTGCTACGACTTAATTTTCTAAACCAACTTTGTACCTAAAAATTCGCAGTACGACGTTGACAAAATTGGATTTTCATTTGCCAATTAAATTAATTCGTTTCCTCTCCGATGCCCTTTAGCTGCTGCGTTATCCAATTAACTTGTTTGCTTTCTTAAAGTCGGCAACAAAATATTCTTTGGCGTTTGACAAGTTGTAACGTGCCAGTGCGACAGTTTGATCTCAAAGCTCTTTAGAGTAAATAAGGAAAATTGTCTACGTAAAACTAAGAGGAAATAGTTTTCAATTGCACCATGTCATTTGGCATTAGACCAAATAGCAAAATCCAATTTCGTTTAAATCGTTAAGTGGCCTCCGATGTTCTCCGAAACTGTGCTATCGATAATTATTAGATCTTGTATAAAATTAATGAACGTTAAACAGTATACATAGGTATTAGGTACAATTGAAATCGAAAGAAGAAGAATTTTTTATTTAGTAAAATTTAGACGTCAGACAAAATAGGCAATCAGCATATTCAAAATGTCGCCTTAAGCCAGCTACAAAATAACGAAGTTACTTTAATAAGCCTTAAGAAAAAGTTGCTTTTGTCGCGAATAAAGGACCCACTTCATAATAGAAATTTACTTTCCTGCTTTGTTGTGATAATGAAAATGTCATTGAAGGATTAGAAATGGGAAAAGGACAAGTAGGTACTTAATTAATATTTACAGTAAGTAATGTAACGATACTTTTTCTCCCCTTTGTACTAGTAAATTTCTGTAAGACAACATTTCTTTAAGATTGATAAGTACCTAATTTGTTAGCACCTTATAATATATCACTGTCTTAGATTGTTGCCAGATAGATGATGTCACAATTTACTACTACGATACATTATTCCAAATAACAGTTTTTCTTCTATCCTAAATCTGTACCGCCGCGGGGTAGCCAAGGCTTCCGATACGAGCATAAAATGTAACTAACCTCTAAATAGGGCGGAAACTATTCTATCGTGTTAGGGCACATCTGTGTCAGAGCCATTCTTTATTATCTCAGAAACCCTCTGTGGACATTACAGATTTTCCCAACCAGTAATAATGTTTTTGTATTGTTACCGGACATGTATTGTATTGTATGAGGAAGAGAATCGTTCTCCCAAATTCGTTAGTTACCAAATGCACAGTCAATTGTATTATTTTCAGACGGAAAACATAATCTTTTGATTAGGTATCGGTAAGTACCTGCTATAAGAAATATTTGAAAAGCTACCTAACCCTACTTAAAGTTGACTTTTCATCGCTGTGTTATTTAAGATGGGTTATAATATTAAAAGATTCTGCACTGTCCGTCCAGACGTCATCTGCTGACCCTTTTTCTCAGAAACGCGTGAAAGTATCGAGTTAAAATAAATATCAAAGTCCCTCGAAGCTGTAAAAAGAAACGATCTCCAGACGCAATCAAAAGATATGGCCGTTTAAGATTTACATTTTAACCCTGCAGGTAAATCAAAACCTAAGTATATAGGCTACTTCTCATTAAGAAATATAAGTACGTGACACTAGAATTTCACGACCTTATTCTTATAAGTTTTATAGGTAACTTATTTTTCTTAAATCCCACAATATTATAAATGAGAAAGTTTGTAAGTCTGATTGTATGTTTGTTTTTTACCTCTTCACGTCGAAACACAGGTCATTCAGTACACAGATAGTTCGAGTACCGGGAAAGGATATAGGATAGTATGTACGTTTGTATGTACCCCGGAAAATTTAATAATTTCCGAGGGATAGCGATAAATTAATTGGGTATCTTAAGTTTTCTGGGATGGTCCATATTATATTTTTTATCGGTAGTATACTTATATACTACGAAGCGTTGGCAGGCCTCCCACCAGGTGGACTGACGACATCGTGAGAGTAGCGGGAAACCGGTGGATGCAAGTGGCGAGTTGTCGTTCATTGTGGTGTTCTAAGGGGGAGGCCTTTGTCCAGCAGTGGACGTCTTCCGGCTGATGATGATGATGATTTATATGTAGCTTACTCTGTAGATAGATTTTTTTCGCTTGCCGTTTTTTTGTAAAATAAATTGAAAGTTTATTTCGGCAAACCACACGTTTCGTGAGATTAAAGTCGCTGGCAACAGCTAGTATATTTTATAATAGTATTAATAACATTTATCACTTTAACATTCGTTCATCTTTATCAATCACTCCGACTTTTCCCCTTAGCAAGATAGAGAGAAAAAATTTCTTTTCCGATTCGCGTTTCTAAACTTTATATTGAGGGGTTAGTTGTTGCATATCCCCAGCGTCGAATACTCCAAGCGGAAACAATAACGGACGATAGCAGTCGTTATTAAGGCCCTACGTTGCATATGAAGCCGTAACTGGAAATTTCTGTAGTTATTGGTTGCCAGTTCGAACATATTGGATTATAAGTCGACGGCTGGATAGTCTAGTGGATAGAAAACACTAGAAAGTAAGATTGGTTTTTTGGAATCTTTTTGTATTTCAATTCCAAATTTGTTTTGAAAAAAAAAATACAAAAAGGTTCCAAAACAACCAATGGTTAGGCAATGTTGTATGTAGCAGTGCGGAGAATTGATATCGAGCCTAAGTCATTTTTCGAATTTGGAACGTCAATTTGTTAATACGGACACGTTACTAGCATACAACAGAGGCCGTATTGCCTAACGGTTCTGACGCTCGCGATCTCAATCAAATGACAGATTCAGCATACAAAAACTGTCATTTGATTGCGATCGCGAGTGTCAGAAACGTTAGGCAATAGACCCTCAGATGCCGTATTGCCTAACGTTTCCGACGCTCGCGATCTCAATCAAATGACAGATTCGGCATACAAAAACTGTCATTTGATTGTGATCGCGAGTGTCAGAAACGTTAGGCAATAAGGCCTCATGTCATTTCACTTAAGTCACTTAAGTTTTTCACCTATAATTATGTGTTAAAAATACGAATGTGTGTGCTCGAGTCCCAGATGAATAATACATCCCACTGCTGGGCATAGGCCTCCTCTCGGCATGAGAGGATTTCGCCTGTTACGTGGGCCCAGTGCGTAATAAGAAGTAAATAGTTATTGTTGTTAAACTACTTATTATAATTATGTAGTTAATTTTCGTAAACACTGTGTTTCGTGTATTGATATTCTATGCAACGCCAAAAGGAATGCCAGCAAAACTAAGATACGAAATTACCATCTAGATGAAATTGAGGACTAGTATATTCTTGTCCTTAGAGCGCCTGGAGATTGAAACACAATATTTTTATGCGACAGAGTTAATGAGAAAGAGGAATGAATTTTGAGAAATATATACGTTGTTTTTTTATTACTGGTTTATTCCGAAAACTTTAGCCACGAGAGTTGAGACCAACTTTTTTATGCGTCTGATATGCAATTGTCAAAAAGTTCTCCTATCTTGAGGATACATTAAATACTTTACTGTCATTATTTTGTTAAAAGTCATCCCGTATCTGGATGAAAATCTCTAGGACTCTCTGTCAAAGTCAAATTTAGTACTACTAAGTAGTTAGCTCTCGTTTTCCAATGCCTTCAGTAGATCTAAGCCATATTGATTATTATCTTGCTCATGCCAAGTTTAAGTTCTACGCCGCCACTGCAATTCCTCAGTCGTGTTTATATTTTTTAATTATAAAAAAGCATTCACAATCCCGGCTGCAGTTTGACTGAATTATCATATAAAGGACCATTCTGCATTTCTTGCCATTTCTTTTTATTTTCGTTACGGTCCGAATAAAACTTTATCCAGCATCCTTTTGCAGAGTGCTTCCTTCAAATAAATTACCTCGATTTTACATTGTTATCGAGGGTTCCGTTATAAATTCAGGACAAAAAGTATCTGAAAAATGTTTCTGGAGGAAGGGCTAGACGTCAATAGATTGATAGGTACTCGTAGAATCTATGTAAGTCAAGAATGTGTTGGATTCGATTCCATTTGTATATTTATGTCTATCTGGCCGTCGTAATAAGGCTGTGATTCCACCATAGATGTGCGAGGATGTGTTTCGAGGAATGTGTTTTTCATTAACCAATAGAAACCTATCCTCTTCATTTACCATCATCAATGTAAAATCAAAAATGAATGAATCATGAATGTATTTGATAAAGTCAAATTAGCCATAGCTTTAGAATATAAGGATAGACTGGGAGAATTCGTTAGATATGACAGATCAAAAAGCCTCCGAAGCCTAGATAATAGTAATCACTTCACCGTTCCAAAATGTCAAAACATTCATGCCAAAAGGATTTGGTCCTACTACCTTCGTCAAATACTAAATGATTTTCCCAGGGCTACAGTTGACAAAATAACTAGCAATCCTAAGGACATAAAAAACATCATTAATAATATAATATAATTTACTTATTAAGGGCAACTCATGGCGTAGCAATTAGAATCTTTAAAAATAAAAATTAGCTAGGTAACTTATATAATTAAATGTAAAAATTGTTATAAAATTTCCTGGCTCGTGCTGAGGCACCGACTTCAAAATAGAAAGAAAGAAAGAACGAAAGAAAGAAAAAATCGAAAAGCAAAAAATAATAAACCTTTTTCTCCTTTCTCTCCTATTCAACCTTAATCTAGGTACTAGTTTGACGATGTAATTTTTGGGAATTCCCATGGGGGTTTAATAAAAACCCAGATTTCAGTTGAATTACCGGTTCTAAGGATTAACGCGTGCAAAGCCGCGGGTAAACACCAAACACTTGAAACTAAATAAACCGCTCCCATTAATATTAGTATTAACTTAAGTACCTAATTTGGGAGCGCCGCACTAAACGCTGTAAGCATGTTAAGGATGAATTAATCGGTCAAAGCTGGCTGTCTGTCGTTAACCTTTACGCGTGTATAGGAAGGCTTTATGATAAAGCTGGGTAACAAAAATTCCCTCGCTTTGGCGCCACTCTGGCGGGCTATTAAACGTAATGTGGCAGAGGCAACAGTAGCCAGTGGACAGGGTTGCCAGACGTGATTGACTTGTGCCTTACTTGAAGATTCAGGCTATGTCAGGCTCTAAGCTGGTTCTAAAAGCTCAAAAGTAATTAATTATTGTGTTGAGATAAATAAAAAATAGTATCCTAGCGGCAATTTCCTTTATCACAGAACTTATAGTCAGTTTCCGATTTAACTTCGCACATGAATTCCGATAGCAAGCCCGGGTTTGAACCCACGATCCGATCCTCTGCTTGAGTAATAGGTAATGAAACCACTGCGCTACAATTTTTTACTATCAGAACATTTACTTTTATGATAATTGGTTACTTAATATTCCTTGCGACACTGGAACCATGTACGCTATTACATTTGAATAACATACGAGTATTTTGTAGGTAGCCCTACCCCTCCGAACCGAACATAGGTAATGGAGAATACAATATGCCAGGCATTTATCATTTTCTTAACTGGCATTAGATAACATTTGCGAGTTGCCGTGAACCATCGGACATCATAGTTAACTGGCCTATGGTGCAGCCTTATGGAAGTTTTTCTTGTTCGTTTACCATAAAAAATAAGTACCTACCTGAAAGAAAAAATGTTCTATGGAAATTTTCCTTCTCTGTGATATAAAAAGCTTCAAGAACATAAAGTTTTGCTCGCATTTTTTTATAGCAAAGCTGAAAAATTTAAACAACCATGCTGCCTATGTCTGTCTGTTAAATTCTATCTGTTAAAGGCACCCATGTCCACAATAAGAATTTACATTGTTTGCAACAGAAACTCACTGATGTAAGTACTTATATGTACGCTGTCACGAGCTACGTATGTTGTTTCAATATACGTAGCTCGTGACAGCGATGAATATAACCGCTAATAATACATAATACAGAACCCGCTATATCACTCACCACGTGTGTTGTTAAAAAAAAGTGGCAGTTGCGCTTCATTTTCCGGTGGCTTTAGTAGTTTACATATTATTTAACGACAGTACACAGAGTTATATATTATGAATATTACGATGCAGTTTCCTCACCCATGGCAACATAACGTAACTTGAAACGAACTCACAAGCATGACCCAGTTAGCACCAATTTATGCTCTACCGCTACTTGTGTTGTAATTACACCAATTTTTAGTATCTAAATAAAACAGAGTGAAATTCCTGAATTATTTAGACAATATTTATTCATATCAGGAAATTTTTGACGACCGGTTACGGTTAGCCTAGTGCAGAGTCGGCGAACGAATGGCACGCGTGCCAGATGTGGCTAGCGATAATATTAACTCTGGCACATCACTAGTCATCGGATGTATGTTCCATATTTTGCGTATTTTTTTTCGTGGACGCCATTTTGAAATATTATTAAACCTTTTTCACTCCGACTGTTTTGAAAAATCTAGTGATCATACGTTGAAAAATGTCCAACCGTTTAAGTCACAGAGAGGAATAAATAAATAGTATCTGCTTACGCTCTAAAACCAATATCCCTCCTTTGGGCAGTCGAGTAAAAATGGCACATTCCACAAAATTATGCAAGTTTGTACTCGAGTTTTGGATGTTTAATACATACCTATATAATTAAGTATATTTTATCTTTATTAACATTAGTAATGTGTGTTTGTTGTCTATTACTCATATATAATACACGCTTGTTTAAGTGTAAACAACAACAGATAATAAGGAACTATCAGTTTAGGCTGAGGAATTATCAGCCAGTGTCCTGGCAATATTGTCCAATTATATTTCAAGTCATCAACTAAGGATACCCTACATAGAATATTTAAATATAAAAGGATCGAAAAAACATCACTGCCAGTTATGTCGATCGCAATATGGTACCTACAATTTGATATTATGTCTTTATTGTCGAGAAATCAAGATAAGATAAGTTTACACTTAAAAATTGGCTTATAAATAATACCTTTTATGATACAAAAGAATTTTTTTCTCATTGAAATTAATAAGTATACTTGCGCGAAAATAATTATAGATATTATACAAGATAAATTATATAATAAGATTTTATATTGTACGTCCGAAATGGACAAACTGTTGAGACTTATAACCTTTTGTAAACACCCTATTATGTACACAGTTATAACAATAAAGTTTATTTCTATTTTCTATTTCTATTTTAAAACCCATAAGTTATATTTATTTAATCGTATGGCATAGAAGAATGTCAAATCGTTAACATTATAATACTACTAGTATAACTAAAGTCTTTACCCATTGGGCTGCGTTGTCTGCAAGGATGAGCAAGTCATGAGGGTCGCTGTTATACTTTCTGATTGGACAGTGTTGGATAATGTGATCCACTGTTTGGTGAGCTGCGCCACCATCAGCAATGTTGCCAATAAAATGTGCTGTTTAAAGGGCTTGAGCCGGATATCTCATGTCTTACTCTGTCTGTCTTCAGGGTAATCCGTAGCCCTTCATCTTCGGAGCTACGCGACTCGGCGGCTGCTGCATAATGTAAACATTTAAAACAAACATATACCTATAGGGACTGTCAAAATCGTAACTAAATTATTACACTCGTGTTAACGCATGTAAATTTAATCCACCCTCGTTGGTGAGTCGTCACGATGTCACAACATAATCAAAGCACTCCGGAAATATCACAAATATGTTGTGTTTATAACAAGGTTGCGTAAACAAGCGTATCAGTTTCAATTTGTCAGGATGTTCATACTGTCCCATGCTCCTCTGTTGTGATCCCCTTTGATATTTCAATTTCGGCCGTTTTGTTAGGGTAACTGTTAACCCTTGATTAGGAAAGTATAAATTACTAGCCATCACCCGCAACTCCGTTCGCATAGAATTTGGTTTTCACTATCCCGCGGGAATTATGAAATTTCCCGGAATAAAAACTATCCTATGTCTTTCCCGGGACGCAATAAACCATCTATGTACCGAATCCAAATTTCATCTAAGTCGGTTCAGCAGTTTGAGTCAGGCGTAACTTTGCGGAGGTCCATATCAATGAACTAAAACAATTACTTTGCTCACCCGTGACCTTCATACGGTTCCTCCACATCCACGCTGTAAGAACACACAACAAATCACACAAACCCCTCTATCACCACCTCCACACTACGCTGACGCGTTTCGAACTCAACCAGAGCTTACCTTCAGAGCAACACCGTTGACAACCGTTCACAATGCTATCAGATGTTAGACTAAGGCCGTCTTGCAGGAAAAAATAAATCTAGATTTTGTAGTTAATTCAGGCTTAAGCTTGACAGTTCCGTACAATTTAACACTACTAAACTGAGCTAAACGCTAACTCGAGATTTATGTGTTTACTGCAAGTGGGCCTAACAAACCAAAACAAACATTTTAATTTGCCACTGTAACACTGTATTTTAAGGTCGCGGGTGAGCAAAGGAATTGTTTTAGTTCAGTAGGAAAATAAAATAATTACATATGAAATATTAATTAGTTAACGCTGACGACCACATGAGTTAGTTACAGTCAAATATATTTTCGAACTGCTGGTTTATTACTTAGGCTTTCTGTGAGTTCACAATGTACTCGTAAAAAAGGAGCAAAAGGGACGTGAATTTTTGTTAGATAGAAACTTACGAAAATTTGTCGAGACTAGATATCAGTAAAACTTCAAAGTTATTTTCACATTTTTATGAAGTATAATTCAAAGGTATAAATCTACACATAAATACATACACGTTATTATTAAATAGGAACCAAATGCTCATGAAACGGTCAATTATTGGACCTGTTCGGCCGATTCTTAAAATTATTTGTCTTGGTGAAAATGAGATGAGTAGGTAGTTAGTTCATCGTAAGGATTCCAGCCTATATACGAATCACCGCTGGACGCAGGCCTCCTCGCAGAATGAGATGGCTTGGACCATAGTCCACAGGGGGACCCAGTGCAGATTGGAAAAATCACACACACCATTGAATTGCTTTGCAGGTTTATAAAGGTTTCTTCGCGACGTTTCCTTCAAAGTAAAACTCGTGATAAATTTCAAATGCAAGTGTTATACTGTTGATGTCATGTTTTTTATGTACAATCAAGTTTAAAACAGAAAAAAAAACACATTGTGTAGATGACTTTTGAAAAGTCGCATCTCTGAACTTTTGGGTTGGAACCCACAATCCTCTGCTTGAGATGCCATAGACCAGATCACTTAGCCACCACGACTGTTTATTTTTTATCTTACAATAAGAATATGTTTCGACCCAATTCTGTTAATCTTACGGAACACGAGCTTTCGGTTAACCCTTGGCGTACTCGCGCTAAGGGACTATCTTAAGATCAGACCCATGTAGAATTCTCTACGGGTTTAAGAGATTATTGAAGAAGCGAGTCTCTGACAAGCTTGTCAAGTTGCAATGAATAATTTGGGCCAAGCGAGAAGCGTATATAGAGATTGCTGAACGAATTCAAATGTTTATTCTCAACAATACAGATTTTACACTACGCTGTCCGTCTGTCCGTCACAGCATTCTATCTCAAGAATGGTAATAGGTACACAGACAGTTGTAATGTATACATAATGTGTATTTCACTCACCACTGAACCAACAAATTATTAAAAATAACGTAAAGTTTAATTAATAAAGTGTCACATGTTTATTTAATAAAATCAAACATGGGGTAAAATAAGTTGTATGGATAGCGAAAATTTGATACTTAATTCAAGTTATCTTTGTTTTTTTCTTGATCGCATCATCATCCTATCATCATCATCATCCCAGCCTATATGCGTCCCACTGCTGGGCATCCTATATATATCCTATATATAAAGTCACAAAAGATTTAATCCTAGATATAAAATATATATTTTGATCTTATTTTAATTATCGAATTTTACTCTTCTAGCCAAACAGCGTTTCGCATCATTGCTGAGGTTTACGACCAATCCTAGCCGTAAGATCCGAGGCTGTTTTGTCTAGCGTGCTGAAGTTCGCGATCGCATTCACCATCTCTTTCTACTCTCATCTTTTACCGTGAGACAGAAAGAAGTGGTGAAAACAATTGTGATTCTGATTTATATAGGCGGCCGTAATTGCGAGCTCTCACGCCAAATGCCTTGCCATCCGTGAGAGATTAACCCCTCAGATCAGAGCCTTAAATTTGACAAGGATCCGTGTCAAATTTAAGGCTATCTTTTTTTTTAATCAGCAGAATTTGCTAGAATACAGTACTGTGTTTAGTTCCCGCGTACGAGGGGTTAAAGTTTGACTGACTCAGAACATACAGTGACCGCAGCAGATAAAACTTTTAAAGTAAAAGACACCACTCAAAGTAAAATAGGGGCATTATCGATTAATTTAAAATAAAACGTACCTACACTATATCTTCAAATCATTCGCCGTATTCAGAAAATGGTTGGGTTAGTTTCATTAGTTTGATTGACCTCTGTTTTATCAGGTTTTTTTATTATCTATGTTTTGTTTTTAGTTTTTTATGCAGAAACCATTGGGGTAAATTTTAAGATACCTTTTATAGAATTTAAGTAAAAAGATGATCTGCTTCAGTTTATTACCCCGGTACAATATGAGTCTACGCAAGGAATCCCATAATTATCATTGTAGGCATATTGTTTTAAGAGAAGTCTCTTCGTTCCATTCTCCATACAAACGTAGTCCCGGTCTTATTTGAAAACTAGGCAACAGAAATAGATGAAATTTTGTAAGTATGGACTAGACGTAATTATCTATGCCTGTGGTTTTTCAGATTTTCATATAAGTGTGTAATATCAGAATTACAGGAGCTCAAAAGTCGACAAAAAAAGGATGTTAACTTTGCACGAGAATTACAGACTAATAAAGCATTTTTACAAAAATCGAAAAACCACAGGCATAGAAAATATAATGAATCTTGATTGTAAAATATCATTGATTTCTGTGCTATACTTACTTTTCGTAATAAGGACAACGAAACCCAAAATTCAACCGCCCAAATCTTGAAAAGCCTACAGCTATCTCGATATAATTTACGGACGTCGTTGCAGAAGGCATGGGGGGACGAATGCGAGCGCTTATGTTACGAGCGATAAAGACAGCAATATCCCAAACGAATACCTAACGCGGCCGCGCGGCCAGCAGGGAAACTTCTCTTAACCATTATCCTTAGATTCCAATGAACCCAAACAATTTTGATTAGGCAAGGGTAAGTACCTTGTTTCCAGCTAAATTTCTAGTTATCGATCATGGCGACCGCAAACGCGGTTTCTATCCAAAATTACAAAATCATTATTCAACAAAGGCACACTGCTCTTCAGCATAGTGTGACGAGGCCACTAATGGACCCTATTATAAATGGGAAAGTGTGTGTGTTTGTGTGTTTGTCCGTCTTTCACGTTATAACGGAGCGACGGATCGACGTGATTTTTGGCATACAGATAGTTTATGGGCCAGAGAGTGATTAGGCTACTTTTTATCCTAGAATATGTACAGTTTCCGGCGGAACAGCGTGCGATAACCGAATTACACGCGGCCGCAGCCGCGGGCAAAAGCTAGTATACCTACTATAGTTTACAGTTTCATGCCATATTTATCTCAATAATCTGCTCGAAAATATCAGGCAGACTGCAGCTCCTAGTTGTAAGTATTATAAAAGCGAAAGTTTTAGTGTGCGTGTGTTTACTTAGGTGTTTTATTGCTCTATCGCGCTAAAGAAGTGGACGAATGGACTGATTCGGATTCGGAGGAAAACGAGCAAACGGACTGATGGTAAGCGGAGTAAGCTCTTTTTTTGAAAGCTTGAAGGGCATATTGGCGATATTTCGATGCCTAGCTAAAACTCTGTAATAACACAGGTACCCAGGCTACTTTAAATTCTGATATTCGCAGTTAGGTTTTCCAACCGCTGGGCAATCCGAGCGTTAAGTCGAAACTAATAATAATTTAATAAATAACTGCTCTAAAACCATCTGCGGAAGTCCTATGTGAGAAAATAGCAGCTATTTAATAAAATATCGACGTAGTATTTTTCACTACTCACAAAATCGCGCCCTGATTCGTACCGAAAATCAAATTTTAATACGCTACTTCATCAATTGACAAAATAAGCCTTGTGCTTAACGGGGTAACTACTTGAAATCGTGCCTCCAGCAGCCGGATTATTTATTGCGCCGAATAACGTTAATTACTTTAAACTTGGCAGGAAAGTGGGTACAATAGCGATGCAGGCGCGTGAACTTGTTTATGTGCAGCTAGTTTACTGTGTGTGTGCCTAAATGTAATTAAGCTAGCCATTGCGCAAGTCACTGATTTAATACGAGTAACAAGAGGGATGGAACTTTTATCGTGTGTATGTCCTTCAAGCGATGTCGTTGTTTTGCTTCTTCTTTAGTTAACGTTTTCATTGATTTTTAACAACTACGGTATCGCCAGTGAAATTTATTTTTTGTTGAAGCACACACTCTGCAACTACCCATTTTTTGAGCAATTTACTTCATCACAGACTAAGCCGTTAATGTAACTAATTGGCTGTTTAATCTGCACAGCTGAAATAAAAAATAAATTTCATAACATTTCTATTCCTCTAATTTTAATTCTGTCGCACAAACGCAGTCACAGACCAAACATGAGTTTCAGTTTAGGTTTGCCACGTTTTATGAATAATATGGTTAAATTTAACGCGTACTCATATTTCGAGTAACACTGGCAACACGTTTTATAAATTAAAGTATCAATTTTAAATGCTCTACTTTACCGTACTACTTTGCGCCGACCGGCAACTGTCAGCTGCGGCAAAATTGAAAGTGGGCGAGTGGAGTATTTGATAGGACCCTTAGGGCAGTGAACCAAATTTAAACGAGCACCAATGATTCATTGGACCTTTAGTTCGAGAGCCCTTGGGGCGTTAGCTCGTGGATGGAGATCCGACGCCTACACTTCTACATTTTTGGCGCACATGTAAAAATGTAACTGATAGAAAAATGAACTGTTACTTACAATCACAGTCACACAGTTACAATGACAGTTTCGAAAAAGCTCAAAGAATGTGGCACCTATATTGCAGTGGCAATCAATGGGCAGGTCATATCGTTAGAAGAACAATAGTAGATCTCGAGTAGCGACCACGAATCGAAAGAGGCAGCGTTGGACAACCTCCTACTAGGTGAATCGACGACATCTCAAGAGTTGCAAGCAACCGGTGTATCATCATCATCATCATATTTTAGCCGTAGGTCGTCCACTGTTGGACAGAGGTCTCTCCTTACTTAAATCTCTTTTATATAGTTACTTCGGTTGGAAGCTGCCTACATCCATCATTAACCCGCGGCTTTAACCGGTGTATGCAGGTGGCAAATTGTCGTTAATTATGGCGTTCCACCTCAAAAGTCAAATATTCAATTTAGGCCATAACAAACACTTATGAATGTCAAAAAATCTACTACCGGTTCGGAAAAAAGCTCTGTTGAGAAGTATGCGGGAAGAAACTCAACACGGTATATTTACACCTGATGATTATGATGATCAAACGAGTACCGATTATCTTTAGATATAATAGATATTAACAAACTAGGGCTAACTGAGTAAGTCAAAATATTTAACGCAGTAGCATCACTAACCCTCAGTCAAGCCCCAAGAGGCACTGTAGGCGTAAAATTAAGTGCAATTGCATTATTTACGCGCCGTTTCAATAAACAAAATTATCTCTAATGCGAGTAATAAAACCTCTTGGCTACCTGGGAAGTCATTTTCATTGACGTGTTACTTATATTGCCTTTTATTATTCGAAAGGCGACAGTCATAAGAGGTTGTTTAACAAGTTTGTGCGAGTGTGCGTTGAATGTGCTTGAATAAGTTATTTTTTTGTAGCTTCATCGTTAAAAAATTGGTCATTTACTCATACTCCTTTATTGGTAACATCGTATATTACGATTTTGTTAAACTATTTTTTTTCATAATCTAGGTAATCAACATTTAATTTTCAATAAGTACCTGGCAGTCTGGCTGAAAGTTGAGGATCACGTCAAAAGTGTTAAACAATTTTGAGTCGTCTTTTAAAAATATCAATAAGCCGAAGTAATTGTCCCGGGTAACTTGTTATACACCACCGGGGCTACAAGATGAGCCACTTTGCCGGACTTAGCGAGCCGTCGCCTGCCTGAACGGAGACTTTGAGGGTTCCGCAGCAAGTGGGTTGCCATATCAGTGTACCTCCTATCACACACACACACACACACACACAGAAACACACACACACACGCACGCAACACACACACACACACACACACACACACACGCACGCACGCACGCACGCACGCACGCACGCATATGGGTGTATATGTGCATCTATTTGAATTAGCCGTGTCGATAGTAGTAAGATCTTGAATGAACGGTTCTAAAGATGCGCATTCACTAGAAATGAACGAGAAAGCGAAGCAGAGCCATATTTTTTTGTAATCCGCTAACGTGTTCCACTGCAAAGGCTTGACTTTAAGAATTAATTTCGATTTCCTAGCCTCGCTCAGCATTGTTCTATATTAGCTGCACTACTTTTGTGGATAGTTACCCAGCGATACAATATCAAATATAATTTTGTAAGAATTTATTTATGGACTATGATCTACTTACTATACTATGTTAGTTAAATAACTTACTCGCTACTTATTCGCTTCCATTAATGCAGCGAGAAACAAAGACGTTGCCGTATAGTAAAATTAATAAATTGATCACACAATTATTTGCAAGGGTTCTGATTTTGCGGTACAGAACCTCAAACACACACTATTTGGTGCCGTTTATTAAACAACTTGAACGTTACTTCCCCGCAATTTGGACCCAATTATCTGCCACGGTACGTGGACCAATCGATAGTAGAACGTTAATTGATTTTTTTATCTTAGTTAATCTTCCCAAAAGCCTGCCGTTATTAGAGGGTTTGCAACCTCGGCCGAAGATGAGCGAATCTGCTTTGTTTGCGGATTTTCACGAATAGGTAAGCTTAAAAAAAATAAGAACTAAGTCAACGTTTTTAGAACACATTAGGCCTATTAAAAGGCTATTTTTTAGACCACGAGCAATTCGAGCAAAAATAGAGGCGTCATAGTTCGAAAAAATGCAGTTATGTGTTTTTTTTACTGCCTCAGGTTATTAAGTAGCCAATACGTTTTCTACATTCAATGAAAAAAACAATGTTGATAATTATGCATAAACACCTACTAAATGTATACATCCTAAATGTATAGGTACTACAAGTCTTTTGCTAATGGTGCTTGATTACTTTATTGTACATGTAAGTACCTACTTTAATTGACGACCGAATAGTCTAATGATTAGATAAGCTGACTATGAAGCTTGAGGTCCTAGGTTCGATCCCCGGTCGGGACAAATACTTGTATGAATATTTTTTTTTTTATTCAACTGGATGGCAAACGAGCAAGTGGGTCTCCTGATGATAAGAGATCACCACCACTCATAGACACCTGCAACACCAGGGGGATTGCAGATGCGTTGCCAACCTAGAGGCCTAAGATGGGATACCTCAAGTGCCAGTAATTTCACCGGCTGTCTTACTCTCCACGCCGAAACACAAATATGTTTATTTGTTGCCTAGTACTTTTTACACAAGCTTTGCTTACTTTGGGACTTGGTCAATTGGTTTCAAGTGTGCATGATATTTATTTATTTCGTATCATCGGATCTCTCCATATATATGTACCAAATCTTAATTTAATCTCACTTTACTGGTAATACCTAGCATCAAGTTATTTAAAATGTAAAAGACAACTTACAATACGAACATTGCAAGTTAAAAAGATAGTAAAAAGATTAGGAACGAATTTCACTTCAATAGCGCTAGTCAAGTCTACGTCAAATTCAGATCAACAGCTAGGCAAAAGCCCAGAAATACGCTGTCAGTTGATCATTTACCAAGAATTCAGAATTTACAAAGGATAAATTGGTATAACCGATGATGGAATTTCTTCCCCCTAACACGAAGGTTTTTACTTACGAGCCAGTGGCAATCAAACTTATTGTTTATTTTCTCATGTAGGAACTTGGTCATCTATACTGTATTAGCTAACCAATTTGATTCTTAGACCACTACAAGACTTTGTTTTTGTGACATAGAGGTCATTCTATAAACATCATTGCTTTTATTTACAATGGTAAAGTTCTAGAGTAGTAGGAATCAAATTTGTTGACTATTTCGTCCTTACTAGTTATCTATACCGAAACCTTTTTCCTCCTACAGTCAGCAGCAAAATGATCAACTGCCAAGGTATTCATAAGAGAGTTTATAGATCATTTTCAGCATCATACCCACTCATCCACTTCTGTGGCTGACTGTAAATAACCATCTTACATAACCAGCACTGGTAGGGCCCAATTGTTTGGAACTTAATTAGGTCGCTTCGCTGGCCGCTACCGTGGCGCGCTCGCTTCGCTCGTTCGACTCTCGTGCTGTAATCGCAATTGTATCTAACACTCCTCCTCGCTTCACTCGTCGTCGTACCTAATTTTTCGCAATCTAAATTGAAAATAATAGTGACAATTACATTACCGAAATCTCTTTGATGTAGAAATATAAGGTCCCTATACCACTGCCGGTTACGTAAGAACAAGATCGGGCAACAGCTAGTAAATTTATATTTTTCCTCAGAATTATAGCTGAATAGTCCTAGAGCTCTGTGAGCGCTAACTTCTAATGCGCCGAAACTTTTAAACTTTGCATTTCCATGGCAAGTTATAAAAAAATAAATAGAAACGCTGCTGCTTCGAATGTATGACGCGAGAACTTATGAGGTTTACGACTAAATCCCAAAAATGACCAAGTACTTGCATTGAAAATGTACATACGAAGTTAGAAGAACGGTAAATTAACCTCTGGAATAGCATAATCCTAAAATGTTATAGAAATAATCATCTTGTTTCAGTGTGTATTCTAATCGGTGTGTAAATGGGAGTGAACGCAGAAAGGATTGAAACGACAAATTGATCTATAGGACGGACGAGTTTAACTTCTACATATTATTATATTTCCCGTTTTTTTATCAATTTGTACAGTCGCTATCAGATACATCGTAGCGGGCGACGTATTCAAATATTTCGGAGCAGCATTACATTTCACAAAATCCGTTACACTAAATAAGGTTAATAATGTCAGAACATGCAAATTGTCATTAATTTGAGATTAATTTAATCCTGCCGTGAAGCAGCAGTGCTTGCACTGTTGTGTTTCGGCGTGGAGAGTAAGACAGCCGGTGAAGTTACTAGCACTTGAGGTATCCCATCTTAGGCCTCTAGGTTGGCAACGCATCTGCAATAGGTACCCCTGGTGTTGCAGATGTTTATGAGCGGTGATGATCTCTTACGATCAGGAGACCCACTTGCTCGTTTGCCATCCAGTCGAATAAAAAAAAGAGCAAATTTTCAATAAATGTCTGTGTAAAATTTCAAATATGTTGCTGGAATCGTTTTTGAAAATACATGCCTTCTATTGCGAAAAAGTGCCCATGTAGAGCAGTGATTTGTGTTTCAAATCATAGTAGGGTGAAGGGTTAACAAATAAATAAGAACATAGTACAAGAAATTTGCATAAGAAATAGACATCAGACACATTGACAAGTATAAAATGCAATTTATTTTCAACTACTCCGAACAATATGGTAATTCAGACGACGTTGCAGACACCGAATTTAATACAGCGTTCAAACTTCGCAGTTTAAGTATTCCATCGGTCAGTATAATTCACCGAGGCTGCGTACGGTTTTGATGGATGTACGTGAAACTAATTCCATTTTCTCTGCGCTTTCTCAGCGGGAGCCTCTTCAGGGACCACATGAACATTTTACATCAGCCCAAAACGAAAAGCCTCATTCACTGTTTGGTTTGCATAGGGGTGAATATTTTAACTCGGCAATGCTGAGTAACTTTCTTTCATTATTCCGTTTAACTGCCATATAAAAGAAAACGCTGTGAATTTTTTTTATAGCCAGGTATAAACTGAAGTGTTTTCAAAGCTTTCTAAGCAGGCCGTCACAAGATATTTCTTATTTCCATGCTTAACTCTACTGTGAAAGTAATATAAGTTGATAAGTAGATGTATAAAAGCGCAAACAAGAGAAGAACAATGTAGGAAACAAGTTTAGATGGATGTTTAATAGAATAAATAAAACATTTATTAATATAAATATTTCAAGATACCGCGCTTTTTCTGGATCAGTTAAACTAAATAATGTTTCCTTATTTTTCCCCATACTTATTTTAAAACAGAACTTTTGCTATCTTAAATAAATTGGCATTGTTTTAGAAGTCTCTCTCGGAACATAAAAATACTTTCTTCTTTTAATTGACCACAAATTATTCAGAAAATTTTCTTGAAGGTGAAACGGCACGCGCGTTCAATGAACTAAAACAAACGAATAGCCAATTAAATAAATAGAGTGTGGTGTAGCGGTATAGCACGCGGTACGGATTACCGAGGACCTGGGTTCGATTCCCAGTGATGGTCTTATTTTTCTGTTTTTTCTGTGCATCTATATTTCAGTTTGTATTTTCAATTTCGGTTTTACGGGATGACCGTAAAAGTAAAAATTTGGAATTGAAATAAAAAATACAAAAAGATTCCAAAAACCAATCTTAATTTGATTGCTTAGAAACGATATCTCTTGTCCGGGTGAGCGGTTAGTTCCAAAGGAATGCCGAAAAAGTTTGAGGGCTTACGGCATAGATGTCGCTAGCGTCGCTGCTTAAGTGACTAAGTAAGAAACACAAGCTGAGATATAAGGTGCATAGGGAAATTCGTGTCGGTACCGTTGACCATCAGTGGTGTAGCGGTATAGCACGCGGTACGGATTACCGAGGACCTGGGTTCGATTCCCAGTGATGGTCTTATTTTTCTGTTTTTTCTGTGCATCTATATTTCAGTTTGTATTTTCAATTTCGGTTTTACGGGATGACCGTAAAAGTAAAAATTTGGAATTGAAATAAAAAATACAAAAAGATTCCAAAAAACCAATCTTAAATAGAGTGCCGTTTTTTCAAACAGTGAAACGCTGTTTACACTATGAAAGAGATTTACTCTGGCTGGATTTGTCTTTATTTGTCTTTACGACAAAATAATTTGTCTTTATTTGTCTTTACGACAAAATAACCGTAAAGGAAATGCAGGTTTATTCGCGCAATTGTACTGTGAGTTTCAGTGGAGTAACTGAGCACGCAATCGCTTGATCACGTAGCGTATGGTGGGTCCACATTTGTATCAGTTGTGTCATATACTTGTATCATAGAGTTCAGGCGTATTGTATCGAGCACGAGTGCCCGATTGTTACGCTCACTTTGTGCATAACGTTAAGCTAAATTGTCGTCCATTTTTTCTCTCTTTTGGGTCGAGCTCTCGTGTCTGAGAATTGTGGTCAGTTATATCAGGTTGCATCCAGTGGGACTATTACGGTCGTGTAAAAATTAGAGAATGGAAAATCTTTCACTTGGTGATCCATCTCGTTGGTAAAGGACTGCACCATCTTCTGCCTCCAGTGTTCCAATCATTATCCGTTTTTGCAGACTTTACGCCCTGTATGTCCAAAATATGAAAGAATCCGTTGTTATTGGCATATCGTTGACAAACCTCCATATTCAGTCGTAGCTTAACATACCTGACCGTATCATCGATACCGTATCCCTTGATTATGAGAGAAGAACTCAGTACAGTCAAGGGCACAGATATCCGACACTGCCAAAATTACAAAAATATGTATACACGACTTTATGCACTTAACATTAAGGCCGTGTATACATATTTTTGCAACTTTGGCCGTGTCAAATACAAATCAAAATTAAATTCAAAATTCAAATCATTTATTCAGTAAAGCGGCCGCAATGGGCACTTTTTCACCATCATTGCCAAGAAGAATGCGCCGCAAGAAACTTGGCAGAAAGTCATTTTTTCAACATAAAATAATTACAAATAAAATACTTAAAAACTACAAAAATACAAAAAAAATAATAATACAGGGATGTCGATATCTTTACCCTTTCCTGTACAGATCACGGTGACAATATCTACTGATTGCGTTACACGTATCCGATATGTTGTGCATAGGTTACTTAAGAGACGCGGTGCAACACGGATTACAACGTAATAGGCCCTATACTATGAAGTGCAAAATTCGAACTTCGTATCTTGCCACCCCGCTGACGCTATATTATTTAATACGAGAGTGAAAGGTACGGTACTATATGAACTTCGATTTTTGAATTTCGTAGTAGCTCCCCAGATACAGCTAGTTGCGTGATCACATCTTATTGTGAAACTAACCTGATGCTATGCGACGAAGATTACGATACGTTACAATGATACAAATGTGGACCCACCCTTACTTATTGTGACCGGACGACGACGGCAAGACCACGCCACTGGCGACGAGCCATAATCAATTCCAATGGTGCGTTTATTGCAGCTGAACTAGCCTTTATACTACGGAGTTCTAAATTCGAACGCTAATAGTAATTTTAATAGCATAAGATAAAGAGTGAGAGAGGGATACGAACTTCGAATTTCAAATTATGGAGTAAAAGAACTGTGTGTTTTGGGAATACAGGCGTGATGTTTGTGGGTGTGTTTATGGAATAACTGTGTCGTAAGCAACGTGACTTACCCACATATCAATGAATTACGACGTTTAACCTTACTACGCTGCTCGCTCACACGTGCAAGACAGTGACGTTTGTGTGACACATATGTTTTAACGCAGAAAGTGTAAATATATTTTGACCTCGACTGTACCTAAAGTAAAGCAAAGCTTTAATAACGTAATGAAAAAATACATAGTTGTGAAAAGTTACGTGCAAATTAATAAATTTTATAGTAGATCAATAATTAAAAGTTTTTGTGAAAATTTGATTAAAGTAATTAAAATTAAATAGTATCTACACAGTATTATTCATTTAAATAATAAATATAAATATGTTTTTTGCTTAGTACCCATAACACAAGCTTTGCTAAGCTTACTTTGGGACTAGGTCAATTGGTGTGAATTGTCCCGTGATATTTATTTATTTACGTCAAAAATAAATAGACAAATTCGATTATAATCAACGCTTAAAAAGGTACGAGTATAAAGCAACAGCATACCTAGATAAGTTACGTTAATAAAAAAAAGTTGCGTTAATAGAGTCTGTGACCGACAGGCGGACAAACGGACGAACAGTGTAGCTACAATACGGTACGGAACCCTAATAAAGCTTTTGATAATGCTAAGAAAAATCAATATAAGTCAATATAATTCAAAGCAAGCACATCAGTTTAAGTACTTAGGTACTTAAGTTCTTCCCGTTTAATCGAAAAAGATTTTTCCAAGAGAGCCTTAGAGCGACTTTGATGAATTGCTAAGAATTACAGGGATTATCAGTTAGTATCCCTCCAACTGAGCCGCCGTAAAATGCTAGACTGTTAAACAAATGTAATTAATAGTACATTGTGTCTTAAGGGCGGTAAATAAGGAATTACGAACGAGAGTCTATTAGAAGCCCGAATTCGAAGACGGAGGGCTTTAATGAGTCGATGTTCGTAATTCTAGTACCGCCCGTGCGACATACAATGTTTTTCATCACATTTGCGAGTAAAATTGTATATTTGTAAAAGAAAAACTAATATTTTATCAAAAATTGCCGATACCGCTGATTGCGCTCTTGGCAATCCGCAGCATGTGCATGGCGTGCGTGTGCAGCGCGCGCACGGAGCAGCAGCACGCCATGCAGTAACAAACTCATTTACCGACCTTGGGCTTCATGGCATGAAAATTAGTACGGGGAATGACTCATTTACCAACCACGGGTTTCATGACAAGCACATTAAGGTCGAGGGTTTTATTTGGGGGGTTGCAACCAAGGTAGCCTGCATGTTACGACACTGTTTATGAGCAAGTGTGATGAAAAAATATATACAGTACATATTGTTATGCTCGCACAGTGCCTTTTACGTAGGTATTCATAGAAAGTTTCTCATTTCTGTAAAATGCCGCAAATGTACAGTAAAAATGTAAAAGATATTATTATCCTTTCTGCACGAGTGTGTAAAAAAGTATTTCTTTAATTTGCCAAATATCGTTATTCCATGTTATTTTAATTAGTAATCAATGGGACCAAAGTTGAGACTTAATAATCCAACTTCCACAAATAATAAAACATTTGACATAAGAAAAGTGATAATGTGTTTACCTACCAATTTATTATTAGTATAAGTATCATTATACTTTATCAGTAAAAGTATATACTTAAACGTTTTTTTGCCAACTGCGACCTCCGGACTCAAGGGGGCCACTACGAAATTCGAAAATCGAAGTTTATATCTTACCGTCCCGCTGACGCTTATGTTATTTAATACGAGAGTGAGAGGGACGCTACGACACGAACTTCGAACAGCACTGCGGTGTGGAAGGCAAGGGACGATTCTTTTTGGAATATAGTGTGGTGATTTACACTATATTCCAAAAAAATCGTCTTAAAGATTCACTACGAGCCTCAAACGATGACCACGATTGAAGCAACAGCTTTTTAATATGACTAAAGTTAACAATAAAGATTTGATTACACAAAACTAGACCAGTCTATTTCAGACTACGCATGCTCGCGCCACAGATTAGTAAAGACAAGATGTTTGTCGTGAGCATTATGTTTTTTTATTCCCGCGGAATATTTCAATGTTTCGGAATAAAAAGAATCCCCCGTCTATGTTCAAAATTTATTCCGAATCATTTATTCAAAAAATATGTATACCTACTTGATTGTCAGAAAACAACACACTTTTTAATAATAATTGTACCTATTTAAGTAAAAACTCTCAACAGTATTCGATTAGGTACCACAAAACCAAACCCTGGGTTAATCAATCCAAGGTAAATTCAAAGCGGAACAACCCGCAGACAAAATGATTGTTTACGTCTGAATGACTCTTGGAGGATCCTTTTTATTGATTCCTTCGTATATATATTTGGGAGAACAGAAATTGTTTGTTTTGTAATACTTTTTCGGAAAATATCTCAGGCACGGCTAAGTGGTTCGAGAAAATTCGTTCGAAATATCCGAGATGTTTTGTCAACAAGGCATTTCCATTACAACAACGAAATACAAATACATATTTATTTACATTTTCCTTCGTTTCTGTTGATGTTATTGTTTTCACGAATGGTACTATTTATTTGGTAAAGATGGTGTAATTTAATTTCATGGAATCGCCAAGTCAATAGATGTAGGTAGCTTTAAATTATTACAACAAATATTAGGTACACATTATTTATATATTTTAGAATAAATCAGGTCATGAAAATATAATACATCATAAATAATTACAGACCCGAATAATATGTAAAAAATATAACAAAAATTTAACCGACTCCAAAAACCATGAAAATAATTTTCTACCAGTTCGAAAACTGTGCCTGCTCGAGCCAGCAGGAATGAGCCTACAGTCATTATCTCCTCTATCTTATCTATTGAGCATCTATCACTCCCCGCTGGCTGTGGCTGAAATAGGTATGTATTATGGACCAATTTTAAATTATCTTGTATAGTTCCTATTTTAAAACATTTTGTATATTTCCCATTTTAAATGCGTCGACTTGCAATTCATACAGTTTCTGAAATTACAATGATTCAAAAATATTATGATTCAAACTAAATATATCTTTTAGGTAGAGTCATTCACGATGACGCGTGCCGTTGTTCTTATTACAATGTCATTAATGTCTAATTTTGACAAAATCACACGTCTTCGTATATGGCACTAGGTATACCCTCAAGTCTATTAACAATGTCCCGTTATATTTAGTATTTTCCATGGTCAAGTAAACAGGTCCCACATGGCTCGTTTAGTATTTGCCCACATAATAGCAAATCACTATTATTAAGTAGCTTTCCGGACCACAGTTTTGCCGTCGCATACTGTTGTATGATGTGCTTTACATTTTAGCGCGCAGGGGTTTTAACCCTTTTATCGTAACAATTTATTACCGTTAGTTATAGGGTTGGAGGATAAAGCTGGGAAAATTTTCCAGAATGTAATTTTGTTGGCTAATATTGGCTAGTGCGCCAGTGTAAATGAGGAAGTTGGTTTGAAATGCTGATTAAAAAAAATATGGGGATAAATAATACATCCAATGAAAATTTGTCCAACCTAAAACCTAAAATGTGTTGTTAAAACCTAAAATTGCCAAAAGTGGCTCCGAATCAACGTTTCGTGTGCTCTGCCTACCCCATTTGGGAATACAGGCGCGATGTGTGTGCGTGTGCGTGTGCGTGTGCGTGTGCGTGTGCGTGCGCGTGCGCGTGCGCGTGCGCGTGTGCGTGTGTGTGTGTGTGTGTGAAAATTTGTCCATAGAGTGGAGACATGATAAGTTAACTAACACAGGAATCAAAATCCACTTTCAAATTTTACTCAATTCAATTCTTGAAAGTATAGCTCCATCGATACTATCGACGATTCCGTCAATTTCGAGGTTGGAAAAGACACTCAGTTTAGCCGTTGTTCGGTACATTCAGAGTGCGGTAATCGAATGAGAACCTAAAACAAGACAATACAAACATCAAATTTGTTAAACTACCTACAAAAATAATTTGTTAATTTTAATAAATTTTAATAGTACAGTTATAAGGGGGGTGTGTGCTATTGCAAAAAGAAAATTTAAATTGACAGCGCGAGGATTTTACTCATTAATTCTATTTTGACTTGACAAAATGACATTGACATTGGGGCTATTCACGTTTTTGGGGTTCCGGAGGTAAAATGGCAAAAACGGAACTCTTATACTTTCGCTAGTTAAGCTAGAAAGCTGTAATTTTGCACGAATAATATATGTATGTAAACTATGCCGGCAAAATACGAGTAGTACAATAAAAAATTCAAAAAACATTTTTTTAGTGTACCTATAGACATATCGTTATATGGGGTATAGTTGGACAGGTCTTTTAATCATTAGGGGGTTGCTAAAACGATTTTTCGATTCAGTGATTTGTTTGCAAAATATTCACCTTTAAAGTGTAAATTTTCATTAAAATCGAGCGTCGTCATCGTCGTCGTCGTCCCCCCCCCCTCTAAAATCTAAACATAAAATTTAGTGGAAAATTTTTAAAAAAATCAGAATGGTAGTAAGTATATCAAACATTCAAGGAAAACTATAACGGCTAAGTTTGCTTGTGAATTATTAGTAGTTTAAGAGTAAATAGCAGCCTAAGGTATACAATATACCTAAACTTGGAAGATTCCGTATAAAATACGAAATCCTTAGAAAAATATTTTTTTTTTTTAATGGCTACGGAACCCTATTTTGGGCGTGTCCGACACGCTCTCTTCCGGTTTATTAATTTTATGCAAGATCTCTAACAAGAGGGCTAACATGTTTTCCCTGCTCATCCACTGTAAAGGTCTCTACACAATCATCACACCGTATCGTATCATGACCGTACTAGCAACGTGTCAGGCAAAAATATGTTCTTTGTATCGAAAAGTATGAGACTATTTCCCACTAGCACGTTTCGTAACCAATCGTCGCCGTCGCGTAAAATGTATGCGTTTGACATTCCGTTTGACACTCCGTCTGAACGCTCCTATTACGGCCATGGCATGATACAGTGTAATGTGTAGAGACCTTAAAAGTAAAAAACTATTAAGCTATATATGAACTACGTGAAACTACTAGGAAAGTGAAACAATGGTTAAAGTTTGTAGGTAACTACTCGTAGGTAGTCTGCAGTTCCTAATTATAAAGCTGCAGTCTACGGGTTTGTTTTGCAAACAATTGTTTCAACCCTCCCCCTAGTTTCACTTAACCCGTCTAACCTTACGCACATTATTATTTGTGTTTCACATTACTAAAAAATAATTTTTGGACTAAAAATATTTTGGGATTTATGTACTGCGGCATGATCGGATTCCTTCCTGCAGAACATCATAATGGGTAATTTACCCGGGAAGCGAAAACCAGCTACAGACGTAAGATGTCTTGGCTCCGTAAAATCAGGGAGTAGACAGAGATTAAGTACCTAAGTAAGCTCTCGAACAACTATTCAGATCGGCGCTTGATAAGAAAACTAAATTACTTTTTTTAATGAAAGAAGGGAAAAACGAACATGCGGGTCACCTGATGGGAAGCAATCACCGCCGCTTTTAGACTCCGCAACACGAGTGGTATCGATAGGCTCATTTTAACTTAACCAACTTATAAAATTTGATAAACCCCCGACATTGTCATTTCAAAGTTCAATATCGCAAAAGCGGATGAACCGATTTTAACGTTACATGGCTAAGAACTACACAATGAATCTCTCATTCACGTATAAAAATTGCATCAAAATCGCTTCATCCGTTTAAGAGCTACAATGCCACAGACAGACAGACAGACATTGGCTTCAAACTTATAGTTAAAATTTATTTTTGGCATCGGTGGTTAAAAATATAAGGAGCCGACTGTCGACCTTAAGTAATGGAGTGTCACTTGAAGGGTTCTCCTGTGGAAGCCCGAAAACTTTTAATCCTATTTTCACTACCACTAATTTCATTAGCCCTAAAATGGAAATGCCGATATTTTTAATTTTCCTAACTATTCATTAGCCCTAATTTTAACATTCCGAATTTACGTTATATTTAATTTCACTAGCCCTAAAATCAAAATGCCGATTTTTTATTTTCCTAAATATTCATTAGCTCTAATTTTAGCATTCCGAATTTACGTGGTACCTAATTTCACTAGCCCTAAAATCAAAAAGCCGAATTTTTGATTTTCCTAACTTTTCATTAGCCCTAATTTTAGCATTCCGAATTTACGTTGTACCTAATTTCACTAGCCCTAACATCAAAAAGCTAAAACATTAATATTCGTCAAATTTATTGATTGGAACACCTTAATTTAGCAACATATTGAATAGCATCCATCCAACCTACTTTCCTAGTCGGAGTTATCTTGACTGCTATAAAAAAAGTCGCTTCTGCTCCAAACCGTCTTGCTCGCTCGCTTCACTCGCTCGCACGAATTATATGTTATCTTTAGTACAAGTAAACATTAGGGTTTATAATTTTAGGTCTATTAATCTTTAGGAATAATCATTATTAGTTTTAGTTATATTAGAACATTTAATGTTTAGTACAAGTAACCATTAGGATGAAAAACTTTAGGTCTAGTAATCAATTCGGACATACAAGTTTAGCTGTCATGATATTAGGGCTAATGAAAATTATATCTAACGTTGATATGCCTAGTGAAATTAGCTTTTATGATATTCGGTCTAGTGAGGGTAAACCCACTTGAAGCCTATAATGTAAGTTTGAGCGAACTTTACTTTTACTTATACTAACTTTTCCTTTAATTCGATTCCCAGAGCCGAAAGGTAGTAAAGGGCAGTGCTATTAGGAAGTCTTTCCGTAAGCCATTCCGAGCCACGCATTCTGTCGACAGTGACGGATCACCGCGAGAAACGGGTCACTCAATGTTCCTATTATAATGAAAAAATGCTCCATGGTGGATTTGCTGTCATATTCTTACATGTTCATAAGTTATTTAAGATTTCCTCTTGTCTGTTTGCGAAACATTATTGACGAAGTAAATCCTACTGATTCAAGTAATATTATACCTAAATGCAAAATGTTGTACATATGCATGTTTGTTACTCCTTCACACTAAAACGATTGGACTGATTTGGATGAAATTTGATATGTAGATAGCTGGACATCTGGAATGACATATAAGCTACTATTTATCACGATACTCCCACGGGATCGGAATAAAACCTCAAAATTTCAACCGCTAGGATTGAAGAGGTCACAATTGGCGCAGGCATATAGGTACAACGTTACTGACGTTCACGATACAATTTTTGGGAATTCCTGCTGCTGCTAGTTCTGATAGCTTCCACGTGCGAAGCCGCAGGTAAACACTAGTTAACTATATTCTATATAAGATGGCAGCCGTCGGTGAATTTGTAAAACTCACGGATTATTTTAGAGAATTTACTGAAGAACGTCGAATATTAATTAATTTTTGCCACAAAGAAATCTGATTTATTAAATTACTTCATTATTGGCGCATGAGATATCTCTTTGTACCCAAGTCTCAAACATTCTTTATTTAGCTCAACACCACGAAAAATAATGGGATTACAAATAAAAGGTAGGCCTAAGTAGACTTAACACCTCTGTATTTTCTCTAAAGTGGATATTTATTCTCCATTGTTGTTTTTCCACGTTCCGACTAAATTAGCAACAATCGAGTCCTGAACCTCATCTGATTACATTGTATAGTAACGTTCGACATCGATTTGACGGGAAAACAATAGCGGTTTGTCTGTAATTCCCTCCGACACATAAATGTTTTTCGATTACACTGTAGCCTACTGTAAGGGCCAAAGATGAGAGACTACTTTCTAGCCAAAAGTTGCCTCTGAACAACTTTTTGTGTGTAAATCTGTTTCGAATGATAAAAAGAAGAGCGAAAAGCAAATGCTAGAAGGGTGGGTGTATAAAAAAACTGGCCAAGTGAGAATCAATCTCGCGCGTGTAGATTCCGTACAAAGTAGGTATCAATAAATTACTGTTTTTTTATTTAAGAGGGGGCAAACGCGCACGCGGATCACCTGATGGGAAGCAATCACCGCCGCCCACGGACACCTGCCAACACGAGGAGTATCACAGGTGCGTTGCTGGTCCTTCGAGAGAATGCTAGGCTCGTTTTTTAAAAATCCCTAAGCTGTACCGCTCCGAAAACACTGTCCCAGGAAGCTGGTTCCATATTGTAGTCGTGCGTGGAAAAAGTTTCGCTTTGTTGCACTCGCTGTGCTAGCAGAACTTTGCTCCTAACTTACTTTGACTTTGACTTTAAATTCACACAGTACAGTGCAGGGCAGTGCAGCGCTTTAGATTGACATAGGCAGACATAAAAAAAAAACAAATTTTCAGACTTTTTTTATTAGTTGTGCCATAAAAGCTCCCTTCATACTAAATTTCAAGTTTCTAGGATAAATGGAATTTGTTTTTTAAACTATCGTGACAGTATACGCGGGCATTCAAAAATATCTGACACGTCCTACTGCCCATAGAAATAGAGTCGTATCAGATATTTATGCACGCTTTATTGTGTCAGATATTGGTGTTGGTGATTGTACCGCTGTAATGCTGTGTCATTTTATTGCTCAACTACGTAGCAGTCGAAGATTTCGGGGCTGTTTCACCATTCATTGATTAGTGTTAACTGACGGTTAAATGTGATGCCGTCTCCGTCTACTTAAACAAAACAAATAGAGACGGCGGCATCACATTAAACCGTCAGTTAACACTAATCATTGGATGGTGAAACAACCCCTTAAGGGGTATTTTTACAATTACCCCCAGCGCGGGCATGGTGTGACCTCCACGACTCAACGAGGGAGCAAAATATACGGGACTATATATATCCTGTACTTTCATGCATGGCCAGTACAATTTCCTGACGACAACGGATGGCCAAGTGGTTAGAGAACCTGACTACAAAGTTTGAGGTCCCGAGTTCAATTCCCGGCCTGGGCAGATATTTGTATGAATAATACGAATGTTTGTTCTCGGGTCTCGGATGTTTAGTATATATTTAAGTATGTATACGTATTAATCTATATAAGTATGTTTATCCGTTGCCTAGTGTCCATGTACAAGCTTTGCTTAGTTTGGGACTAGGTCAATTGGTGTCAAGTGTCCCATGATATTTATTTATTTATATATTTATAAAAAAAGCCGTGGTTGCCTAGTGGTTTGACCTATCGCCTCTCAAACAGAGGGTCGTGGGTTCAAACCCCGGCTCGCACCTCTGAGTTTTTCTAAATTCATGTGCGGAATTACATTTGAAATTTACCACGAGCTTTGCGGTGAAGGAAAACATCGTGAGGAAACCTGCACAAACCTGCGAAGCAATTCAATGGTGCGTGTGAAGTTCCCAATCCGCACTGGGCCCGCGTGGGAACTATAGCCCAAGCCCTCATGTTCTGAGAGGAGGCCTGTGCCCAGCAGTGGGACGTATATAGGCTGGGATTGATTGATTGATGATATTTATATGGCAAATTCACGGTCTTCCTTGTGGACGGTGAAAGCAAGATCCAAATGGTGGTTAAACCCGATTGAACAAGCTATCCTTTCTGGGTTGTTTCCGGGGTGATAAATGAACGTTACCTACACATTGTTCACCCCTTTATGAGCGTTTGCAATGCCGATAGATACTCGGTCTTAATTTAAGGCCGCGGTCGGGGTTTAAAATTGCGGACTGGAAAGCAATAACAATCCCTTGGTTATTGTAAGGATTATTCAAATTGACTCGGGCCCAGTTTATTGTTCTCTGTTAACAGAAGGTTTGTTGTAAAATCACGATACCGTTAACGTGTGCAGCTGTGTCAATAGGCTAGCCAAAAATAACTTAGAATTAGTTTTGATTTTTTTTAATAATTGACAGTATGAATTCAGCGCAAAAAAATATATTATTATTTTTAAGCTTTTTAGTTTTAGTTTCTGTAAAATTAATTTAATATCAATGTCGTAGTAGACTTTTCAAACTTTTTATTTTATTTGCAATGTTTGATTATTTGTTTACAAACACCACATACAGTATGAATAAACCTTATTTATCCCAGGCTTGCCCAGCCAAATGAATTAAACATGTCTTTAACGCCCCTACAAAAACAACCAATAAATGTATTTAAAAAATTCTAACAATCCGTTTAAATTCCAACTTTGAACAAATTCCATGAAAAAGTACGTTTTTGTCATACCCTCGTATACAGGGTGTGATAAACGACATCATTTTTATTCGGAACTGCGCTACAGCCTACCGATGTGTTTGTATTGTTAGTCAGCACAATGACTGGCGTATGTGTATTTTGGCTCCAAAAATGTACCACCTAAAACTAAGACTAGAACTAGCACTAAAACTATGTAACTAGGTGACACAGCAGGATACCAAAAATGTCCGCACTCCAATGACAAATCGATCCGTGGAAATGTAGAGGTGAGGCGAGGGTTAATGAAAATGCGAAGTGCTGGCAAATACTTCAATGCTCATTAGGCTGATAGGTAGGCATGTGGTAGGAACGTAGATAATTAGATCATTATCGTATTATCGTCATCAAAATTGTGTAGATACGCATCATAATATCGACTTTCACAAGACCTATAAACAGAAGTACGAATATTTTGAACATGAAACTACCGTGAGACTCACTCATATTAAATGATATTGTAACGGACGGATATTGTATTGTAGCGTGCTCCTTTGAAGAAGGGCTACAAAAAAGCTAAACTCGATTTAAGACGTGAGCTATCGTTACAATATCATTTAATAGAAGTACCTACGAATATTTAAAACCGAATGTTATTTCACCGAAGGTTTTATAATCCCAAAAGTATATTTTATCAAAAGTTTACAAACCCGAAGACTATAATCATGAAGGTAAATATTTATGTCTAGATTTTATCGAACAATAATGTAGATTTAATAACTTATTGGTCCTAAGGTCCTGGCGCTTCGCCGCCGCTACAGCGGAACACTAGCATTGCGTGCGCGGCTCGCGCTTTGCTGTCATAAAATAAAAGTCATATTTGTACTTAACAATCCTCGCTTCGCTTGTCGTCGTACCTATTTTTTCTGAATCTACGTGATACGGATAGACATTTATTTTACGGTGTAATCGTAACAGATAGTTATATTTATGTTACATTAAATGAAGCAGTCGACATTATAACTTCCAGTATGTACTTAAGATCATTTAAAAATTGTTATTTCAACATTATGGGCTGTCGGCATTTCATGCTCTCAGCATTTTGATTTTCGATAAGCGTCGAAATTTCAGGTAGGTATTATGATATGTGCCTCCAAAATTGCAATGTCTAATGTTATAAAGTTGACAAAACGTGCAATTCCACGGCAATTTCGCATAAACACTATCCACGTGGACAATCACGGTGTTCCCGTTAACGGGCGTAATATAACAGCACCCTATGGCTGTCGGAATTTTACTATTTATTGAACTAGTATTACGTCTATGGCTTGACATATTTCATCAAACATCGGAAAGATATTCTACCTCGTTACAGAATCGGGAAAAATATGAAACATCTACTTTTCATGGAGCGTTCCACATTATTCCTAGAGATTTGGCTTTATTGAGAATAACGTTTACATTCTACTAATATCCTACTGATATCATAAAAATTAAGTTCACAGAAAAGCACTGAACCAATTTAGATCAAAAAATATTTTCAGAAGCTCTTATTTATTTATCTGCAAATTTCAGAAGTTGGATTTCAGCCACATCTAGTTTTATCGAATCGACTTGATTTTTAGGGTTCCCTAGCTCTGAAGAAAAAACCCTCACAGGATTACTCGCGTTTCTGTCTGTTTAAGGACATTAAATTTATTAAATCAGGCTTTACTTTGCGGAGGTCAATATCAATCTAACAATCTAATCTAATCATGAGTCTAACATCTGGTAGCATGTTGTACTGTTGTGTTGCTCTGAAGCTGAGCTCTGGTTGAGTTCGAAACGGTTAGTGTAGTGTGGTGGTGGTGATAGATGGGTTTGTGTGATTTGTGTGTGTTCATACAGTATGGAGGTGGAGAAACTGCATGAACAGGCATATCTTTCATAAGCTTGGCTATCATAAGGTCGTGAGCAAAGAAATTATTTTATTTAATTAAAGATATCTAGTTTTGATGACGATGTAAGTAGGTACTGTCAACAAAAAAGATTGTAACAAAAGTAATTTTCTTACAAAATGTTCTGCATGATTTTTCCCTGAATATTATTAGGTATTATTATTATCTATCTATCTAACCTAATACCTTTAAACGAACAATTTGTAAGTATACATATATGTATATATATAATCAGAATCTCGGAAACGGCCCCAACCATTTCGATGAAATTTGGTATGTGGGGTTTTAGGGAACGACAAATCGATCTACGATGGGAAAACGCTATTATCTAGTTTTAGCCCGAGCAAAGCTCAGTCACCCAGGTACTTATTATTGTGTGTTCCCGTAAGTAGATTATATACCGATTCTTCTGAGATGAAGTCACGGAAAGAAAAAAGAAAAAATTGAAAACACCCGACATTGTCATTCCGACGTTCAAT
Source organism: Choristoneura fumiferana (assembly GCF_025370935.1). Lineage (NCBI taxonomy): Eukaryota > Metazoa > Arthropoda > Insecta > Lepidoptera > Tortricidae > Choristoneura > Choristoneura fumiferana. The sequence goes on along the minus strand of NC_133475.1, from coordinate 7,780,280 downwards.
ATCCCAAAAACAGTTCAACTGATTTAATCAAACAGCTAAGAACCCCAGTAAAGAAACTCGCTTTCACGTAAAAAAACCGAATCGGTCCATCTGTTTGAGAGCTACGATGCCACAGACAGATAGACAGAAAGACATTGGTGTTAAGTTTATAACACCCCTTTTTGCGTTGGGGTTAAAAATTAACGCCAAGTTCATTTAGCTTCAAGCCTATCTGAAGGTCAAGTTCAACGTTCATTCTCCAAACCACAGCAGTGAGTTTGACAAATAAGAAAACAAGTCCCTAAATCAAACCTCTCAAGATAAATCTTTTGGAGTGAAACCAAATGAATATCGTTTTTCTTTGTCTCTGCATTGCTATTTATTAGTCTGAAACCATACATATCAATAAGTAATTGTTATTTGAGAAACGTGACTCGCCTAATGTTTGTATTCTTCTAATACTATAAAAATGTGAAAGTATGTAATTTGTTTGTGGGTTTATTTAATAGATTATGTTGAAATTTTACATTATTGATAAGTATATCTAGTATGAGAGGGGATAGCGGATTGTCTACTCTAAAGTGTCGCATGCGCAAGGATAATTTATTATCAGTCACGGATAAATTATGGCTGAGTTATGCTCAATTTTAGGTATTGAGCACAGTAGTATCTAATGACTTCGCAATTTAAACTAAATCAGCATCAAAACTTAATTTCAATAGAAAATTCAATTGTCTAAAGTTTCTAAGTATTAAGTTTGTGGTAGACTGGGAGGTGGCAATGTAGTTATTATATTTTTTTCAGTTATTTAGATCCGTAACTTGTTTTGGCACTTTATGTACTTACTAAATGAACGAGTTTATTTGATTCTCTGTTTTTATACGTCGCTTGCTTGAAGGTTGTTTACACAATAAAATTCCGAAGACAACATTTTACCTTGGTACTTAATTGTTTTTCAATTTTGTCTGCTGATATTTCTAAAATATACCATATTACAAGAAAATAATTTTCCGTGAACCCTTTTCTCGAGCTAAAATTCGTATAAACGCCCTTATTATGCAACTCTATGATATACCAATAGTAAATAATGATGCACACCTTAATTATATGTGCCAATACGGTATTTGACAACTCCTGATTTTGCCGTATCTTAATATTATTATGGAAATATAGATAAACAGATAGTGTTTAGCGAAGAGAAAATTTAAATCGGTTGAAAATTGGATTTATAGTGATTTTTTGAAAAATCTATATACCTGTCACTTTTTCAAACGCTTTTCTCTGTGCAGCAAGTATGGCGGTACTGGCGTGTGACGTCACATGCCAGTATGTCTTTCTCTGTCTAATTTTGAATTTCAAACCTTTATAACTTAGTTATTTGTAAAGGTAGCTTAAAAATTGTTTTTCTATGCGATAACAGGCACTGTGTAGTTTTAATTTATAAAACATGTACAAAACAGTCAAATACCGTATTTTTCAATGAATAAGTTATTGAGAAATCGAAACTATTTAACTTTTTGTGTAACCCCAGCGGAAGTCTGCGCGAGCGATTAGCGGTCACTAGACGCGACGCGTCCGCAATTATTCTTTGAATGAATCCTACAGTTTTATAATTTTTAGTAGTGTTTTTCATTCCAAAAATTAAGTGAACAATTATTAGTGATGGGACATTGTTTCCTATTAGTTTTGTAAGTTAGTGAACGAATGGAGGCAATAATGTGTTTCGAATTGTAAGAACAACGAAATGGGCTCGCGGGACTTGGAAAGTCCGAAGTCATTCAAATAGGGGCGGCCTGAAAAAAAAAGTTGCTAGAAAACTTGTGAAAATAGAAATAACGGAAATGTAATGTTTCCAGGGTTGCCTACCTCGTTGTATGAACCTATGTGTAGTTTTGTCACAAATCGCCAAAGCATATGATAAAATAATATGTTACGAGGGTGACGCTACTAATACATTCTGCGCAGTCGAAGTAGCGTGCAAAAACTAGTTAAACATAAATGTAATAATTGTGTGCGCAAAAACTCGATTGTTCTATAAAATAAAGGCTTTTGTCGGCAATTCGCTAAAGTCCACAATGAAATTACAAAGCAAACATTAACTTATTAATTAATAATTAGGTGTCGGGACTTTGCTGTTTTATATTTATATCATAAGTGGGTACGTGTGCGTTAATTATTAAATTAACGCAACAGTATGCCTACGAAAAACATGTCTCTGTCTTTATTAATTTGGTGGTGATCTCTTACCATCAGGAGGCCCATTTGCTCGTTTGCCATCCAGTCAAATAAGAAAAAAAAAAAAAAAATTAAACTCTTTTTACGACTATTTATCTGTGAGCTTGCTTTTACTCAATGCTTCGTTCACGTGAAGCATTAAAATTTGACAGTTTTAGTCCAGGAATTTGACTTTTATAATAATATACACAACAACATTTATTTATTTTTCATTATGTTGCACCAATTTTAATCAATTGATTTTTCGTATGGTAGTAGTTAATACTATTTGCAATTTATATGATTTTTTTTATAGGTGTACCTTTAAAAAAACTTGTTGGAATGAGCTGTCAAAAAATAAATTGTCATTTTTTTCACGTATAAAGTATAAATAAAATTGTAGGGTATACTCCCACAAAAACTACGTAGGCTGTGATTTAGTTTCAATGCTTTAGCTGCTATGGATTAGGAGAAAAACGAGTTTGAAAAAAAAAATTATGAAAATACATTTTTGGCATTATTTCTGTTCAAGATAGAAGGCTGAAAGTTCGAGTGATTACTAGTGATGAGGCGAAAAACAATTGACATTTACCAATTCAACTATATCTCACAGGGGCCACATGTCCTTCCTTAGCCAGCTAAACCCTTTTTTCGGATTATTTCTGCAGGTTAGGTATTGGAAAAGTTTGACCACCCTTGTAAGTTTTGGTTCAAATTCAAACTATAATCACGCCTTTGACGCGGTATTTTGAACATCAATCATTGTATAGCAAGGTTTTTCAACCACCATTTTACAGGTGTTAGGACCTTGTGCAAGGTCCACCCGGATTGCTACCACCATCTTGCTCGCTAATCCTGCCGTGAAGCAGCAGTGCTTGCACTGTTGTGTTTCGGCGTGGAGAGTAAGATAGCCGGTGAAATTACTGGCACTTGAGGTATCCCATCTTAGGCCTCTAGGTTGGCAACGCATCTGCAATGCACCTGGTTGCAGATGTTTATGGGGGGTGGTGATCTCTTACCATCAGGAGACCCACTTGCTCGTTTGCCATCCAATCGAATAAAAAATAATACTTAATATAAAAAAAACCTCAAAAATATTGACGCATGTACCTACTGAATAATACTTTACCATTGTATTTTGTCAGAAAAGTTCGTACCTATTTTTCTTGCTATCTCAATTAGCTCCAGTAAACTTCAGTAATCTAGTTAAGATAGCAAGATAAATACGAACTTTTCCGACAAAATACGATGGAAAAACATTATTCAAATAGATCTGGGGATGTGAAACTAACTCAATCAACTGTTGAAATATTCCGGAATTATTTGAAAAGTTACAAACTTATGTAGTTTATCCTCCAATGCATAACATTTTGGAATACGCCTGTCAATAAATACTGATACACTAGCCACGTAAAAAACTGTCCCAAAATAAGCATATAATTATTTGCTTTGTGTTAAATGTCTAAATTTCAATAAAAAGTTGATATCAAAAATTATATAAGTAATCAAACGGCTAACAAACAAGAAAACGAAAAATATTATTACTCAGTACACTGATTATTTCCAGCAGTACATAATCAGAAGCCATTGAAGTTATACCCCATAATATCAAACATCGTAAAAAATTCTTCTCGGCGAATAGGAGGGTTGATCGAGTCATTTCGCAGCGCACATCGCTCTTGAAAAATGATATCGTTTAATACTGGTATTTGTTGTTATGCTCACCGTTACTCAGTATGGTAAGCAAGAAAATTTTCATATTTTTTTTTAAGTTCATACTGAGTTTTGCAGGTGGTAGGACCTTGTGCAAGGTCCGCCCGGATTGCTACCACCATCTTGCTCGCTAATCCTGCCGTGAAGCAGCAGTGCTTGCATTGTTGTGTTTCGGCGTGGAGAGTAAGAGTGGAGAAATAACTGGCACGTGAGGTATCCCATCTTAGGCCTCTAGGTTGGCAACGCGTCTGCAATACCCCTGGTGTTGCAGATGTTTATGGGCGGTGGTGATCTCTTACCATCAGGAGACCCACTTGCTTGTTTGCCATCCAGTCGTATAAAAAAAAAAAAAAAAAAAGAGTAGACTCGCAACTGGCAAAGAAACGTGAAGGAGTAATTTGTAGACAGAAAATTTTGATATTTGTACCAGTTATGAACATAACTTTAAATGTTACATTTAAAATATGCGTAATATGTTTTTTTATACACCATAAAAGCCTAAATTATTGTTGCTGGCAGTCAAAGACGCGTAACTATTTTCATGAATAAAAAAGTCTTATTCTTGTTATAAGAAAGGAAAGAAACATAACTTTTACTTTCATGATGTGAAGGGTCCACGGAAAGAACGTGTCTAGTCACCTAAGCAACTTTTTGAGTTATACTCGTAGCGGTTTGAAAGTTAGTCATCACAAACAATTACTATGGTTACCATTTATTCAAAAGTTAAAAAAATATATGTTATATTGTTTTCAGATGATTTAATTCAATGGTAAGTCATAGTACTCTGGGAGCTCTACATATTGAAGTTAAAATCGCAATTTTAAAAAAGGTGACTAGGCATGTTCTTTCCGTGGACCCTTCATGTAAACTCACCATCGTGTTGCAAGGCACTCGATACACTGATCAAGTTTGTCAGGTCCCTTGAAGTGCGCGTGCCCGTTGCACTGGTACCGTATGGTGTATAATAACCAGGTATCGTAAAATGCGAGCAAAATCGATTGAAATGACGTATACAATTGTGAACTCTTCAATGAATTTTGCTTGCAACGACCAATAACGAACCTTGATAATTATCAATTAAATTTCTGTTAAAAACACACATCAATGACTAACCTTACCTAACCTAACCAACAAAAAGTTGGAAAACCCCTGACTTTGTCACTTCAAAGTTTAATATCTCAAAAACGGCCAAGCCAATTTTGATGAAACATGTCTAAGAACCATAGCTAGAAAACCTGGTTTCAAATAAAAAATCGCATTCAAATCGGTTCACCTGTTTAAGAGCTACGGTGCCACAGACACACACACACACAGATACACAGACACACACACAGCGGCCAAACTTATAACACCCCTTTTTTTGCGTCGGGGGTTAAATAGGCTAAATGGCTTCATCAATAGCGACACCATTTGTCAATCGCGTATTTGTCTCACTTTTGCGAGTAGTTAATATTTGGTTCTCGCTGTACAGTCAAAGGCAAAGATATCGACACGGCCAAAGTTGCAAAAATATGTATACACGGCCTTAATATTAAGTGCATAAAGTCGTGTGTACATATTTTTGCAACTTTGGCCGTGTCGATATCTTTGCCCTTGACTGTACCTACCGTCAAGGAGTCGACGCAAACTAAAAAAAAAACACTAATCTGAGGACGTTACGGTAAGGTAGTGAGCGAAATTAGCTTTTTAAATTTGTAGGCACACTTATATGCATTACGACCCACCTAAAACAAGTCTAGTGTTACACTGGAGTTTATGTGGCTCTTTCTTTTCATTTATTTTATCACGATCTCCGGCCAGTACCTCAGAGTACAGAGTACACGTACCGATATCAATCTTTCTCTGTCCGATTTTCTGCCAACAAATGAGGGACCATCAAAATAAAATAGTGTGGAAAAGGAATAGGACACGTTGCGGTTTCCAAATAATGGGGTTTTGTGAAGGTCCACTCCGTTACCCTGTATCTTTGTCAATTTATAAGACAATGTTGTGTTTTCTAGACGTTTTCGGGATTGCTACGCCAAGAGTGATGTCTGGTGATTCGTTAGTATTTCTAGTCCTGTCCTGGATCTTGTTATTTGTAGGCCGTTTCTTAATGTCACTTGATGTTGAACGATCGCAATTAAGTACTTAGTTGTGTTTCTGTGCGACTCAAAAATCATAAAACTGCAACCTGTATAGATGATCAAAATTAAAAAAAATAGCGCATTTGCCGCTTTGAGATGTGAATTAAGCAGAAATTGTACTCGTAATGCTGTGATCGATCAACGATAATTTTTAATGAAATAACTAGCAAATTAAATTAACAAAGCTATCGAAAATACAAACTGAAACATAGATCTATGTTTGTGTTATCTATGTGATCTATGATCTATGTTATTAAGCAATCAAATTAAGATTGATTTTTGGAGTCTTTTTGTATTTTTACATCTTTTGTCCGGGTGAGCGGTTAGTTCCGATGGAGTGTTGAAAGTTTCTCGAGGGCTAAAACATAGATGTCGCTAGTGTCGCTGCTTAAGTGACTAAATAAGAAACAAACAAGCTGAGATGGTACATCGAAGAAATTTGTGTCTGTACTCCAGTCCAGTGGTAGTGTAGGGCTATAACACGCAGCACGGAATGCTGAGGAACTGGGTTCAATTCCCAGCGCTGGTCTCTTTTTCTGGCTTTTCTGTGCATCTATGTTTCAGTTTGTATTTTCGATATGGATTTTACGGGATGACCGTAAAAGTTACAAAATTTGGAGTTGAAATAAAAAATACAAAAAGACGTCAAAACCAATCTTAATTAACAAACCTGATTGAACCGAGATATCAACACAATTAAAGCCAAAATCCAAATCTTTGATTGGCATAATGAGAGCTATTATTAGCAAAGCATCCGTATTTTTAACTGACTGCGAAGAAGGAGGGTTATGTGTTTGAGGCGTATTATGTACCTATGTACATAATATGTCTATTCCTATGTCCTCTCGTAACTACTCAACAGCTGAACCAATTTTGATAAATGATACGTCATTGGATTTGTCTTGATGACGCGAGTGACACAGGGTACATGAAATTCTTGAAAAATCAACATGGCGGATTTGTGGCGCCAAATTGAAAGTTTTCAAAAAATGATTTTTTTTTTCAAATCTATCGAATAGGCTTTCAAATGAAAGGTAATAAGTAGCCTGTTCTGAATGTATACGGGTTATAATAGTTTAAATCTACCATTTTCACAGAACTATTATAAAAGTGTGAAATAAAACTATAAATTAAAAAAAAAAACCCGACTGCCTTTTAAATACTAAAAAGAACAAAACAAGTCTAGTGGGCTAGAACTTTTTTAAGTAGCTAACTTAAAGTTCAACAGTCGGGTCGCGGGACCCATTTAAATCGTGATGCTCAAAAATTCTTAGGTACGTAATGGGGCCGACTGTTGAACTTTAAGTTAGCTACTTAACAAAGTTCTACCCACTAGACTTGTTTTCTTTTTAGTATTTTTAAGGTAGTCGGTTTTTTTAATTTATTATTTAATGAATAGGTACATTTTAAAGGAACTTCATTTTAACTTTTAAAAAAACCTACTAACCAACAGAAAATCGTAACATACAACAACAACAAACAAGTAAGTATTCAACAGAAGGTTGGGTTAGTTTGATGGAACATCTTTCTAAAAACAAATCAGGATTTCTAATCGAAGTTGATAAATAATTTCTCTACGTTCTACGATGTTCAAAAAGAGGCTTTAAAAGCGTGAAGTAAATGATAATAATTTTCAATTAACTTTTATAGGGATATTAAGTAAAAACTGATATTTTTTTAAATTCCAGCACCTTCAGATCTACTGAATACAAGACGTAAAAGCATTATTATTGAGACAGTAAACACTGAATAACCACCAGATAACCGTTGGGCGAGAAAAGTCCTCGAGTGGCGACCACGAACCGGAAGACGAAGCGTTGGCAGGCCTCCCACCAGGTGTACTGACGACATCGTGAGAGTAGCGGGAAACCGGTGGATGCAAGGGGCGAGTTGTCGTTCATTGTGGCGTTCTAAGGGGGAGGCCTTTGTCCAGCAGTGGACGTCTTCCGGCTGATGATGATGATGATGAAACACTGAATATAAACGCTGGTTTAAGAAAAAAATCCTGCTAAAAATTTAATAACATCAAATAACTTTTTTTACTTTGACCTGGATGGAAAATCTCGGCGTCCCTGAACAGGCATCCAGGTTTAACCACAGCTCCAGAGGGATCCTCATTAATATTAGAACAGCTTACCTACGCACCTTGTTTGTTAGGCAAATTATCAGGTATATACTTGAGGCGGAAGGCTTTTAATTGAAGGTTGAGTAACTTTTTATTTATTAATTTCAAACATATATCATAAAGATCAAAGATTTGTTATTTTTTGGTAATGGAAAATCTCAAAAACCACTTAACCGATTTAAAAAAATCTTTCACTTCCACATAAATAAAGCTATGATAAACGAAAAGCAAGGTTACTTAATATACTGAAAAAATGAAAAGTTCCCGCACGATATAGACAAAGTTGCGGGTAACAGCTAGTGTTGTTATGAAAGAAACATGAATACTTCGTTTGTCGTGACTTTGTGTACCTACAAAAAAACTCGTACAAGATGGATTACATTGCGAGGCTGTAAAGCGAACGAGTTTGGGGTGGTCAATCGAGAGCCGCAATGAAATGGAACTTGCACAAATTTTCTTGCAGATCTAAACCCGGCTTTACTTTAGAAGCGCCGACCAAAATTAAATAGGATGTTACAAATATTATCTATTGATATTATTTTTCTGTCTATGCCAAAAAAGGTTAAAAGAATAAAAATTAAATATCTATACTCACCAAAAACAGTTGTCCTTATTTACAAGTAGATATAAAAGATTTTGTTGAAAAAAAGGTACCGTTGACAAAAAATACCCAAACGAAAACATTGGCTTCCCGAAGGGTTCAACTTTCCGCTCACTACTTACAAGTGCTAAAGTAAATAATATAGGGAAGAATAAAATAATTCTTAAAGGAAACGATGTAAACCAGGGTCCGTTTTCTAAGCCGAGATAAAAAAGGCAAACAAAGCCAGCTTCAGCGGTGGAGCTTTGTAGTGATATACAGGCGAAAAACTGTCAGACACAACACTGTTATAAATAACAAGAATAAGCCCCGAGAATGTAATCAACCATACGATGAGGAGCCATAGAAAATGTAAATTATTAGGCGTTCCAGCCCGGTTCAGCGACTACAGGTCACCTTCCCCCTTGCTCTTATGGTACGGTCAAGAGCAACCAGTATAAAATAACACAAAGTCACATAATAAGTACAAATTGTGTTATTACTGTACTTAATAGTAAAATTGATACAGTATAACGTGTAAGTGTAGTGTAAGTACGTATTTATTTATTTTTTAATTTTTGTGTGAATAGAAGGTTATCTTGATTTTAAACATATGTGACACTCGGATAGCGCAGTTGTTAAAAAACTTGACTACAAGGATAGTGACGTTTTAAACTTTCGTGATTTTCACTCATAGGCACACTTGACACCCCACACTTCAGTCTACTCATGACCACGGCCGCTGTAATGTGGTCGAAACGTCGAGGTAAATATTACTCGTGTGTTTTAGCGTGAAAAGTCTCGTTTGTGGTGTTTTGACTACAAAGATTGTGGTCTTGGATTACTAGATTTGTGGGTACTAGTGGAATATATTATATTGAACTTCTATTTACCTTGAATAATTCAGGTTTTATAAGTTTTGTTTCAGGCTTTAGTTGCTGGGATACTAGAATCAACGAGAAATTGTAAAAAAAAACGCCGACAAAAAAAAGCCGCCAAAAAGACAACTTAAAAGTAGAAAATAATCATGCACTACCTAACCTAGCTGTTGCCCGCGACTTCATCTGCGAAGAATTCGTTTATCACTATCCCGCGGGGACTAAGTATGCTGATTTCCCGCAAAATGAGCCTAAGTTAATTTAGCATAAGTAAGTACCTAGTGTTTATGCCAGGCTTGAGGGCTTGGTACCTCTCGAAAGCCGGTTCTAGAAGGAGGAATGCCTCGACAACCAACCCGCAGAAAGAAGGAAAAGACTGGACGGGAGGACTCACCAGAGGGCTGTTCGCTAGTCGCTTGTCCTTAGCGACGAGAGCCGGATCACACAGTCTTCTTTTATGGAGGAATCCCACTCTCACTATCAATTTTTGTTCACGAGACACGCGCGCACGTCGGTTTTTTTGTACAGAATTATAGCGAGAGCAGAAAATATGGCTGCGACGATTGCAGCGCCGGTCGGGATTGGTCGAGCTACGGTCTTCAGGCGGCACCACGTGACTTCAGGACAGCGCATGCGCGCCAGCTAATTGTGCGATGACCTCGCTAGATGGCGGGCTCTGTTCAGCCATGGTGAAGGGAATGTTTGGACTTGGACTTTTGGTGGGAACAAGGAAAGCAATTCGGAGGTCGTAACATTTCCCCCCACTTGAAATCATCGAGAGATTTCAGAAAAAAAGAGTAAAAGGACGGCTAGAAAAAAAAAAAAAAAAAAAAAAAAACTACACAGAAGAGTGTGCTCGAAACTACATGTACTTAATCAAAATTATGAAAAGAATATTACCTAATCAGGCAAAAAATATATATAAGATGTAGGTACTTAAGTTCCTAAATCTGTCTAACTTAAAAGCTAAAAAATTAAATCGTCATAATTAGAACAGCTATTTTTCAACGGGTAACGGGCAAAGTTTTGACACAGGTCGACGAAATAACCCTCCTTTTATGCGGAGAGTGACGACTCGTACTATGCAGTCAGCGCCAGGGTGCAACTCTACCACTTTACCAATAGGCCACTCTAAGGATGGTAAATTTTGCTCCACAATCATCACGATATCCCCGATTTGAATGTTAGCCTGACCTTTACACCACTTAACTCTTTGTTGCAATGTATGTAAGTAATCTAAATGCCAAATGCGCCAAAAGCATTGTGTCAGCTTTTGAAGCATTTTCCATCTAGATAGAGGGGGCACATAAGTGTCAGCTAATTGAAGCTCTGGTAGAGCTACAAGAGGCCCTCCAGCCAAGAAATGACCGGGAGTGAGCACGTCTACTTCATTGGGATCAACCGAAACCGCACAAAGCGGGCGTGAGTTTAACACTGCTTCGACCTTCGTCAACACGGTCGAAAACTCTTCGAAGGTGAAGACTTGAGTCCCTACTACGCGCTTCAGGTGGTATTTCATCGATTTCACACCGCTCTCGAAAATTCCACCGAAATGACTCCCAGTAGGAGGATTTAACTTCCATGTAATGCCACGCTCTGATAGGCCGGTTTCTATAGCTCTATTTCCCGCCTTCATAAATTGAGCCACATCATGGAAGTAGTGCTTCGCACCAACGAAGTTGGTTCCACAGTCTGATATGATTAGCTTACACAATCCGCGGCGCGATACGAATCTATCGAGAGCTGCTAGAAACGCTGGAGTTGATAATTCAGTTACCAGTTCCAAATGTATAGCCTTTACCGCTAGACAAACTATAACACATACATAGGCTTTGTATGTCCGAGCATTGCGTCTTCTGCTTTCCTTTAACGTGAAGGGTCCTGCAAAATCTACTCCTATATTCTGAAAACAACGTGCCGCCTGGACTCTTATACTGGGTAAATCACCCATTAAAGGTTGACAAGCAATAGGTTTGGCCTTAAAGCAAGGCACGCATTTTGCTAGTCGAGACCGTATCAAATTGCGCATCCCGAGTATCCAAAACTTTCGTTGCACCAGAGAATGCAAAGTTCTTGGACCGCTGTGTAAGTAGGTGCGATGATAGGAGTCTATGATAAGCCGCGATAACGACGATTTTTTATGTAAAAGCAATGGCTGAACAGCCGCTCTTGGCAGCAGCGCATTGCGCAATCGTCCCCCCACTCGCAGCAATCCTGATTCGTCTAGGATTGGATTGAGCTTTTGGACCGCTCGACTACATAATTTTCCCGCTCGGATAGTTTTTAGTTCCGTTTCAAAATATGATTTCTGTTCCTGGCGAACTAAAGTCAAGAGCGATTGCTGAAGCTCATCGGCAGTTAAGCCCGAATTAATGCGTCTGTCTGCTGGTTTCTTAGCGTTTTTTATAAACCTGAGACACCATGCTACCACGCGTTGAAGACGAGACAATTGTGAATATCTCTCCGTTAACATAGGTAGTAGCGTCTTTTCGTCAGTACTGGTTGTAGTGTGACTGACATGTTGGTTATTCTTAAGCTCCGGGACGTCTGTCACCGGATATTGATCTGGAGTGGGCCAAGATGACGTGTCTTCAGTTAACCAGTTTGGACCAGACCACCAGGTGGCACAATCCAACAGCTGCAAGCAACTAAGACCCCTACTGCAGTGATCGGCAGGGTTGTCTCGAGTTGAAACGTGACGCCAGTTTTCCACAGCAATCTCATCGGTGATCTTGACTACTCTATGTGATACGAATGTCTTTAATTTATGTGGCTCAGTATTAAGCCAGGACAGAACCGTTGTGCTATCTGTAAATGCTACAATTCTATTTATTTTCAGTTCACTACTAAGTAAATTTCGCATGTGGTTAAGTACCCGTGCCAGTAATACTGCACTGCATAACTCGATTCGATTCACAGTAAGGGGCTTAAGGGGAGCGACTTTTGACTTGCCAATGAGAAGGTAAGCCTGAATAGCCGAGTCAGTTACTATACGGAGGTAAACACAACAACCGTAGGCTGTGGATGATCCATCACAGAATCCAATAAGCTCAACTTTAGTTACGTTTGATGGCACTACCTGACGAGGTAGTCGCACTTTACTCAAATGCTTCAAGTCTGCTACGAACTCTTGCCATTCCTTTGCGTATCCTGGAGGAATCGTCTCATCCCAGCTTAATTGATGACGCCACAAAGCTTGTAGCAAGAGTTTGGCTCGGAGAACTAACGGTGTTAGCCATCCAAGGGGGTCATAAATTCGAGCGACATTGGAAAGAATCGCGCGTTTAGTACATATCGGATTAAAATCGGTTGTCGCGTAGGTAAATAAGTCATTTGTGGGGTCCCACTGGACTCCGAGTACCTTCAAGATAGCTTCATTACTCTCTTCACAAAATGATTTTGGAATCTGGCAGTGCTCCGATGGTACTGTCGTCAGGAATTGTGTAGAGTTACTACTCCACTTCCTCAATTCGAATTTTGCCGCTTTTAACAATTCAATTAATTCGTCTTTTAGTTCAATAGCTGCATTCACAGTCGGAGCACCGGCGGTAATATCGTCCATAAAAGTATCGTTCAGCAAAACTTTAGCTGCGCTTGGCCACTGGGCACCATGATCTTTAGCAAGTTGGTGTAATGTACGAATAGCTAAATACGGAGAGCTGCTCACTCCGTACGTCACGGTGTTAAGCTCGAACTCGCGTACTGGATCAGCCGGGGATTTTCTCCATAAAACGTGCTGCAACTTTCGATCTTCGGGGCGCAACTCAATATGTCGATACATCTTACAAATGTCGGCTGTGAAAACTATTTTCTGTAGACGAAATTTAGTCAAAATATCTATAATGTCATTTTGTAGTTTAGGGCCAGTATAAACCATATCATTTAAGGAAGTGCCGTTACTTGATTTTGCACTCGCGTTAAACACTACTCGAAGTTTAGTGGTCTGACTTTCCGGACGTAGCACACAGTGATGCGGAATAACATATTCACCACTTTTTTCCGCAGTTTTATTAATCGGACGCATATGACCTAGCGCTTCGTATTCTTCCATGAAATCTGCATAGTCCTGCTTTAATTGACTGTCACGGTTTAAACGTTTTTCTAAACTAAGTAATTGAGAAAACGACTGATTATACGATTCCCCTAAAGTTCCGCGTGGTTCTTTTAGTAATATCGGAACCACGTAACGACCGTCCGGTTCTTGATATACTAACTTAGAGTATTGTTCCTCACATTTTTCATCATCTGGATTACCCACGTTTACGGTGGGTGGTTCTTCAACTTCCCAAAACCGTTTAACTACCTGGTCGAGAGTCAAGGTTGATGCAAAAAGGGATGTGACCGGTAATGGTTGGCAACTCGTACCTAGTTTTCCAGTAATCACCCATCCAAATACGCTGTGTAACGCTACCGGCAGTTCAGGTCCCAGTTCCACACGTTGACCGTCATAAATGTTATGGAATAGCTCGGCACCGAGCAAGAGATCCACGTCTTTTGGTTTGTCAAAATCACTGTCTGCGAAATTCAAATGTTGATAAGCTTGTCGAACCGATTCCGGTACTTCCACTGCAGGCATTTTACTTGTGATATTTTTCATAACGATCGGTTGAATATTGTAACGCGGTTCGCTCGCGTCCCGCGGTTGTACTACGCATGACGTTATACCTATCACTTGCTGTTGAACCGTATTTTGTCCTAAACCGGCTACCGCGACGTTGCATTTGCGAAGAGGTAGCCCTAAGCGCTTCGCGCAGGTCGCCGTCATAAAACAATCTTGCGCGCCGCTGTCGATGAGCGCGCGCACCAGCATAGGCGGGCTGTCCGCATCAGTGCCGCGCACGAGCACCGAGCACGTGCCCAGCAAGACCATCCCGCGTCCGCTTTCAAGATGTGTGCCGCTATTGGCGCTTGTCGCTATGCTCGGGGCTACGCTCGCGCACATACCTATAGCCGCATTACTCGCACTGACATCCGATACTTCCGCATTTTCTGGATTTCCAACTGAACCCTCCTGACCCGAAATAAAATAACAGTTATCGCGAATGTCCGATGCTTGGTGATGATTTTGGGTGGCCTGGAAGGTGTTCTGAGAGTTACTATCAGCGCGGGCCCCGGCCGCCGTCGTCGGACTAACGGAGTCCCCGTGTAGTGCCGTATGATGTCTAGCTCCGCATATCGCACAGCTGGTACGGGAAAAACATTGCTTTTCACTATGGTTTGGTCGTAAACAATTTCCGCACATATTTTTCCTTTTAATAAAATCGGTCCGCTCAGCTGAAGTAAGACTTAAAAACTTCGGGCACTTGTAAATAGAATGCGCCAATCCACAACCAAAACATTCCATAGATTTCACGTGAGCGGCCAGCGCTGCTGACTTATAGTTATATTTCCATGACTCCATGGGCCTGGCGCTCTTTTTTAGCTGTGCACCGGTGCTACTATTATTATTAATTGACGTATTTGATTCACTTGCTTCTATAATTTTGACATAGCTCTGCAAGAAGGCTAGCAGATCAACGAATGTAGGTACAGGTACCTTATTCTGTGTTTCGAACCGTTTTCGTGTATCGGAGTCTAAGTTCCTAGATGCGAGATAGAACAACACAAATTCACCTAGATTTTCCAGTTTCATGGCTTTAAGGGCGTTGACGCATTCATTTAATAAATTTGTATATTTTCGTAACTCGTAAAAATTATTTGCTTTCACTTGTTGAAAGTTGCAGATCTTGTCAAGATAATTTGCAGCTAAAATTCTTCTATTTTGATATCTATCAACCAGAGCCTCAAACACAATCGAATAATTGTCTGCGGTCACCGGGACGCCCTTAGCCATTGACAACGCATCCCCGCTAAGACATGAGATTAAATAATGAAACTTCTCTATAGCACTTGTATTATTATTTTCGTGAACCAGAGATATGTAAGTGTCGTAAAACGTCTGCCAACATTCAATATTTCCATCAAATTTCGGTAATTCGATTCGCGGTAAGCGAGCTTGAGCGCTCGGTTTATCGCAATAAGTATCATTGCCGGCCGGCCCCGTGCCGATCAAAGGCGATGCCGCCGCACCGCTGCCGCTGCCGCTAACAACTTTTGGTATCAAGAACTCCGCGGCACTCAGTACCGCATAGTATAATTCGTCAAACGCCTCTACTTTTTTCATACAAATGTTTTCTTCGGGGTTTAGTTTTAAAGTTAGTGTGTTGACTGCCTGTGTAACCTCCAAAAACTCTTCCCGCAAAGACTCAATACGTGAAAACCTAGCCTTGAATGTACTGATTTTCGACTTATCATTTTGGGCTTCCCGCGACAAATCATATAAAATTTGCATTGTACGAAAAACATATTCCCGTTTCGTAATTGTAACTTTTAAAGCACTTTCGTCAGCCATTTTGGTCTAGCAAAGCGACCGACCGATCGCGCGATGAACACAACTTATAAATACTTATGTGTTTATACCTGCTTATAGGGAATTTGTTGTTCGCAGGCAACGAATCACTATATTTACAGATGAGAATATTTTTTTTTTTACGCGAACGACTTCAATCTTTCTTTATTGTTCGAATAATACCTAAGTAGATGCAAGCCGTAAGTTTGTACATACTTAAGTAAGGTAAACAATGAACATGAAAAATCCTTTAAATTCGGGAACAATTTAAGTCCCTACTTATTATGCGAAGCATTTGTCACTAATTAATTAGTTATATAAGTAAAATATGACGTACCTACCTTCCTATGCATAGACAAAATGAAATTCACTAAGTAGTTAGGTATTTTGTTAGTTTCTTTATAAAATACAACACGGACATAGGTAGGTAAGTAAGTCGGCAATTCCGAGCACACGCTTTGTTTTTGTTTTGTTTCTAGGTAAGCAAATACCTACCTAAATAAAAGGTTGCGAAGTATAAATTAACGTAATTAAGTATGTATTTATTACTGGAGTTTTCTTCTGAAATTGAACCCAGTTCCAAAGGGGATTCGAGCTCGATAGGACCACAAATGTTTATGCCAGGCTTGAGGGCTTGGTACCTCTCGAAAGCCGGTTCTAGAAGGAGGAATGCCTCGACAACCAACCCGCAGAAAGAAGGAAAAGACTGGACGGGAGGACTCACCAGAGGGCTGTTCGCTAGTCGCTTGTCCTTAGCGACGAGAGCCGGATCACACAGTCTTCTTTTATGGAGGAATCCCACTCTCACTATCAATTTTTGTTCACGAGACACGCGCGCACGTCGGTTTTTTTGTACAGAATTATAGCGAGAGCAGAAAATATGGCTGCGACGATTGCAGCGCCGGTCGGGATTGGTCGAGCTACGGTCTTCAGGCGGCACCACGTGACTTCAGGACAGCGCATGCGCGCCAGCTAATTGTGCGATGACCTCGCTAGATGGCGGGCTCTGTTCAGCCATGGTGAAGGGAATGTTTGGACTTGGACTTTTGGTGGGAACAAGGAAAGCAATTCGGAGGTCGTAACACCTAGTAATCTTTTTTTATCTAAGCGTCGTCGGTGTCGGGGGACCGCTAAGGTTAATACTTTAAAAAATACAACATTATGTAGGTACCTACTTTAGTTTTCTGTTAACCTTAGCGGTCCCCCGACACCGACGACGCTTTTTACCCGACTGCGAAGAAGGAGGGTTATGTATTTGATGCGTAGTATGTATGTATGTATGAACCGATTTTGATAAATGATACGTCATTGGATTCGTCTTGATGACGCGAGTGACACTGCGTACATGAAATTCTTGAAAAATCAAAATGGCGGATTTTTGGCGCTAAATTGTAAGTATATATTATTTTTATTCAAACCTATCGAGTGGGGTATCAAATGAAAGATTATAATTAGCCCATTCTAAAAATATATGTTTTATAATCGTTTTAATATACCATTTTCACAGAAAAGTGGGAAATAAAATAATAAATTTAAAAAATCAAAAAACCCGACTGCCTTTATGACTGATTGTTTAAATATATTATTTTATTAGTTGTCTTCTTTGGCAGCTTTTTTTTGGCCCACGTTTTTTTTCGGGCGTTTTGATTTTATTTTTGCTGGCGTTTTTTTGTGTTGGGGTTTTTTTAAATTTTCAATTTAAGTTCTTTTTTTCATGTTTTTAAACTTAGTTATATTATTTTTATAAAAGTGTACCATTGTGTTGGATATCCTGGCTGCAGCATCAGCTCATCGTGTTGCCACCATTGCATTGTATGTAGAATCAAATACTGATCAAAACGAATCCAATCCACAGACAGACAGACACACACATAGAGACACAGACACACATAGCGGTCAAACTTATAACACCCCTCTTTTTGCGTCGGGGGTTAAAAAATAGAAAGTGTCCTTAGAAGTTGTCCTTGTACACAAAATGGCGTAACCGCCGAGAGTGTATAATAGAAACTATAATAACTATATATAGAAAGTTACGCTCTTTTTTGTAAGCGACTACGCGATCTTTGTAGTAACCGTTTTAACTTTATTATGACTACAGAACTTTTTGTTTTGTTTGATCTGTCACACACTAAAATTAGTTAGATTTTCCTTTTAAGGTACTGAACCCTTAAAAAACCAACGTCCATTTGCTTTGTAATATAACAGGCCTTGGCATCTTTTACAGATGATTCAAGTAGTATCCCTCTACTGCGAGTGTTTTCACGAGGTAAGTCTATCTCCCGTGGACATTGTTTGTATATTGTATGTTGCAATGTGTAGTTGTTTATGGCAGTTGGTCAACTCCCAGGGATTCCTTGTCGCACCCCTGCCCCGTGTCACCTGGCTACTGTTCGAGCCAGAGAGTGACGGAGCGCTGGGAACTCGGAGTTGATATGTATTTTGTGCAGTCATGATTGATTTATGGGAGGGGGGATAGCAATAATCACCACGTCCGCAACGACGGGTTGGTGATCGCAGTACTGCATCCGGTCTTGATGGACTCCATCGCCGCGGAGAGACCACCAATGAGGTGGAAGGACGATATCTGCCGACAGGCGGGTGGAGGATGGATGCATATGGCTGTCGATCGCCAGGCGTGGAGAAATGGAGAGGAGGCCTATGTCCGAAGACGGACGAATAAGGGCTGCTATGGATGGATGGATGGAGTAGTACCATGACGACACTTGCGCTCGTGACTAAAAAGGCCGATTCGGGATGAGATCGATGAGATAAAGTAATTGTAATACGCAATATATATTACCTACCGTGAAACCGTCCAACGTCAGATATACCTAAGCTAAAATTTGAATAAAAAAAATTACAGTTATTTTAGTAACTGTTGCGTTCCACACACAGCTTGTAGAAGTGCCAGTGTGTTTTGTTGCGGGCAAAATGTGACAACAGTGTTTTTAAAATTTAAATTTCAAATGTGATCATAAAATATCCTATTCCTCCAAAAAATAATATAAAAACTATAGGTTTTTTGGTGCATCCCAATTGGACGTTGCGCTGTTATGCAATAGTGTGTCAACCCTGATTAATTCTGCAATACCCTTAGAAAATAATTTTAACAGTTGACATTGTATTGCAAAATGACAGTAGGTTGACTCAGTGTTTTATACCCACTCGGTTACACTAAGTACGCTCTTTTCACGGCTCGATCCTTTCCGTATTCGTATCTAATCTAAGTCATCGGAATCTGGACGCTTTGGCCTCTCGTTAGTTAAATTAAGTAAATATTGAAAATGTGTACTAGAAGAGAAATGCTAATAAATCTTATTAACTCGTACACCAACTATTCAATTTGCAATACGCATTTCGCTAAAGCATGTTAATATTTAACTAGAAGTAGGTACCCAATTAAGTACTCACGTACCTAAGTTCAATCCAAAAAGAATCCAACTTTTAAAATAATATGAGTACGCTTTTGTATAGTTATTTAGGTACCTATCAATATTTTATTTGGTATCTATTGTTATATAGAAGGAAGTACAGGTACTATAATCAGCAGTGCCTTGCTACACAAAAGAAGCGATCTCTAGCAACGTTGATAAGTTATGTCAAAGAAAATTAAGGAAGGGATGAATGGGACGAAGGTTCAGAGCAGTATCCTGCCTTAATTGGATCTGTCTGAAACTGCACTGGGTGCAGAATCATAGAATGGCGAGACATGAGCCATGGGCATTTTGTGTATCGTTTTTTAATTGAAACAAAAAACATGTGAATTGATGTGAATTGATACATCGCACATAATCATCCAAAAATCATCAATCAATCGCCAAATCCAACTCGGATGAGCAGAGTTCGGGAAACTCCGCAATGTTTTTTCGTCCTAAATTCCTCAGACGATAGTTTTTAACCAATGTGTGTTGCCAGAGATGACATATGGATCCGAGACGTGGTGCATTACTATAGGTCTTACAATAATAGGCTCAGAGTTGCTCAGCGAGCTATGGGGAGAGAGCTATACATAAGGTTTCTCTACGGGATCGAATCAGAAATGAGGAGATACGTAGAAGAACAAGGGTCACCGACATAGACAAGAAAATTAGCTCGTTGAAGTGGCAATGGGCAGGCCATATAGCACGGAGAACAGATGGTCGTAAGGGCCGAAAGGTTCTCGAACTGAGACCGCGGCAACTGGAGTGGAGGTCTATGGGGGAGGCCTATGTCCAACAGTGGACGTCCTACGGCTGATATGATGATGATGATGATGATGATGACATAATCAAGGACTAACTGGATCTCCATGACAATTACGACCGGTTTTGTGTACTTGTTGTAGGCTAAAATAATTGTTGAAATTTTGGATACAGTCGCTGACAACCCAACCATTCTGGTGTCACCAAGATGATCAAATATTTTTGAAAATAGTTGCCAACGGTGTTAATTTCCTCCCGCATTTTTGATCACCTTGAACATAAATATGTTCATATGGCATCTATTTCATAAATCGAATACAGCGACAAATGTCTGAAATAATTCGAATTACTTAAGTACCTACAAGTAAAGTACCTACATTTCCAACTTGAAGAGTTTAATTTTAAACCTGACTTCAATTTAGACCAAAACGTCTGTTACCTGTCAGCTGTCACGTTTATTAAATTAAATCTAGATAAAATTGTCCCGTGTAACAAAAGCCGCTCTACGAGTAAGCAAATTCAAAAGTTAAGTTTTTCTATAGGCACAGATAAAACCTCAAAATGCCATCCAGACAGCCCATAATAAGGGTCTTACAGTTACTCTCGTGCTAACTCACATTGTCACAGAGGTAGCCTACATAGCAAAACCATAAATCCTTTATCCGTGACACATTTTCCGCAGGAGTGATAGACGAGCATTAGCGCTGTGCATCGGCCCTGAGTTTTCACGGTAGAACAACCGTGTCACTAGGGAGAACCTAAACTAAAACTACAATCAAATGTAGGTACCTACATACTCGTAGGCCACCCTTTTTAATAAAATTAACTATGAATATTGGAGGTTAAACAAAAATTTGCAAGGAGGGAAACATTTTTTCACTAGCTTTGTGTTATGTCTAATGAGCGAGCACGAAACGTGAACGAAGCTACTCCGTCTCAGCATGGGCGAAAACCCAGAGGCGAAAATGTTTTCGTATGTCTTTCTGGCTGTCATTTCTCAACTGGTTCCCGAAAAATAATGTGAGCATTTCTGAATAGGTATTTTTCAAAATGGCGAAACCATAATGGTTGAAAAGGTCAATAAAATATTTTTTCACAAAATTCAGGTAGTACGCAAAAACCTAAGTGTTTATTTAACTTCTTTGTTTGTTGTTTAATTTGTTTTTAAGCATTTTGTAGCATTCATTTTTGCAAGCCAATATTCTTAATTACCAAACCCCGTGCTACCGAACCGTGAACCCAAACCCCGGCTCGCACCTCTAAGCTTACATTACATTTATGAAATTTACCACGTGCTTTACGGTGAAGGAAAGCATCGTGAAGAAACCTGTATAAACCTGCGAAGCAATCCAATAGTGTGCGTGAAGTTCCCAATTCGCATTGGGCCCGCGTGGGAACCAGGCCCAAGCCATCTTATTCCGAGGGGAGGGCTGTGTGCAGCAGTGGGACGTATATAGGATGGGATGATGATTCTTAATTAAGTACTACACAGTTTCCTCATAATACGATATGATACTCACTCATATTAAATGATATTGTAACGGATAACTCACGTCCCGGCATTGAATTTAATCGACATTTTTATTGTCACTGTCAATTGTAGGGTAGCACACAACACTAATAACATCACTCCGTAAAGGCACGTTCACACCAACCGATGACGCAGCACGAGTATTTAATACCGTTTTCCAACTTGGGGGTAGGTACCGACCCACCACAACCATCATCATCGTATTTACCGAATGTGGTGTGGTGTGTGGTGTACCGACACATTCCGAATCTGGTAAGGTTAGTCCCTCCATGTTTCCTGAATCATCCTATACTATTTCGCAAGGTCACCTAGCTCGGTCGCTTCTAGCAAGGTCGCTTACCTAGGTCTCGAATCACCTCAAAGGAAACCCTAATAATGCCAAGGTATTTGCATCGAGATTCCGACAAAACAATATATTACATAGCACAGTCAGCTTCTGGCTCCCGCTAGTCCATCACTCATCCTTGTCAGTGCTATATAAGCCCCTCTTATACGTCACGTCTTTTTAATGTGCTCTGCTAGTAGTAAATCATGTGTGGTCAACCCGACTTTGTACGACGAAATCACGATGACATACTGAGTCGCTTTTTTTGCTATTGTTAAGTGGTTGTATTGGAAGGAGGCAAAGATTGAACGCGAAACTTGCGCATAATAATGAACAACAGCCTTGGTTTTGCTTCTTAGCGACCTGTTCAGAAGGACAATATTCAGGTCTGTGCGAGACATCGATTGGGTACCTATGCTTTCATGTAGACCCGCCCGATCGTCTTAAATAAAATTATAACTATGTGTTTGTTTATTAGGTATAGGAAGAGCCACGAGAGTTGAATTGAATGATTACAAATTGATTACACACACAGCTAATGACAGCTGTATTTTGACATTTACCTACTCATTCACTTCAACTCTCATGGCATAAACTATACGTAAACGTAAACGTGAAGTTCTCGTCCAGTTGGTACTTTACCTACAACAGTAAAATCCTATTCTATACAATAATTAATTACTTTGTTAATTCCTACGCTAAACATACAAAAGCAGCAATTTAAACCCAGTTCCCTCATAATCGCAGTTTAAAAGCACCATAACTGGATACTAGAGAGCTTTGCCTACCCCTTTACAGAAACCTATTCTCTTTGAAAATTACTTTCTGTGTAGGTGTGTAGGGACATAGTCTATGTAACGCCGCTCATGACGCCTTTAATTTTTAGTTCACTGCAAATAATTTTCATTAATGAGCAACATAATGAGCCCGTACGTAAGGACTGACTGTGCTGTCAGTTCACTTAGAATGTTAGTAGGTAATAATTTAATCTTGTAGCGACATAGGTAAGTATCTTAGATTATAACCGTTACACGTTGTACGAAACGTAAATTTATTATTACAGTGCCGTGCCTTGACAATGACATAGAACTAATTAATTCAAACACACAAACCGTGGGTGGAAGGAAATGGCATTATCCAATAAATCTCCCTAAATCAAATTTCACTGAAAATTTCATTAAAATCAGATTCACATTTCACCGAATAGGTAATTCTGGAGATAGACTCTAACGAAAGCTGCAGGGCTACTACGAAACCCGAAACTCGAAGTTCGTGTCGTGCGGTCCCTCTGACACTTATACTATTTAATACGAGTTTACTTCGAGTTTCGTAGTAGCCCTGCGCCCTGCTGTCCCAGACAAACCGCGGAATTTAAAAAAAAACCAGCCAAGAGCGTGTCGGACACGCCTAAAATAGGATTTCGTATTTTATACGGAATCTTCCATTTTTAGGTATATTTTATACCTTAGCCTGCTATTTACTCTTAAACTACTAATAATTCTCAAGAAAACTTAACTGTTATAGTTTTCCTTGTAAGTTTGATATACTTACTAGTATCCTGAATTTTTTCAAATTTTTCCACCCACCGGTTCAGATTTTAGAGGGGGGGGCGCTCGATTTTAATGAAAATTTGCACTTTAAAGTTGAATATTTCGCAAACTAATCACTGAATCGAAAAAGTGTCTTGGCAAACCCCTAATGGTTTTAAAAGACCTATCCAACGATATCCCACACTATAGGGTTTGATGAGAAAAAAAATCACCCCCACTTTACGTCTATGGGAGTTACCCTAAAATATATGTTTTTGAAGTTTTTATTGTACCATTTTGTCGGCATAGTTTACATATATATCCGTGCAAAATTACAGCTTCCTAGCATTGATAGTCCCTGAGCAAAGCCGCGGACGGACAGACAGACAGACAGACAGACATGGCGAAACTATAAGGGTTCCGTTTTTGCCATTTTGGCTCCGGAACCCTAAAAATGAGGCTGACTACACTTATACTATACACTGATTAAACGATGTTGATACTTAGATATTATTTAAATTCTCCAGATATTAAATTATTCTTAGGTAAGTATGTACTTGGAATTCTTCAAGCTGCATCAACATTCATTATAGTAAGCTGATTATGCACTTTAGTAGTCCCTTGGTAAATTGTCAGTGCCCATTTAGTACAGTACAGACGCATAAATTTTTGGACCATTTTGACCAAATTCGCATTGAATTGAATAATGAATAATAATATACTTATGTATATTAAAAGCGAAATGTTAGATGATTCTAACATTTTAATTCGAACATAATCTTATAACATTTTCCATTTCGAGGATGGTAGGTTGAATTAAACAAAAAATAATTAATTTATTTCTTAAAGCTTTATATCAAAATTACGCCGCGGCAGGTCATACAGAAGACTGAAGAGTATAAATTGCCGCTATGTCTAGCGTTTGTGGACTACGAGAAAGCCTTTGATTCGTTGAAACGGGCGGTGCTAGAGTCTCTCCAACGATGCCGTATCGACTATCGATACATAGAAGTGTTGAAGTGTTTATACAAAAACGCCACTATGTCGTCCGAGTACAGGAAAGTAGTTCGAAGGCGATTCCCACTGATGCGATTCCCTTGAAAAGAGGCGTAAGACAGGGAGATGTCATATCTCCGAAACTGTTTACTGCCGCTTTGGAAGACGCCTTTAAGCTTCTGGAATGGAAAGGACTAGGCATCAATATCAACGGCGAATACATCACTCACCTTCGGTTTGCCGACGATATCGTGGTCATGGCAAATTCGATGGAGGAACTCAGCACGATGCTCGAAGGCCTCAATCGAGTCTCCCAACGGGTGGGCCTCAAAATGAACAGGGACAAGACAAAGGTCATGTCGAATGTCCATGTGGTGCCTACCCCTGTTTTGGTTGAGAATTCGGTTCTTGAAGTTGTTGACGCGTATGTATACCTAGGACAAACCGTCCAATTAGGTAAGTCCAACTTCGAAAAGGAGGTCAATCGTCGAATCCAACTCGGATGGGCAGCGTTTGGGAAACTCCGCAATGTCTTTTCGTCGGAAATTCCTCAGTGCCTTAAGACGAAAGTCTTTAACCAATGTGTGTTGCCAGTGATGACATATGGATCAGAGACGTGGTGCTTTACTTTAGGCCTTATAAATAGGCTCAGAGTTGCTCAGCGAGCTATGGAGAGAGCTATGCTTGGGGTTTCTCTACGGGACCGAATCAGAAATGAAGAGATACGTAGAAGAACAAGGGTCACCGACATAGCCAAGCGAATCAGCTCGTTGAAGTGGCAATGGGCGGGCCATATAGCACGGAGAACGGATGGCCGTTGGGGCCGAAAACTTCTCGAGTGGAGGCCGCGGATCGGCAAGCGCAGCGTAGGACGTCCACCAACAAGATGGACGGATGACCTGGTTAAAGCCGCAGGTGTACGGTGGATGCAGGCCGCTGCCAACCGAAGCAACTGGAGGTCTGTGGGGAGGCCTATGTCCAACATTGGATGTCCTACGGCTGAGATGATAACTGACTGATGATATCAAATTGGACGTCCTAAGCCGATTAGATAAAAATTATCTAAGTCGGATTAGAATGACAATAAGTCAACTTTGACAGTCTCAAAAATGATACCAGATTAAAGTTTCGTAAAAAATGCGTGGACAGCTTTCGCTGGCCAGTGTCTATACGAGTAACTCAAACTTTAAAATTACTAACAAGAGCCTGGCTGTATGTGTCAGATTTCTTTGCTCTTTGCTATGTTAAAAAAATGTTTGTGTATGTCAATTGTCAATGTCATTGTCATTATAACCTAACCACTAAAGTTAGAAAAATTATAGAATAGAATCATACATAATATATTTGAAAGTTAATTCTTTCTGTACTGAAATACAATGTGGCATAAGTTGCAAGAAAATCCACCATATTTTCTACTCACGACGCAAAAAAATGGCTACGAAGTTTACATAACAGATTACGTTACAATATGGTTTGTTTACCTTACAAACGATGGTTTTTTAACTTGTTTACAGGTAATTTAACAATAATAACTAATTAAAATACTTCCGGACCGGTCTGAGTGGAAAGCTTTGGAGAGGCTTATGTCCAGCAGTGGACGTCTTATGATGATGATGAAAAAAAAAACTTGTTTCATTTTATAAGTTAACTTCCTAATGGACTAGGTTTCTTATTAGCTTTACATACTTATTTTTGGCTGTGAAAAAAAAATCCTTTAATTAGTATTAAAAAAAGCTTATGTAAAACTAAATACTTAATAAGGAAACAAAGTTTGCATAAACTTAAGTACATCATCGTCATCTCGCCCTACAAACAGCCCACTGATACGCACAGGCCTCTCAAAATAAGAGGGCTGGGGTGTAGTTCCCACAGGGCTCAGCACAGATTGGAGACTTCACACTCACCATATTCTATTGCAGGTGTGAGCACGCTTCCTCATGATGTTGTCTCACCATAAGCGCATAGTAAATTCCAATATAATTTCGCACATGAATTCTGAAAAAATCAAGTGAGATGCTGGGAATATATTATTATAATTATTTGGTCTTGAATAAGCTGGTAGCATTCTTCCATTGCTTCATTCTGTGTGAAGACCTACCTTTTTGACCTAGGTGGATTTCGCAGCATAAATACCAAAGATATAGGTAGATAATTGATGGATCAAATTGGATAATATGTACCAGGTATAAGGGTATCTTGTTCATATTAGTTTAGAACCCTTGGAGCGGCGGCGCCATATTCAGAATTTTACCGTCAGGTGGCACGGCCATTTTGAAAAAAACTCAATTGAGTGGCCATGACACTCATGGATAATTTCGCGAATTCGTGAATTTTATTATTAAAAAACTATTTTAATGTTAAATATAAGTACACCTTACAGTGATAGTTTAGCATAAAATTGCATATCTGATTAAGTAACAATGAATGACATTTAATTTCTGTGAATTTTATTACTCATTATGTAATCAAATATCTGATAACCAAAGTTTTCTCAGTCATGTATTAAAATAACTATAAAAATTACAAAATAAAACTATTACTTGTACAGAACATTGATTTATTTCGTAAAATATTGATCACGGCCGTTAATGATAGGCATCCTTGTCTATTTACAAACGCATTTTACAAGAATGAGCAAGTCAGAAATAGTTCTATTAGTTATTATTTAAATTAAAAATACGTCAGAATCAAACGTCCTGGAGCCGGTCGCCTGCCAGAAGGGGTAGGCTGTTTTCAGCAACTTGGTGACTCTTTGTGCCTTGAGACCTTGTGTGCCATGCCGACATATTTATAATTATGATATGATGTTCAATTAACACAAAACTATTTAATAAAACAGAACAATTTAAGCAAATAAAGTGTGTTTGGGGTAGACAATTTATTTATAAAACTAAAAAAATGTTCTCCAATAGCATAGCTGGTGACAGAATTTATTTTCTTTTTTCAGGACAGCAATTTTGGACTAGATGATGAAACAAGTAAACTAATCAAGAATGGAACAAATCTATTATTAAATCCTAATGAACTGCGAAACCTGAATATTGCCAAAGATGAGTCATCACTACAGGTGTCAATGACCAAGCGGTTTGAGTACCCGTTGAAAATAAAACTTAAACTTTCTGAGGGCTGTCGAGAAATGGTAAACATTAATTTTATTAATGTGTCTGGTACATAACATGATTTGCAAGTTGAATGTAATAAATAGATAGATTCAGAGAAAAATAGGGGGATCCCTTACAAGGACTATATTGTATTGTTAACAGCTGTAGGTACATTACGAACTTAAACAGGTACCTAGAGCTAGTCAGTTTTATTTTTCAGATGTACAGTACCTTCAGTGCTTGGATCCGACTCATAACCAGCTTTAGATTTCGTGTAAATGGTACATTTGTGATTATTTTCAGTTCTTCAATAAAGTGACACATAATCTACTTAGAACTGTAATAGATTTGACAAGCAGTCAAAAAGAATTAAGACATGAAATGAAGAAAAAAGACAGAGAGATAGATGCATACAAGTCCAACAATCATGCTCGTAAGTACTCTTGCTCCTAAAAGAATGTATTTCAGTACAAAATTCCATACATAGCTTCTATATTTTAAAAACAATTGTAAGATAAACATCAAACATCAAAGGTTTTAGTTATTTAGAAAAAAACATGTTCTATAACATTAGACTATTAGATTGGGCATAAGTATGTCAGCTTTAGCTTAAAAATAATGAAACATATAGTACAGTCAGCCTGAGGAGAAGAAGTACTACAACGGACCATAGATCAGTATTTTCTTGTATCGGCGATAACCACACAAGAGTTTACCATTTATTTACAACTGACGAGCTGCACACTTTCATAATTTGTTGTTGTACAGCCACATACTTAGCGCAATACAAGATTGTCAAGATTGAGTAATGTGTTAATGCAACAGAGTAAGATAATGGTCCACTGCTTTTGATACTGACTGCTGACTATACCTGTCATAAACATTTTTACAATCCAGACACTGGGAGGAACCTTGCTAAAAAAATGTCTTTTGAAATATTACAGGGTACTTGAAAACTGAAAGATTTAATGACAACAACCACATGGAGCGGCATTCAATTTTTAAAGAAAGTGGAGATCTATTAACTACTCCAGAGTCATCACTTGAGAAAATCGCAGCTGCTGCTAGTCAAAAAGAAGAAATGTAAGTTGAAACATTTGGTTACTTACCATAGTTAATGAAATTGAGATTTGATATTGACCATATTGGCTATAAAATAGTATTTCTAATCGTAATCAATAGGTTCTAAAAACCCTACACAAGTTACACTTGAACAACAGAACTTCTAGCGTTTCTGCGAAAAGGTACAGTCAGCCAATTTGATTTCTAGGCCACTATAGAACCTTGCCATTGTAAATAATTTTGGTTTGTCTATAGCCAATGCTTATTAAATGACGTAAAACGTCACAATGACAAAGTTCTGTGGAGGCCTAGGAATGAAATTGGTTGACTGTACCTCAACAAGATCCTGTAGATTAGATTCTCATAGCAACTGAGCTATCAAATTCTTAGTGTTATTCTTAATGTTTTCAGGGTACAAGAGAATTTGAAGAGCCTTAAAATTAAGCAGGAAAGTCACATACCAATGGAAAGTCAGAGTGCACCCTGTCTTACATCAAGTAGCATCAAGCAAGAGCCAAAAGTCGAACCACGGGACACGTCGATCAGCCCCAGAAAAAAAAGGAAACAGTTGTTAAATTACTAATAAATTAGTTAATAGTAATGTCAAGAATAGTTGGCATTGATAGGTAGGTAGTAAGGTAAAGTAGGTGGGTAAATATTAATAATCGGCTAATAAACTGTGGATGAGACTGGCACAGGACCAGGCAAAGTGGCGTGAATATGAAGAGGCCATTACTCAGCGTTGGGTGGATGTGGGCTTGGGCTTTGATTGATCAATTAATTAATAGAATACGAAGAAGGGATGTCATATTGTTCTGTTCGCTGCTTGTAGCTAGGATGTGCTAAGAAGTGCAGACAGGATGGATAGTTCTATCTGCACTACGAAGGTATTACCTCCACCATAACCTTGTGGCTTGTCAGATGCCACCTGACTGTCGGAAGAAGCATGCTCGACAGAGACCAGAAGCGTTCTACTACTTATACAGAAAACCGTGGCCTCATACAAAGAGCATCTAGAATACCTTAGTATCACCTTTACCTATAATCCAGTAAGCCAACTTCACTGACCACCGTGAGATCCAATTTTCAAATAAGTTCAGGTTTGCAAGCCACGTCACAGCCCGGCTCATCATCCCGGATTTCACCCATTTTAGGACCTGCTGACGCGGATGACACGAAGCGGGGGATGCCTATTGAAAAATAGTATGAGTAGTGCTGTGACGGATTTTACCTGCACCCGCGCCAGCTAGCGTCGGCCCCTAGGTGTCGCTGATATGGCGCGAATGACGATGATGGTGAGCCAGCTAGGGTTACTTGTTGATTCCCTTGTCTGTTATGACTCTTGATTCACTAAAGAGAAAAAAGGCTTTTCTGTTGGAAATCATTTGTGCCTTTTAGGACATTGCATTTAAACATTACCTAATAGTATAAAATTTCTAGACAATTAAGGTCTGTTTTATTTACTTTAATATGTCTCATTGTATACTTAATTAAGTTGATATTACTTGGGCGATCGAGCTTTGCTTGGGATAAAACTCGATAAGAGTTTTCGTGAACCCCCAAATTTCATTGAAATCGTTGGAACCGTTTCTGAAATCCCTGAAATAAATAAATTTATACTTTTAACCGCCAATTTTTGTATATTTTTTTCTGAGTTTTTCGAAACGGCTCAAACTTGCTCGTTTGATTGTATTATATAGGTAGATTATGTAACTTTTTACATTATGAAATACACAATACTTAAAACGAAATTGGAAAAAATAATTTTCAAACCAAAGAAACACCATTGGTACCTACTTGCAAGTATTTTTTCAATTATAATCGGAATTTCTATGACTGCGTGTTGAATAATGTTCGCTTCGAGAATTTATCACTGAGGATAATTCTCGAATTTTAAATAAAACACAAGATATTGTTTATAATAAAACTTTACTAAGTATATAGAACAGTAAAAACTACCGTTTTAGTTGTGCTAGTGTAAAATTGTTACTATAAATGCAATTCATTGGAGATAAAACAATAATTTAAAATGAGATTCCGAAAATTGTAGATTGTTGAAGAGCAGGTAATAATTATTTATTACAATTCTGAAAACCATAATTCATCTATTATTATTCTTATTCAATATAATTATTATTTTAAATACTTTGCTTAATGCTTTGCAAGGATATGCGCAAAATATTATTTGTGAAATGAAATCATAGTTGTTAAATTGAGTCTTACAAGTCTTAGTTTAAGAAAATTTGTGATTGTGTAAGTGTATGTCCTTCGTTGTCTATTTAAAATTATGATCCGAAATTTGTTAGTAATGTTTTAACGAATTTAAAGATAAACAACATTATATCCAATAGGCCTTAACGTCACGCCAATTATTATTTTGTTACTGTCCAGCAGTTTAAAACATGATTTGGGGCCAGCCCAATATGTGCCAAGCACTAAAATGTACTAAAACTCAGATTGCTAACTTCATTTACTCATTGCTAATAGCTTTAATATACACGACAAGTGAAGTGAAATGAGCTAGGATTCTAAATTGCGGGATCAGGCATTATGCGTTTGTTCATTTCTGATTGTTTATTTACACCGCGTACGCATGATGCGGTAAAAACGGGCGTACCTAAGGCTATTTCTCCACCAGAGAAGTGCTAAGCTGACAATCAGTGTAACCGTTTAAATTTTATAGCTTAGCTTAACATACCATACCACGTGTAGCTTTGACCAAGCTCACAAAATGGCTTCTAAGGCTTCTTTGTTGAAAAGTGTAGGTGGAACCAAAAGTGTATCTCACTAGTTCGGTAACAGCATATTCATGCTAGCCTTGAAGAACCCTAGGTTGTATCTATCTGGAAATACAGTTTGTAATTACATTAGGTATCTTGTACAGTACAATCTCTAGTCGAAAATAAGCTTATAAGTAGGTACAATGCGACATAGACCTTAGTGAACGTAGCAAAAAACGGAACTAGCGCGAACTTAACTTTTCGCTTTTTGTATCAAAGTAGTGATTTTTAGTTTGAATTTTGAGATTAATGTACTAAACTAATAAACGCCCTAGTGCAAAGTCATCCACGTTCTTTGAGATCTTTGTCGCACTGTATGTCTACGAATTGCTGCAGGGCTTATTTTTTTAGAAAACAAGTGTCACTTTACTGATTGAATATTATTGAAATAAGTATTTCTGCTGTGTTAAATGCGAAATATGTTAATACTATCTTATTTAAAATGTACTAAACGTAACATATTTATTTTATAGGTACTAAAACACTGAAAGCCCTTATAAAATCCCCAATATAATTACATTGATTGTAACAGAGTGATTGTTGATGAAGATGCAATATTATATAACAAATACATTATTATTAAAATCATTTTATTTTTTAAATTCGTACTTATGTGCATTTTGAAGACATTAAGCGGGTTACATAAGATGATTGTAAAAATGTTCAAATGTAACGAATGACAGAAAAATAAGAAAAAAAAATTACTGCATGATTTCTAAATAAAGTAAACATATCTGTATCCAATTATGATATAAATCTGACCGAAGCCATGCTGTCTAACGCACTCGCAATCATAATCGCTTTCACCAATTCTTTCTGTCAAAAGTATAAGACCAGTGCAGATATCTCTATCTACACTGGTAAAAACTGCGCGTTGGACAATATGGCCTCCGGTATGCCAGCTCTAACCTCATCTTGCCCGAAACCCAAGACACTAATGTTAAATAAAACTATAACCCGCTTTGTAGGTAGTAAATGCCTATATAATTATGAGCAAGTCAAGTTCAAATTTTACATTACATAGCAACAATAGCTTATTTATTATACTTGTTGGCAACATCAAATGAACTACCTGCCTTTAGGATTCCTATTTATACATCACTAAAGTGTGCGTGGTGAGGTTAGCTTTGCATTTGCGTGAACAGCCTACACGTCACGTTATGGTAGTTAGATACTGCATTATGTGTGCAGTATACTCACAAAAGTAATTACTGATCATTGATCATTTCGATTAATTACTCAAAGAAATGCAAAGCTAACCTTGTGACGAGCACTTAGTACTGCAGTCCATCCTTTTTTTCTGATATTGGAATGGAAACAGATGACCTGTTGTATACCTAGAATAGTGCACAGAATTGATACCTATGGGACAAATAAGTCATTTTTCGAATATGGAACGTCGACTTATCTATTTATACGGACACGTTACTGCTACATACAACAGGTCATCTTTTTAAGTTTTTAGGGTTCCGTAATGAAATTAAAATAAAATAAATATTTAAGTGGGGCTCCCATACAACAAACGTGATTGTTTTTGCCGTTTTTTGCTAATGTCTAATGTTGTAAGATAATGGTAAGGAACCCTTCGTGCGCGATTCCGACTAGCACTTGGCCGGTTGTCATTCGGCACACTCGTACCTACTTCGTGAATGTTTAGTATTCTAATAGGTAATTAAATAAGAAATTAAGTTTGACCTGAACTTAACATTATAAAACATTGCCATTCTTTAACAGATATTTTCGATTCATTCGATCAAAGTAGAGTTAAGATAATTTAATACTGATTTTTTTTTTAATTATTAACACAATAAGCTGCCTTATAATTTGACACTTATCCTTAAGTTAACAATTGCTCCCTCTATCTCCCTATCTACCTTTTATGGCGGCAGGTAATTTATTATTTTACAGGGATGGAAATCAAAATATTTGTAGCTACCGTAACAAAATTGCTACGTAAATGAAATTTTGATTTTCACCCACAGTTCGTCCGCCCAAGGTTCACGCATTCCGCGAAGAATTTCTGCGATTCATTAGTAAACCTGTATTGCCTATACTACATATACTTACAGACGTACTATTTCTAGACTACGGTGCGTTAAGACATGCAGGTGTCACACGCAAAATAGCACAGTTATAATAATCTAATTGAAGATTGAGTAAGGCCGCTAAGCGTACCTATCAACCTTTATCTTTGCGTTGTTAAAATCGACAAGTCTTCATATCGCCATAAACTAAAAGCAATTTTTTGAGGCTCAGTGCTGTTCAGCGAGTTATGGAGAGGGCTATGCTCGGGGTTTCTCTGCTCTACGGGGTCGAAGCAGAATTGAGGAGATACGTACAAGAACTAGGATCACCGTT
This sequence comes from Choristoneura fumiferana, assembly GCF_025370935.1. Lineage (NCBI taxonomy): Eukaryota > Metazoa > Arthropoda > Insecta > Lepidoptera > Tortricidae > Choristoneura > Choristoneura fumiferana. Next base: position 7,746,414 of record NC_133475.1, on the reverse strand, counting down.
ATATTAGCTCGTTGAAGTGGCAATTAGCAGGCCATATCATAAAATCTTTTCTTTATTTTTTTTCTTTTAGTCATAAACTATTTTTAATTTAAGATTAGAAGTTAAGGTAATGAAGTTAACATGCAAATTTTATTGAAATAAACAGTTTTTTTTTATATATATCACGGAGAACAGATTTAGCCTTTAAGGCTGGAAAGTTTTCGAATGAAGACCGCGGATCGGCGAGCTTACGATATCCATCAACAAGATGGACGGATGCCCTGGGTGAAAGCCGCAAAATCACGGTGGATGCAGGCCGCTTCCAACCGAAGCACAGTTGCTTCGGTCATCGGTCTATGAGGTCTATGAAAGAGGCTTATGTCGAACGGTAGACATCCTACGGCTGATATGATGATAAAAAAATAATTGATTATTAATTAATGGACTTCTTAGTCAATTTCAGTGTTATACAGTAATTGAAACGCTTTACGGCCTTGCCCAAGTAACATTTGACAGTTCGCACCCCGGCCTGACCAAGTCCAAAAAGTTACAAATTGTACTGGTTACGACTGTCAAAATATTACTTATCATCTCATGTGGCAACTCTACCGTCCCATGTCAGCTCTACCTAAGGTATTTGTACATGCAGTGTGCTCATAGTCAACTTTAAGTGACTGACACAGCAGGCCTGTAATTGTTGTGATACGAGATTTATTAAAATGAAAAAGATTTTTCGGTATGCCAAAGTCCTATCAACTGGACCACCAGTACTCCCGAGCTACCTCCCGAAAATCGCGATCGCTTGCTTACTTACACATTGGGGCACCCGAACATTATTGAGTGGTAAAAGTGATGCCATCTATCGAGAGTCACGACTCACGCCTCCATGTTCCTTCCAAATTGCAGTAGAAATCTCTTTCGTTTAGAAAATCTTAGATTTCGTTGAGCAAACGTACCTACTGCTTATAAAAACAAACTATACCTATTCTGACTCGAAGGCGGACCTAGGGAGCGTTGACGTACCTACCTATAGGTAGAGTCATTCACGATGACGCGTGCCATGGTGCCACGTGCTGTTCTTATTACAATGTCATTAATGGCTAATTTTGACAAAACCACGCGTCTTCGTGGATGGCACTAGGTTTACCTATGCAAGAAGAGTAACCACATCTTATGGTACTTATTAAAATCTTCAACTAGCTACGTACAATCGCCATCAGATATTTCGGAGCGGCCAAGGTGATCAAAAATATCGATACATCAACTCTAATACCTTTATAATAGAGTGCACGTGCCGATATTTTTGACCACCTTGGTCGCTCCGAAATATCTGATGGCGACTGTACCTACCTACGCTAAGCGAACACTTAGTCCATTTTACCTGACCTTCATTGACTGAAGTATATTTTATCCAAATAAACAAATAGCATTATATATGTGCCGAAACAGGGCATAAATATATCATGCGAAACCTGTCACAATTTATGGCAAAGAATTTAATAATAACGAAGGTTATTGACGTAAAGAGACGTGCTGACTCCGATGACTTTAGACAAAGAACCTACGCAGCGGAATATTAACACAACAATATGGATAAACGTTTTAAATAAAACTTTCACCATATCGGAAGTGGTATCTGATGTGTCGGCCAGGGAATAGTCCAAAAAGCACTAAAAAGAAGTCCTCGTCTAAATCACCTATATTGGCATTAATAATGCCAGTTAACTTATCAATCAAGTATGAACACAACTATTATTTAGAGTTAGAATAGCTGTCATTTTTCCAATGAAAAAGTTGACATTTTACGACTAATATACTTTGCAGACAACCCTTACCCTCCAGCTTGTTTTCGAACACGGTTTGCTACATTGTACGACGCAAAAGCCTCTTATTATTAACTCTTTAGAGCTCTATCGCTTGCACCTTCATGCCAGAATTCGCTGGCTCGTAACAATTTTATAACCCTGCCGTTAATTTCTTTTGCAATAAACTGGGAGAGGTTTCGCGTAACAAAATGGTTCGCATCTTAAATATAAACTGTTTGAACATCAATTTTACTTATCTTCAACGCAAAGTAATATATTCTATGGATAATTTCTTACCAATAAAATTAAACAAGATGTCTGTAAGTATTTAGATTTAAGCACTCGTAAATTCACTGCATATCGCAACAGCAATTTCTGCGATTATTTATAGATTTATGTAAGCAGGTAGTACTTATTAATTGCATGCGTTTTCAACAACCTGGATTCTTTCATGCGATACTTCAAGTTTTATAACAATATTTATAATTTCGTGTCCTTAAAATGATGTAGGTGGGTAGGTACCTAAATATGGTCTGTGACATTAAAAACTTGTTTCAATCATTCCCAACTAAGGCATTAATTGCTAATCTGATATAAGTAGGTACAGTATTATTATCATGCCACAGATAGCTACTTATAAATTATATTCAATTAAAATGTATGCGATTCTTCGTGATGTTGAGTGACATTCATGCAAGTTCACCAAGAATTCACTTGGAAGAAAATTTATACCAGAAGTTTTTAAAAACTGAACTGGCGTGTTGCAATATGCAATGTTCTTAATGCGATAGGAAGGTATACTTAGTGTAAACTAAGTTAACAAGAACATTTAGATACGTCTGTCTCAGAATCAGATGGCTTTATAACACTATCCCTTTCCTTCAACTCAAAAGCATCCGCCTGAAAAAAGAGAAAAATAATAAGTAGTCAATTAAAAGCGTTAAGATTCTGACGAACAGGTTTTATGGAAACTATAGGACAGACGTAATATTTTTCTTTTATCACTTTTTGCTGTATTTTTACTATTTTTTTTCGTTTTTTTTTATTCGACTGGATGGCAAACGAGCAAGTTGGTCTCCTCATGGTAAGAGATCACCACCGCCTATAGACACTTGCAACACCAGAGGTATTGCAGATGCGTTGCCAACCTAGAGGCCTAAGATGGGATACCTCAAGTGCCAGTACCTAATTTCACCGGCTGTCTTACTCTCCACGCCGAAACACAACAATGCAAGCACTGCTGCTTCACGGCAGGATTAGCGAGCTTTTATTCAGTTACAAAATTACAGATACCAACCTTGTTCTCTCTATATTCCCTATTTTTTCTTGCTAAAGTCAAGAAAGCTTCCTCTATTTATTCAGTTACAAAATTATAGATACCAACCTTGTTCTCTCTATATTCTCTATTTTTTCTTGCTAAAGTCAAGAAAGCTTCCTCTATTTATTCAGTTACAAAATTACAGATACCAACCTTGTTCTCTCTATATTCCCTAATTTATCTTGCTAAAGTCAAGAAAGTTCCTCTATTTATTCAGTTACAAAATTACAGATACCAACCTTGTTCTCTCTATATTCCCTAATTTTTCTTGCTAAAGTCAAGAAAGCTTCCTCTATGTTGATGTCGTTTTTGCAGGAAACCTCGAAGAACGGCATGTCGAAATCATCGGCTATCTGTAATTGATACACGGGTTTTTAAATTAGGTGCATTTGTCATCTTTTACCTAACTGTCCAAGGAGGATTATTAAGATTGTAGTAGTACCTACCAATAGGTATTGGTATTGCCTATTAATAACAGTTCTGTTGTGACCCCTACGTGTTTCTAACTAGGAAGGTACGTACTTGCATTCAAAGTCAAAGTCAAAGTCAAAATATCTTTATTCAATTTAGGCTATAACAAGCACTTAATTGAATGTCAAAAAAAATCTACCACCGGTTCGGAAAAGCCTCTGTTGCGAAGAATCCGGCAAGAAACTCAACGAGGTACTTTTTTAACAGATTTACAATATATCCATTATTTTGATATCCATACATCACAAGTATTTAACACAACTTTATTTTTAACACAGTAGGTTCGCTATTTGAAGGGATCGCCGATGCGGATCGGAATTATTTCCAAATATCCCTGTCCATCATAATAATCATTAACTTTATAATACGCCTTAGATATTAATGTCTTCTTGACAATAGATCTAAATTTTGTATCCGTTTCATTTGTAATCTTTTTTGGAATTTTATTGTAAAAACGTATACAACTTCCCAGAAACGACTTTCTGGTTTTAGCCAGTCTGTAAGATTGAACTGTAAGCTTCCCTGTGTTTCTAGTAGCCTTTGGCTTTAGCATTGATTATCAGATTTCGAGTTATAAGTAAGTATTCAATGAACTAAAACAATTACTGTCGAAGAACTAAAAGTCACCGACATAGCTGGAAAAATATGCAAGTTGAAGTGGCAATGGGCGGGCCACATCGCTCGAAGAACAGATAACCGTTGGGGGAGAAAAGTCCTCGAGTGGCGACCACGAACCGGAAGACGAAGCGTTGGCAGGCCTCCCACCAGGTGGACTGACGACATCGTGAGAGTTGCGGGAAACCGGTGGATGCAAGTGACGAGTTGTTCGTTCAGTGTGGCGTTCTAAGGGGGAAGCCTTTGTTCAACCGTAGACGTCTTCCGGCTGATGATGATGATGATGATCATGATTGATATGGACCTCCGCAAAGTAACGCCTGATTCAATTAATTATTTATTTGTGTTCTTAAAGTGACGGTAGTGATGACTTTATCATTCTAGTTAGTGAGGCTACCTAGCGGTGAAAACAGTAAGTAAAAATATTGAGGATCAAGATTGTTTTTTTGGAATCTTTTTGTATTTTTTATTTCAATTCTAAATTCTTTTTACTTTTACGGTCATCCCGTAAAGCCTAAATTGAAAATACAAACTGAAATATAGATGCACAGAAAAACCAGAAAAATAAGACCAGCACTGGGAACCGAACCCAGGTCCTCGGTATTCCGTACCGCGTGCTATACCGCTACACCACTGCTGGGCATATTGAGGATCGGCAAGCGGACGGCATGTAAACAGTAAGCCAGCTTCAATATCACAGTGCGAGTGGTGATTTTTGTATGCTTTACATCGCAGGTCGACATTAACAGTATCGAAGCTGTAAGCCGACACGCAGTCGGTATGCTTTTGACCACAGTCAATCTGCAATTTCGATGCAATTGCAACTTGCAATAAATGCAATCTGCCACGGTCCTAAGCGCCTGCAATAATTAAATAGCAAATATTTTAAATGAGATTGCTAAGATGCATATTAGAAATTCAAAGCTGATTGCTCCCTCAGGTTATTACTATTGAAGGGGGTTTAGCCTAACCTTTAGTGCTCCTCTTGGACACCTTTTAGTATTTTTTTAACGATACCTAGATATTACTCATATGATAGCGCGTTAAATCGGTGAAATCAGATCGATAAATCTTGTACCTACCTAGTTTTAAAAATAGAATAATTGGATTGCATGAAGGAATAATTCTACAGTAAAACTGTGTGCTTACCCATATCTAAATTTATATAAAGTATCATGTTCTTAATTTTTCGTCAAACTAACTGATTTTACGCTTTACAAGACGCGCATAAATATTTTTAAAGAATCATTGTCTCATCTCCATCCTTGGGCTTGATTAGTACCCAGATATCATTATCAGAATATTTCACAGATCAGCTGTACCTACCAGGTATCAATATTACTTACAAGAATTTTGGCTGCTCATCCTTAGTTACCTCACAAGCCAGCATATTCAAAAAACACGAAATAATAGAGCGTTCAAATATTTTGATTACATACCTTTTGACCTCTTTCCTTTGGCACTGCCCGATGGTTCTCATGTACATCACATTTATTGCCAACTAACACTTTGATAACGTCTGGTGAAGCGTACTGTAATTTATACAAAAAAAATCTTTAGGTGCATAGGTATATAGGATAAAATGGTGCTGAAACACAACCTTTGCTTTTGATTCGACTCTATAGGTATTGATAGCTACACAAAACAGCACATTTCTCTGTGGAACCATTCCAAGATCAGTTTCCTAAATGAAAGTCCAACAGCGCACATCATAAGTACCTAATGGATATACCTTCGTAGGTAGGTAGGTACTTAAGTAACGAAAGTAAAATATTTATGAGTTGCAAAAATAACTAGGTACGTTAAATTTGAAATGATAAGTGATCCTTCATTTGGTACCTAATTAGGTATTTGGGATTTTCTCATCAGTGATAACGTGTGTAGTTGGGATATTTCGTCGTCAAGCAAAAACAACTACATACACTTGGGAGCAAAGAAATCGAGCCACCCTTGCAAATTTTTATGTTTCCGTGATAACACTTAGGTACGACCGAAAAAACATAAAAATCAACGTAAAAGTTGCAAGGGTGGCTCGATTTCTTTGCTTCCAAGTAGGTATAGAAGGCTCAACAGCAGGGCAACTGCTAGTTGGTCGTAAGTAGCGACGACGTCTTCCTAGGAAATAAACCTACTGTAAAAGCGAAAGCTAATCCTGTCGTATAAATGTCTATGACGTCATTTAGTTCTGCAGCCGTCCTTCTAAATAGACTCGTAAATCAGAATACGGTATTTGGTCGCCCTCGGTGGTGATAGTCAATGGTGATATATCTTGAGTAGGACTAGGATTCTTCATGAGAGGACTAAAAGCCAAGCTGTTGGAACTCTTGAAGTTCGTTAATTTATTTTTCGAACTTTGTACCTATTCTGACATTTTTAACAAGCTATATTCGCGTAAACAAAATACAAACATTAGATCACTAAGTGTGTGTACAAGGAACGAAGCGAAGTAACTATAACTATACAATAATCACCGCTGCCTTACCTCTTGAATATTCCTCAGCCAGTACGATAAATGATTAAAGGACTCTAAATTCGTGACGTCATACATCAGTATAATGCCCATGGCTCCTCTGTAGTAGGCAGTGGTCAATGTCCTAAACCTCTCTTGGCCGGCGGTGTCCCATATTTGCAACTTTATCGGCACACCGTCCAAGTTTATTATCTTTTGTTTAAAATCTATTCCTGGAAATTAGAAGAGTAAAATAATTTGCGGTCCTTCGTGTGAAAGATTTTATGTTTACTAGATTTGATCGCTAAAGGACGTGAAACGAGTGTTTGAAAATAAGAATAATAGGTATCTAACTTTTAGCTTTAGGTAGGTACTTTATATTCTTAACTCCCATTTTTTCTAAAACTTGGTCCACATGACAATGACACTTATAGATATTTTTAAAATGAAAATAGATATACACCTATGTATGATGTAGACAGGAACTCAGAATGAAATACCTAGTATTAGGTACAACCTAAATCTACTGATAAACCTACAGGCTCTCCCGAAATAGATTAACTTGATTAAGAAAGCAGTGATATTGATCTAAAACTTCTTTGATGTACAGAGTTACAATTCTGCATGTAGGCAGGCATAAAGATTTACACAGCTAGTACAATGCATGCTATATATTTACTTCTCATTAAAAAGCAAGACGTTTAACACAGATGGAGCGGCATTAACTAAAGAACCAATCGCCCTACGTCCTAAAAATTGCAGTTTTACGTCACATAACACTATTGTTCTTGAACTTCCGCAATATAAAATGCAATCGTGGATTCGTTGTTCCAAAGAACACTAAAACACAGCATCACCTGTGACAAAGGCTCGTAAAATGAAAAGTAAATATTTTACTCACCTATTGTGGATATGTAAATATCGTAATACCTCTCGTCGCAATATCTGTGCACAATACAGGTCTTCCCAACATTAGAATCGCCTAAAACTAAAAGCTTATATGTGGCCGAGAAATCTAAAGCCATTTCTGTTTATTTTGCTACGACGCGAGCGTTCGCCCAAAACATCGGCGGAACTGTCAAAGTTAGAAAAATCGATGAGGGTAAGAGCGCATGCGTGCCGTCATCCCTCTCGCAACAAGTAAACTATAATATTATGGCGGGCCAGCTGTGTACCTCGGGTTACCGCAAGGTTCAATTCAAGGTATATTGACACTTCGTGGCGGGGCAGACTTTGTACAGCGGGTCTATGACTAATCAACCTAAACTTTTCTGGCTCGCATTCCGTATTGATTGCGTGTCTGAACAATTTATGGATTATTCGAGGTAGTTCCTTTGGCTGTTCCTTACAAGGAAATAATATATAGCGGTTTTTTTCGCACTAGTTCCTTCACAAGAGATGAAGGAGGAACTGTGTTTATTTTTTCGCCTTTGTGTCTTTGCAAGAACTTAAGGTACTACTGCGAAAGAAACAAAGGCAAAATAATAAACGCGTTCATACTTCATCTCTTGTGAAGGAACTAGTGCGAATAACCAGCAAAGAAACACCCAAAGGACGTAACGTGAATAATTCCAATTTATCGAATTCATTTCAAAGTACAATGGAAGAGCTCAAGTAAAAACTTGTAAATTGTATTTCTTTCACTTGGATTCTCGATCGTCCTGATAGTTTCGTGGCCTGGGGCAAGCAATATCAGACGGACAAATAGCTGATCTCGTTCGAGCCAGCTCCGCGGCGTTATTACCAATTTTATTATTTTATTCAGACCCAAGGTCTTAAAGTTCACCTCAGTTTTATTACCCATGTCGAAATAAAAATGTTTACTAGTAGGTACGATATCTTGTCTGGCTTGTTTATTTAACTGTTGATTATTTAAAGGGCAATAGAAAACAGTACGGACGGGATAGCTGCAATTAAATTAGTCGATCAATTAGTTTGTCATAAAGTTTAATTTATAGTACCATTTGACTGTCGCAAGTAGTTTTTAATTAAAATTATATGTGGGCTACTCCATGGGTTGTTAAACTGTAGTACTCTTATCTTGGGATTTTGAGGCGACTAGTTAATTGTATGTGGAATGAATTCTAAAAACTTGACTATACTTAGCTAATATTGTTTTAATTTAACAATAACAACTTAAGTATACTTAGGTATACCCAGTTTCAATGATATTTTTAAAGCGAGTAAAAAAAATGATTTAATTTCATTCATTTACAACTCAGTTTATCACCACTATATTTAGCTGCTAAATTTTGGCCCACAGCTCACAGTTTTTATGCAATGAATTCGACTCTATCTACGAGTATCGAGTATAGGGAATAAACGGCAACTAACGCACCTAATAACTTAAGTATAATAGCTAAAAGTATAGTCAAGTTGTCCCATGGTAAATCTAATATATAAAATTCTCGGGTCAAAAACGTTCGTGACCAAACTCCTTCAAAACGCCTTAACCGATTTTTATGTTTTTTTTTGTGTATTTTCGGTAGGTCTGTCTGAGAATAGGGGTGACCTGTCGTTTTGCCGAGTTTCATTACGCAGATTTTCGTTTCGCAGACAACTGTTGGCAGATTTTTCTTTTGGCCGAGCAACGTTTGGTATAATTTCGTTACGCCTATTATTCGTTTCGCCGAGTAGTCGGTAGGAAGAAAAGCGATAAGCAGATTTACGTTTAGTAGATTGTTTGTTTCGTAATTGTTTCAGTTAACTGAACAACGGTTCGTCGAGACACGATAAGCAGAGTTATCACATGGCATTCATATTGTTAAGTAGATTTAATGTTCAGTCGATTTTTGTTTCGTAATCTGCGTAGATAAAATCGGCCAAACGACAGGTAGGATTTTACTGAGTTGATTATATAAATATACTAGCTTTTATCAAAGTGAAGTTAGGTGCGACGACGAGCGTTAGCGAGGAGGAGTGTTAGGTAGAATTGCGACCAACAACACACGAGCCGAGCGAGCGAAGCGAGCGTGCCGCGGCAGCGGCCGGCGAAGTGCCAGAACCGAACTGCTAGCATCGCGACTTGGTTTGTTTAAACTCCAATGTAAAATAAATACAAATGATGGTCAAAAATACATTTATTACTTGCGTTATACGTTTGAAACTTGTGAGGGTACATAAAAAAAATCATAAAGAATGCGCGGTCAGCACGGCGTGTAAAAATGCTAATAAGGCCATAGTGTAATCCACACATAATATAATCAGATCTTTGTAGGGAGAAGGTGGCGTTTGTAGAGAGGTGGACCATCGACCAGCTCTCACGTCTTCAAGGGAATGAATACATTTGCCCTTTTTAGTCTCTTTGTATTGCAAGGTTGCAGGAGCACTTTTGCAAGCGAATTTGGATGTTGTGAAAGGCGCTCTCTATATGACTTTTTGAATCGCTCTATTTCCGAGATTATGGTTGGCATTTCTAGATAGGGGTGGATTTCGCTGTTCCGCGCAAACCACCCCCCCCCGTGCAATTACTCTCAGGATATTATTTTGAGCTCTTGGCAGACATATTGGATTTGCTGGCAGTGGACCACATTTGGATGCCATAGACAGCACATTTATTAAATTTACTTTATCTAAAAGAAAGAAAAAATGATTTTAGAAAATATGGATACCTATTGTTTGCATGCCAGTGTACTATCTGGTTAGACATGTCCCCGCTCATTATAAGATCAATTTTACCAGTTCTAAAGCAAATAAACTACTTTATGTCGCAGTAGTTGAACCTTCTAAAAAAAAAATTCCTGAGAGTTCCACAGACCACTGAGGCCTGAGCTCCATTTATTTATTTTACAAGGATACCTCGTATCTGGCCAATACATCTCTCGCGCCGTGTCGTATTTAAATGTCTTATGTTTTTGTATGAATTCCTGCAGATCTGTTATCACGTCCTTTGTTTCCCTCTCCTTGTATTTTAATCTTCTTGTAGTTCAAGGTTATATGGGTTTTGTTTGTAACTAAATACGTTTCCTGCTAGGTACAAAGGTACTTAATATGCAGCGCGTTTTTGTTGCCTTGTCTGGTTATGTCGTAAAGTTCTTTATATCACTTTCTGTTATGGGAAAATTGTCTTAGGTCATGAATGTAATAATTAGTCTAGTAATAAAAGAATGTATCTATCTGCAAATTTAAAAATTTCGTGTCGGACCTTCGTTTTTGTGTCGATTGTTAGCCTTTACTTATTTCCATTATCATGGGTGTTGCCGCTTAGTAAGAATAAAAGTATTGTAGCTATGGTTGGCTGTACTTGTGGACACCATTATTAGCTATCTTAAAATATAAGAAAAATGTTTGCAATAAATCAAAGGTATCCGTGAAGCCTCACTGCAACGAATACGTTAAATAAATTCGGTGCGTTCAGGTTTTTATTTTTTAAGATATTAATGGTGTTCATTGGTAAAACCGTCCATAACACTTCCCCTACACGTCACTATAATATAATATTTGATCTTTTTGCTCAAGTAAATATAAAAATATTCAACAGCAATTCATAAGCTTTACTTTTTAATGAAGAATAGGTAGGTAGGTACTTCTATCTAGCGAAGTCTCATCTCATCTCTAGGAAAACACATATTTTCAATTTTGCAATCGTCGAGCAAACCTCGGTCACCCAGGTAGGTACGGCTTGTCTAGTTGGCCTTTACACCTCTGTTCATTCAAATATATTCCGCCGTAACGTACCCACCCACAAGGTAATTAAAACTAAAATGGCAAGCAGATTGTTTACAAACACCGTTAGCTAACATTTTCAACAAACTGCATCTAATTCATCACGGCTTTATAAAAACCTCTGCAAATTACACATCATTAGTGTCACCTTTAACAGAGTCTGCTAAGTAATTACGTCATTAATATGAGCTAACGAGATTCACAGAAGCTGTCCTTAATACCTTGTTTCAACAGGCTTTTGAAATCGTGCAAGGGTGAGACCCGTTCGTGATGGTGCTATAAATCAAAATTACATTGCCTTCACGCTCCCGACTTACACAGTCAAGGTTAGACGAAAATAAATTCGGATGACGTTAACATGGTTTCGGATTAAGATTGTTTTTTTGGAATCTTTTTGTATTTTTATTTCAATTCCAAATTTTTACTTTTACGGTCATCCCGTAAAACCTAAATTGAAAATACAAACTGAAATATAGATGCACAGAAAAACCAGAAAAATAAGACCAGCACTGGGAATCGAACCCAGGTCACGGAATGCACAGTGCTGGTCTTATTTTTTCAGTTTGTATTTTCAATTTATGGTTTCGGATTGTAATTTCACTGAGGTATCAATACCATGTGTTGTTATCTTCCTACAAGTATAACGTGGCTTCAAAATTTCAAGGTGTTGAAATAAGGCTTAATCTACTCTAATTTGTATTGAGTTAAGAGAAGGCGACAGTAAAGCAAAATTTAAAATTTTGATATGTGATTCGGTATCGCTAGATGATGATCTAGGTACTGAACAATTTGACCAATTTTATAGAGCCTTAAACTACAATGTACATATCGAAATTTGGACGGTGACAAAAAACCATTCCAATTTCTTTACCTTGATAATAATAATAATTCAAGTATTTAGCACATTCAACAGAGAACACCAAAAACTTTGATAAGTGAGAGAAAACGAAACTGAAAACTTAACAAGAAACACATTTTTCAGGTAACTTTTTATCTAAATATATTCTTTAGATCAAATATAAAATACGTCAAAAAAAGTGAAATCAGCGGATCTGTACATGATTATAATCCATACTAATATTATAAATGCGAAAGTAACTCTGTCTGTCTGTCTGTCTGTCTGTCTGTCTGTCTGTCTGTTACGCTTTCACGCCTAAACCGCTGAACCGATTTTGATGAAATTTGGTACAGAGATAGAATAGACCCTGGGAAAGAACATAGGCTATTTTTTATCGCGAAAAAGAGGCTTTCAGGGGTTGAAATAGGGGATGAAAGTTTATATGGTGGAAGTTCGTAGCTATCGAAGATAAAACCATGAAACTTGGCATTTAGGCACTTAATCCATACTTCCATACTAATATTATAAATGCGAAAGTAACTCTGTCTGTCTGTCTGTCTGTTACGCTTTCACGCCTAAACCGCTAAACCGATTTTGATGAAATTTGTTACAGAGATAGAATAGACCTAGGGAAATAACATAGGCTATCTTTTATCGCGAAAAAGAGGCTTTCAGGGGTTGAAATAGGGAATGAAAGTTTATATGGTGGAAGTTCGTAGCTATCGAAGATAAAACCATGAAACTTGGCATTTAGGCACTTAATAAGAAATAATTCTATATTTGTTTGAGCTTTTTTAAAAAATCGACCTGTGAGGGGATGAAATAGGGGATGAAAGTTTATACGCAAGGTCGTCATTATTGAAGATAAATCGATGGTTCTTTATGAAACTTGGTATTTGGGCACGTGATAAGAGATAAATACATATTTGTTCGCGCGTTTTTAAAAATTCTTCCTGTGAGGGGTGAAATAGGGGATGAAACTTTATATGGAAGATCGTCATTGTCGAAGATAAATCGATGGTTCTTTATGAAACTTGGCATTGGGCTACTTATAAGAAATAAATAGATATTTGTTTAAGCGTTTTTGAAAATGTTACCTGCGAGGGGATGTTAGCAGAGGGGATGGTGCAGTGTTAGCAGAGCCTTTTAAGCTCATAAGCAAAATGTACGCAATGTGGGGTCATTTTAGATGGCTTATTCACCTAGACAGTCAGACATGAAAAATTATGATTTTCAGATTTTTCTTATTTATTGTGCTATAAGAGCTACCTTTATGCAAAATTCCAAGTTTCTAGGACAGCCGGAAGTACCTACCCTATAACTTTTTCTGTTGAGGCAATTTGTATGGAAACACCTTTTTAACGACTGTAGCTTTTGATTGCCTTGACTTAGAGGTGTGATTTTTTTCACAGCTTTCGGGACTATTGACCTGAGTTTAGGGTTTTAATTTCAACTCGATATATACCTTACTCCGCGCGTTTACGAGATAAAGTTTCTTGACATACAGACGGACGGACGGACAGCAAAGTAATCCTACAAGGGTTCCATTTTTTCCTTTTAAGGTACGGAACCCTAAAAAACATTTGATCTGGCGCTTTTCAAATTTCGACCTATTTACTTGAAAATATGGGGATGAAAGTTCTTAAGGAATTCCAAAAAAGTTACTACGTTATATTTATCGGAAATAATATGTGTAGCTATGCTTAGTAAAAATGCCTTGACTTACAATAAAGGACGTAAGGTGTCAATAGTTCACTATGAAGAATTAGTCCTTTTGTGTTGGCAGGGTAGAATACACGTCGTATGGCTAAAATATGGCTACCCGCAAAATATTTATGTTTTACCAAAGAACATCGGATGGATGGATGTATGGAAGAACAAAAAAAATAGTTTATATTTGTAGCAATGTACTAAAATAGGTTATTTTTGGTAAACCGAAAAAGTTTCTATGTACTATTATTGGCAGAATAGGTATCCTATATAAATTAAATACTTTCCAAAATTACTATTTCAAGCGGACGAAGTCGCGGGCAGAAGCTAGTCTCCAATAAAACGATTATGTAATTAAAATGACAGAAATACCTTATTGTATTTTTGCATCCAGCTTGCAGCCAGGAGTGGCGCCAATGGGTGTGGCGCCACGGTGTGTCTGCAAAAACAATGCCTACTCGGGTTCTGGCGCCCTGGCATAAGAACTACAAGGAACCACTATAATAACACGTAGTCAAGTTCGAGCCGAACTGTACCTATGAACTGGTTCCTTTACCAATATACCTAGAGCAGACTGGTATTTAGTTGAAGAATTTTGGTTTATTTCAGGTTCATTCAGCTTCATTCTTAGCCAATGTTGTTAAAAGAGGTAATGTACATGTCGGCGGCCGATCGTAAAATCCGCCAGATCACGAAATTCCTAGGCATATCGTGAAATGCCGTCATTTCATGAATTGGCTAAGGGACATCCGCCATATCGTTCAAAACTCACCGTTTAGCGATTTGCCTAGTGACGTTTAGGCAGATCATGAAATTCCTAGGCATATCATGAAGCGCCGCCATTTCATGATTTGGCAAGTTTAGGCAGATCATGAAATTCCTAGGAATATCATGAAACGCCGCCATATCGGTTCTGGCACTTCGCCGGCCGCTGCCGCGGCACGCTCGCTTCGCTCGCTCGGCTCGTGCGTCGTGATCACAATTAATACTAACCACTCCTCGCTTCGCTCGTCGTACCTAAATTTTTCTATATAAATAAATTACAACCAGTGAATACTTTATATATCAACAAAATACTAACCTCTAAAATACGGACAGACGTCCATGGTTTTTTCATATTGTGCACAGAATCCGTTTGATTCACATAAAAAGAACGGAGCTGATGTTCAAAAGCTTCTTTTGCACTTCTATTTTGAATTCATTCACTAGTTTCGGTTTAAGGATCATTTTGTTGTGACGCCGACATTTTTCACGCGCTAAACAAACACGGCCGGTCAGCTGGTCACGGCCGCCATTGCATACGCAGCGCCACCAGTGGCCAAATAAGAAACTATTTTACGATGTGCCCGGTATAGAGCTAGGAATATCGACGAATGCGTTGCTCTAATCGATCTGCCGTATTATTTCTCAGGCACATCGTGATATGCCTGGCCAACGTTTAGGCATATCATGAAATGGCGGCGTTTCACGATATGCCTAGGAATTTCGTGATCTGGCGGATTTTACGATCGGCCGCCGACATACATACCTACTCAGAGATAGATACAATGCTTAGTAGGTATCAAGATGTTGTCACTTGTCCTTTCGCTATGGTAATAACCGTGGGAGTATAAAGAACTTTTATACACCACCTTCTTTTTCATTTTTTTTTTTCATAGTTTGTCAGATGTATTTTCTTTTTTTTCTTTTGTACAATGAACAGTCTACATACATACATACCTTTCACCAAATTGATCAAAATGCTCAAAACGCAATTGACATTTTCACCTCGTTTAATTAAAATAAACCGCGAAAACAACATCATTTCGATTTTGAACATTTTCGTCCTGGTCGCTACCTACTATTATTTTAGATCTTACTGTCTTATCTGGCCAACAGTAAAATTCCGGCGTGGAAAGTAAGATATCCAGGATAGTTACTAGCACAGAAAGTAAATATTTAATCTTACCTTAAATTTGCGAAGCGAACCTTTTGATGTTACTTTGCTTAATTGGCAGTGCTTGAAAAAAATATCAACGAAAAAATTAATTTTATACAGGATCGTAAGTAATAGTAACATAAATCACGAAATATACCTACTTAAACCATTGTACTTTAGATGAGCTTCCAATAGGTACTTAAACGCTGTTAGGCATCATAATCACGGGTATCTAGATGACAGAAAAAAAAAGCGAAAATTATATCTAATGTTAATAAACATCAAGTCAATACTTAATTTACTACGAGTATGTGATTATATAGGTGGTGTAAATAAGCCTCAAAAAAAGTACTACAGTCGAACATAAAACCTCCTCCTTTTTAAAGTCGGTTAATGAAGCTCAAACAGCTCTCGTCACTTATTTATCCAACTGAACCCTTATAAAAACTTTTTTAACTGTATTTACAACCAATCCATTTTCTTACGCACTAGGTACCTACCTAGTCTGCTAATTCTTGACGGTATTTGTATTTCCTGATATGAACCGCGAGCCCACGTATGTAAGACTAAATAGTTTTGTCTAGACAGCTAAACAGCTAAAAAATGTATAGACAACTTCATAGAGGACTTATTGGTATGCAGCTGTTGATTTCTAAGATAATTTGTTAAAAAACTGGATGATTATTACCAACTTTCCCACAGTTACTAGAAGATCTTTTATGTAAACCCGGGACATAGGCAACATTATTGCAAGCAGTTGAATAGTGTATAATATTACTAGTATTTGATACCATTCAATTTTTTTTTGTTGATCGTGTTTTGTGCTTGTCTTTGGTGTTTTCACGTAAATTCTGGCTGTAAATAATGTTTTAAACTTTCGTTTTGGTCATTCATAGACGTTTACTCGAATAAAGCCGCTGATCTGCGGCCAAAACGTAGAGGTAATTTTTGTAGTGTAAAATTCGCGACGATGTACCTAACATATGCTAGTAATAACTAGCTGTTCAACACAATATCTTAGACTATCGTGGTCATTACTAATTTTATGATTTAAATTCGGGTTTTGTTCCGCATACCTTGATTTTAGAGAAGCTCGATATTTCGACACAGTTGCATGCGCCATGATAACGAGATGACCTTATTATTATTGCTTTAGTAAAATAATTTTCTGAACTGGTTCAGTAGTGCCCGTAATTTCTTTCTACGTACAACCAAATACTCCAACTTTAACTTTTTATTAGATTTGTGTACAAATATTAATTACTTTTCAATAAAAACTAGCAATTTTTATTAGGTATTTAATACAGTATTCACAACCCTCATTCCCATCATGCTCAAGATTAGCATACCTGTTGTGCCCATGGTAATTCCTTCGTGAAACCAACCACACGTACCTGATTTAAAGACTTCTAGCAAGAGATCGTAAAATTCCTTTGTCACCATCCGAGCCAAAGGCTTGTGCAACAGCTTGCATACGCCACGCTCCTCTAGCCAACAACTTCATTTGTCAAAGAACCGCAAGCAACACACAAGAAAACCCAACAGACTCAAAGCTTCATACAACGGCCCCACGTAAGACCCTGTTTACATTATTCCAGTAGCACGATACTGCGGTGCTCGATCGATCTCGTGTAACACGGGATTGTGATCCCGCAATTTGAACAGGGTTACATTACATCCTACATGCCATAAGATTTGCATCATAAGAGCGGCTTGTGTTGAATTGGGATCATGTCGTGACAATTCATTTGTTTCTTTTTCTTATGTTGTTTTCTTTATT
The DNA here is from genome assembly GCF_025370935.1 of Choristoneura fumiferana. Taxonomy (NCBI): domain Eukaryota; kingdom Metazoa; phylum Arthropoda; class Insecta; order Lepidoptera; family Tortricidae; genus Choristoneura; species Choristoneura fumiferana. The sequence continues at coordinate 7,728,866 of NC_133475.1, read as the reverse complement.
TATTTCTTCATTTCAGCTTTCCAATATCAATGTATATCTAGACAAGTATTTGATTAAATTGTAAGTTACATTAGAAGCATACTACGATTGTTATAAAAGGTTGACTGTACTAGAGGCGGCTATGTTTTAGTGAATTTTAACGGACATGTTCATGTAAATACCTACATGCCATTCATAATCAAGTAGACAATCTCAAAAAATAACGCATGCCATACTGCAGCGCTTAGTTGTGGCAGTAGTAAGCATATATTTCCTATCGCGGCTAAACAGTAGCTTTGCCTCTGCGGGGTACCTATACTCATGTGGCAAGCTACACCGGTCTCTATGCTTGATGTATTGTAAATAGCCGCAATTTTGACGTTTGCATTACGTTTCCCATTCAACCAGACCGCTACTAGCTTCTGTTTCTCTATAATTTACCAGTGAATGACGAATGCTTATGCGGTGTAATGTGTTCGCCCGCAGGTTGTATTTTGCGCGGCGGCGGCGGTATTTACTATTTTGTCCCTCTAAAGGCCTCGAATTGGTGTCTGACATTTAACAAAGTCCTGTTATTACAGCTTTACTAATGTTACATTATTTGTAATTACTGTTCCAGGCGTCAGAACAAAGCTTAATTGAAGTTGAGATCTGATGCATTTAGAGTCCATAAAACAAGTGACAGAGTACTTACTTTTTCTGTTGAATCGATAAGGCCGCGAATCGCTTACTTTGTAAATTCTTCTTTGTGTACCTGTTTTCTGCATTATTTTCAATAAAGATTCATTGTATTGTATTTCATAAAAATACTAGCTTTAGGCGCCGGTCTCAGCAAAGTTCTCCATGTTTGAACGTATTGCTCTGTTTCCGTTTTTCTATTAACAGCAATAATACTGTAGCAATACAATTTATTTTTGCAATGGGTTAAGTACTAATCAGTCTTCAAGCTAAGCTAATATAAAGTAACTTTTACATGGGGCCTACCATGATCTTTTCATAAACGATCCAAACGCAGAGCAGTTCAATTTAGGCACCTAAACTGAATCGTCGAAATTGGTACCACGACGTTTATTTCTCAGAGCCGAGTCTCAATGGTTTACAAGTGAATGAAAGACCGATATTGTCTCTGGTCCGAAACTGAAACGCTAAGTCGCGAAAGGGATGCCGCTATATGCAAACCAAATATTGTATACTAAAACCTCTTTATTTTGGAAAACCATAACTCTATGTCACTCCGTGTTCTTAGCAACCGTTGTGTTGATTACAAATAAAATGTTTACGCTGTCGCTAATCCACGAGTCCCTTTTCTCACTGAAAAAATAGTTTTATCAATGAGGAGTTAAGAAGCACAATGTCGTGAGTACCTATGAAATGTTATAAAATTTGAATAAAAGTTTAAAAGTTCTTGAAATTTAAAAATATTCCAAGTAAAGAATTGACAGAATGAGTAACTTATACTGAATCGCTAAATTTCTCACAGAAGCGATTCAATTCCCACTCAAGCTAAGCGTCATGGTACGAAAACCGCTTGAAGTGAGTGAACAGTACAATATTAAGCCTAATTAATCAATTATGCAATGCTAAATCGCCATTTAATATAGCTCCTATTGATTGATGGGTCGACTCCGAAACAAATGGGTCTTACAACACTTATAATGGATAGACTACAGAGTTCATGGACATATTTGACCCTACATACGATGATGTCATTTCATTTAACTTGAATACTTGCCCACCCTTTCCACCAGGATCAGAGATAATAATTTCAAAGATAAGATAAGCGTCTGAGTGTTCATCACTATCCCAGTAGTTGCCATCTTTAATTTTAATGGATTCAATAATGGAGATGACAACATAGTGTCATCTATTGGGCAATAGCATGTCGTGCACTGGGATATTTACTTATCCTATTTTATTAAGATCTTTTCAAAAAACGTTTTGTTTGCGTTTCGTATTTGCAAAAGGTTTGATTTAGAGCCTTTGCAGAAGGTACACCTGTTTTAATAAACGCTCGGTCGTCGCGCGTTATACACAAGCGAGGAGGGTGCGCCAAAACGCAGATTTTTTTAAGTCCTGTTATTGGAAGTCCGAAAATGTTTGTCATGCAATTTTAAGTATACAATTTTACATCATAAATATCATTAGTCATAATTAGTATTTGTTACTAACGGCCGCAATCCCGAATCGCTGAAGCTCATAAGCAATAATAATAGAACTTTTTTGTACTAACTAGTATTAATTGTAATATTTTATTAAGTAATAAATGATGTTTTAAATCCGCATTATTCAAATTCATACTTACTTACTTACTATTTATGTTCATATCGTATCGTATCTTTTGAATAACATGAGGGTATATACAGGATAACATCGAAGACGTAATCAGAAACTAATTTTTAGGCTCATTAATTTATAGCTATTTACATGCACTAGTCCTTATACGAAACAAGAACCGTTTTATTTTTTGTTAAAACCATGATTTACTGCATTGGTGATTTAATTAAGGGAAACATTAACAAAAAATAAACGGTTTTTCTTTCGTGTAAGGACTAGTGGATGTAAATAGCTATCAATCAACGAGCCTAAAAAAGTAGTTTCTGATTACATATCCGATGTGACCCTGTAGTTATTCGAGCTAAAAAGGATAGGTTAGATTAGGTTAGAATTGTGTCAAGCAAGGCGCGGAGCGCCTCAACCACGCGGAACAGGAGCTCCGCCAAGCCATTATAGACAAATCATTATTGAGAAAACATCAGCCAAAATGTTTTACTACATATAAGCAATCTACATGCTTGTTCCAATTTTTGCATAAATATTTGCGTAAAAAGCAACATGAGTTCAAGTGGGTATCTTCTTATTATAGAGATTAAAAATTAAAAAAGTATATAACTGTGTTATTAATGTTCTTAGTAATGAAAATTATTAAAAAAATACGACAACTGCCTCTATCTTATGAGTTGAGCGTAGGCATAAAATATTATGAATGAACCAAAAATCATGATTTAAAAATTTATGACAACTGATGATTATGAACACAAATCGGTAGTAGAATAAAAATGTGGAGGATCGAGTTTATGCAAGTCAGTATGGACCCCGCAAGCGAATTTGTATGGCTGCGCTATCAACGCTCGTTTCTAAAGCGCGCATCAATTGTATGTATGTACCTACATTTAATAAACGCGATGTGCAAAGGCTCCAAAACAAATCCTCTAACTTTTTGCTTATTGTGCTGTTCTTTGTCGTCGAAGAGGAGTCTTATTAATTGAAGTCGTGTTCTAGCTTTAATTTCGTGAAAACTGAAATGACTTCCTGCATTATTAAATGTGGTTGCTTAATAATTACTTAGGAAATTGGTATCCGTTGCGGTACCATTTACAGTTTTACGCAAATATAAGTGCGCGAAGAAATCCGTTATAGCTTGTTCAGATAACGCGATTTACGCGCGAGTAAACACGTCGGTGGAGGAAGCCTATGTCCAACAGTAGGCTTCTTGCGGCTGATATGACTATGACGATGATGAGACACGGGTGCGTTCATTTCCTTTTTCAATACGTCCAGTCACGGCAACTACCACGCGATGCGACTGGCACGCGATTTCCGCGCGAGTGGCAAAACGCTCGAGTGCATGTAGACGGAATGTATGAGCTTCTAGTACCTATCTCACGATCGCGCGATTCGAACGCGCTAGTGAACTCGCGCATAAAACGCATCACCTGGCCAAGCTCTTTCTAGTAGGTACTTACTGCTTCGTCTGAGCTGTTTCCAGCTATCCACACCCCTTTGAACTATGATTTACCTACTGGGATTTTTTTACAGTTGTACGCAGTGCAAAGAAATTGTAAAGCAAATTCCCAGTAGTTCACAACCACGGCAAAAAGTACGGACTTGTGGAAATTTGTTTTCCATCCATTCGCACTGTGGTCAAATAGGAATAGCCCTTTCGTCTTATTTTCTTATTGTGCAACGTAATGATATTGTCAATCATAATAAAATCAGTTCTCAGGATCATGCAAAGACATTTCTGCGAATCCCACTCTTACTTTTTCAATTCAACTCAATCTTCAAGCCGCATTCCTTCTGAAACAATTCCTAGAAGTGCCGTGCGTCATGCATTTTTAATTTCATCAGCGACTGGACCACCAATTTGCTAACGTCATCTCGCTTTAATATCTATTATACTATCACTTTCGGTCGCTGAGTGCTCTATTGTCCGCGATATTATCTTTTTTTCTAATGAGTCTGCAGATCCGGCTGATCGTTACCTAATCTGTGCAAGTGACGCACTTGTGGGAACATTCAGTTGAGCAATTACTTACGAATGAACTTTGTTGCAGTGACCGGACCGTGGGTGGCTTTATACACGTGTAATAAAAACTACGCATCTTATCTATTTTTTATTTGGTAAAATGTTGTCGTTGCGGTGCTTATACATATTTACGATACGACTTACCATTTTTCTTGATATGCGACACAGATGTGACGGCACAGAGGTCGAGACTGAATGAGACGGGCACAAGATTCCCAAGAGTGGAAGAAGAGGGAAGAGGCCTACATCCAAGATTGTATAACCAAAACGGCACCATGATGTTGAAGATGATGAAGATGAATGCAACAAAGTCTTTCAATTTTCTTTGCAGCCAGATCCGTCAACGTTTGGCCATAACAGCTGCTTTTGATATGTATATAGTAAACGCGAGTGAATTCGCAGCCTTGTTTATCAATAAAAGCTTTATTTATATGCAGACAAAGCGACTTCTAACGAGCTTTGATCTACCAAAAATAATCAAAAACACATTCGGAGCTGCAGGCGAAGGTATGTAATTTGTAACTAGTATGCTTTGAGTGATTGTTTCTTTCTTCACGGTAAAATTGCCGAGTTGATTCATCAATTACCATGCCGACGATAAACGAGCTCGATGCGCTGAGAAGATTCAAATGCCATCTTTAAGATAACGACCTCTGTAAGTTACTTTCTTTTGATAGCAGTTTATAGCGTTTTAAAATAAAAATTTAGACCTCCCATATAAAAATTTATACAATTTTTATGTGTGCATTAAGTAATTAAAAATAAAAGCATTTTGTGATTGCTATTACTAAAACAAAAGTTCAAAGACTTTTAAAATAGCTTGTAGTGCCTATACTTTCTGTAAAACTTTAGTTTAATGAACTAAAACAATTAAAGTAGTTGTTTTAGTTCATTAATATGGTCTTCCACAAAGTAACGCCTGATTCAATAAATAATTATAGGTTACTTTAAAACTTTCGAATTTTGTATATTATCATGTTCACGTCCGTGGAGATACGTAGAAGAACAGTTAGCCAATGGGGCCGAAAAGTTCTCGAATTGAGATCGCAAATCGGCAAGTGCGCGTGGGTCGTCCACGATGGAGATGGACGGATGACCTGGTTAAAGCCGCGGTTCATGGTGGATGCATCCCTTTCCAACCGAAGCAACTGGAGGTCTATGGGGAGGCCTGTGGCTGATATGACGATAATTAAATATAATTATGTTCAAACTGAACTTCAATTAATTTCTACAATGAAATGAAAATACAAACTAACTATGTTTTCAATTACTTAGCTAACTTGATGAATACATCCGAGAAATGATTTCCAATTGGATCCAGACTTTTTATTTTATTACTGGCAGTAAGTAAGTAAGTACCTACTGTAAGTGTACGTACAGTTATTTTCAGTAATTTCAATCGGTCCTTTGTTGCGTTTGTTATCCTGTTACTGAGGTCAAGGCGCCGGGTTCCGGGAGCCCGCGTGTTCGTATTGTTCGTGCAAGGTCCCGTGTTAAATGTCAACTCGGACGGCGCCGGCGCCGCGCAGATTAAGGAAACACGCCGCAGACAGTAAACATCGCGAATGTGCTAATGTAAACACGTGGTTGTGTTTATGACATGTTTAATAAAGATTTTTTTTATGATTTGGTTAAGTATATAGCCTTTTTTAATATTTTTGTTGGTTTTTAGGCTTCAGTATCCAAAGAGTAAGAACGAGACCCTGTTACCTACTGAGACTCCGCTGTCCGTCCGTCCATCCGTCTGTCACCAAGCTGTATCTCGTGAACCGTTTTAGCTAGACAGTTAAAATTTTCACAGATTATGTATTTCTTTTGCCGCTACAACAACAAATGACTAAAAAAAAATATTCAATCGAAAACAACAAACGTGATTTTTTGCCGTTTTTTGCTCGATACTAATAATATTTTTTAATGTACTTTTCGAAATCCCCGTTGCTTCTATAACTCGGTCTTAAACCTTTTTAAAATATTTACGATCAACACTTTTCTTGAAACTTTCAGCTTCTTAACAAAATATTTATATACATTATAAACAATTTCCCGTGATTGGCTATTTACAGAAATACCCTGTTTAAGTTGACTCCCCATGGAAATAAATTTCCGAAAAGTAGCAAACTAAATAAATAAGTAAGTGGTGGCGGTGAAATTACTGGCACTTGAGGTATCCCATCTTAGGCCTCTAGGTTGGCAACGCATCAGCAATACCCCTGGTGTTGTTTATGGGCGGTGGTGATCTCTTACCATCAGGAGACCCACTTGCTCGTTTGCCATCCAGTCGAATAAAAAAAAAAGTGGTGGTTACTTTTAACTGCTCTATATAAATCAATGAAAACACAACGAGTGCATGCACTCTTCGCGCCATGGATTGCTACTAAGTCAAAAAGACAATTGTCATTTTCTACTACACGAACCCTTCCGATTTCCCCCGAAACCCGAAGGTTTTTCTAAGAGCTCACGGATTGTAGTTCCAACTCCAACGCACATTCTCTTGTGATACACATGCACATGTAATAATGTTAGTAAAGTGATTATTGCTTGGGTACCATGAATACTAGGTTACCTAACGTGTTATTTACTAAGAATCCTTAACCAATTATTTTAATTAGTAATCTATTTTTAACTGTAGTTTGCAAGCTCACATTACCAGGCGTGCATAACAAGTACTAGATAGACATTTCTTAGTAAAAGGTACGCTACTGACTACTGGAATTGTTAATAATAAGTTTAATAACATATCATTAGAAATAATCAAACAATCACCTTGCATGTGAAGATACTAATTTTCTCCAAGCATTAGTGCTATTATTATCAATTTGTAAATTACTTGACGGTAAAATTACTTATAAATGTAAGTACTTGAAAATTCCTGAAAACTCAAGACCATCATTAAAATTAGCTTGAATTACATAAGTACTTTATTTATTGTAATTTAACTATCTTTTATTTTAACGAACAGATGCTCCGTGTTATAGATAAAATAGCTGTTGCCCGCGACTCCGACCGCGTAGAATTCGTTTATCGCTATCCCGCGGGAACTAGGTATGTAATTTCCCGGGATAGTTTATTTTAGTCGAAATAATAACTTGGACTCTTTTTTATGACAAATCGCTGAGCAAAGCATTTGCCAATCTGTCTGTTTTGGGTTTTATCATGAATATAAATCTCTAACCTTGTAAGGTTAACTTAAGGACAGTGTACTGTCCTTAAGTTAGAAATTAAACTAAATAATGTCATATGCTTAGATACTATTACTTAGTTTAGTTTCATTTATAACTAAGACTTACAAAATTACCAAATTAATTTGTAAAGTGTAGAGTTCAGCACGCGCTAGTGAAAGTTAGATCTTTAACCCCGTAATACATAAAAAATAAAACCTTTTTGTTTGGTTTAAAAAATAATTTTAGTACAAGCCTTTTAGCTAACTTTAGACCGGGCAATCACTAGATGTGACAACTTACTTAGTTTCATTCGCACATTGTAGGTTAAATAACAACTTGTAAAATATGACATGTATGTTTGGGTTTGTTGGGGGTTTGTTTATTCTAAGAGGAGGCCTGTGCCCAGCAGTGGCACGTATAATTATAGGCTGGGATGATGATGATGATGATGATGATGTTTGGGGAAGGTGAATATCAAAGTGGCATTAAAAAAACGAATGCTAAGTTAACAGAAGCTCATAGCTAAAATTATTAGCAAAATCCTTTTGGCGTGTAAACCCCAGTTTACACCTGGGAATAATCATGTAAGGTGCAATACGTTGCGAGGCCTTACTAAATTTATGTGGTCAATCCAGCGCCGCAGCGTAATGAAAGTATAAACTGAGCTTAATAGTAAAGTAGGTAATCATAAAGACAAGTTGACGTTCGAAATTAGAAGAAAACTTGTTCAATATCAGTACGAAGCCTACTTGCAAGAAGGGTAAAACTTTTCATGTCACATGTTCTTTGAAGTAAAATTTATTAAAGAGGCCCGTTGAATGGAAACATAATATAAGATAATCATGGTGTAATCTAAGTTGCTCTCGGTGCGTATTTAATGGCATCCGTCCCCTTAACGCTTAAATGGGTAGTACATCACAGTCAGCGCGACTCTTCAATAGGAAGTGTAATGAATGCGCCTGCTCATGACTTGAGGAAGCATTTTATTATCAAAGACAAAGTTATTCTAGACGTGTCATCCATTTACTTACATGAAGAATACTCGCTTCGCCCGCGTGAGCTTTTGAGAAATTCTAAGATAGTACTTATTTCCCAAGGGAAATAGTGGGCTTTACTAACGGTGCACGAAAAATATCTGTAGAAATTTTATTTCCCTAGATTAGCGATTGAATTTGCAGGATCGAATGTTAGCTTCATGACATGTACCTATACATCTCAATCCCTTGACAGTACCTATCCGAGTAAAAGTAACAAGTAATACACAAGCACACTGAATTTCGCATTGTTTGTAGGATTAGATCAATTCAATTGAATAGGTAGGTACTAGGTAATACCAAAACCTAAGTTATTAAAAAACTTTAGCTGTTAAAGCATTATTTCACCTTCATAAGCAATCGTTATCAATTTTCACTTACAACTCGGTTAGTTTCTTTATAATACATCTATGTATATTATATACTTACTCTATGGTTTCGTTCTAAACGATTTATAAATGCTTGCCACTTCTACCAGTTTCGGGGTCCTTGTTTCTATTGATAGTACGTACTCAATAGAGCAAATTATCGACAGCATCAGAATCACGGAAATGCAGCGGTTATGATGGGGCGTTCTGTTTTGTGCCATTTTGACCCGTGGTAAATCCTGCCTGCACTTTGCTGTTAACTTTAGCTGATATTTTAGTTTTATTACACTCGTTGTGGAAACGTCGACACTTACCGGGGTACTAGTTCACAAATTAAAAATCGCACAAACGAGAGGAGAAGGCTGCTCGGAGTCTTGTTAGGGTTGCGCAACGAGCATGTATGTCAAAAAACAAAAGCTAGTGTCTACCCGAAGTATTAGCATGCAAGTTAGTGGCAACAGAATGGTCACGTCTGCCGTAAAACCGACAATTGTTGGAACCGACAAGTTCTGCAGGGCTACTACGAAACTCGTAATTCGAAGTTCGTGTCGTGCGGTCCCTCTCGCTCTCGTATTAAATAGTGTAAGTGTCAGAGGGACAGCACGACACGAACTTCGAGTTTAGAGTTTCGTAGTAGCCCAGCTGGAGTGAACATTGCGCTTGGGCAAGCGTAGCATGAGAAATCCCGAGACTCGTTGGAGATTCGAGATGGCACAGAATCTAATGATACATTTACACGCTTACCAAGCTTCGGTTGAGCTTGTGAGAGCTTGCTCATTTTTAGTGTCGCTAAGGAGCTCACGCCGTACGGACGTACATGTTTTATAAATTTTAATGATCATTATGAGTGCTTGGACTAACGAAAAAATTTGATCCTTTTTCTATAAATAAAAATATGTCAAGCTCAACACAAGAGCCGAAGCACCTTCGAGATCCACATCTGCCAATGCTTGCCTGTCCGGAACACACTGAGCGATTGCAATCGTGTAAATGGCATTCAAGCGTTTGTATAGGCTTGGTGTTTGTAGACGCTAGGCAAGGGTGTAAATGTAGCATTAATAATATACAAAAGTACCCAGTGATGGCCTTAAAATTACTGTTGGCACTAGCTAGATGCGTGGTCCCTGTATACAGTGAAAGCATTGGGGGGAGCCCATTGTTCGGTAGCTAGATGAGAGAAGCCAAGGTAACATGAAGGAGGTCTTCGTTTAGCAGTTGACGGATTAGGATTAGGTGTGGTTTTTTGATTAATTGATGCACATAATCTAATGGCTAATTTTAACGTGTCACTATTTAAAGTTTAATGGACATTTCAGTGACACAGACCCACTTCGGATATTTTGATACTCTTTGTAGTAAACATGTTGACTGTGTCATGCTTCAGTCATTTTAGAAGTCACATGTTACAAGACACTTTCCTTATCAGACCTTGAAACTGAAAACTTTTTACAGACACAAAAGTACGCCTTTCGAAAGTAGCATCATGAATTTACATTTATTACTTACCAGTTACAAAGGAATGACAACTGTTTATACGAAAATACATAAATAACAGAACACGCGACAACTGTCTTAATGAATTCAATGGTATTTAAAACGTAAAGAAATAAATGATAGGCACTTTACTTGAGACTATATTTTAAAGGTGTTCTCCTATATTTCAAGTGCCAAGTATTTTTGGCAGGAGTTGCCTTTAGCTTATATTCGCATTACATTTTTACAAGGTTTTTTTTTTCAATTAGCAATGTTTATTTGTTCAGATTAAATCATGCGAATTAAATTTCACCTATTTGTAGTGATTGGATTGGCTTGTAATTTGATACTAATATTTAGATAAAGCTGTAGTAGCCTTGTGATTTGGTTTAAGGCCTCTCAAGCAAAGAATCGTGGGTTTGATCCAGTGCTTGCACCTATTGAGTTTTTCAGAAATTATGTGCGAATCACACCGTGAGGGAATGATAACAAAAACATCGTTAGGAAAACTGCACAGTGCACACACCTGATAAGACATTCAAAGGTGTGTGTGAAGTGCCTGATCTGTACTATGCTCGAGAGGGAATTACCGACCAAACCCTCTCATGCTGAGTGGAGGCCTGTGCCTTGCAATGAGACGATGAAATAGAGACGATTTAGTGAAAAATGTTTTTAGTGATCACGTAAATAAATGAAATAACCGGCCAATCCATTCCTAATCTCATCGCAGTGTGACAATGTACCTACCCGTGCAAAATATGCCTGCAATAATGTTAAAATTCTTACAATAAACTTACTCTAGAAACGTAGGTCATAATTATCACTAACCTACACCTTAAATAATTCGAAATAGTGAGTATAACTTTGCGTTGTCAAGGCGCGACTAATTTGTGGCTTGCTGTTTTAAGCTATTTTTCGCTCAATTTTATTGTGTACTTTGAGTTGGACGTTTATGTTTCAAAAACTTACAAGCTATTAACCCGGTTTGGCTTGGGTTTTATTGTATTTGTTTCTTAAGCAGATTCTAGTTTAGATACCTAACTAGCTAAAACATCTTCTTATATCTTTAAATGAGCAAGTCTTGTTTGTTTATTTCTTTATATCAGGAATACACCTTTAGCCTCATCTGCACTTTACATCAGGTAAGATAGGGTCACGGTCAGTTTTATGTTAAAAAATAGTCAAAAATGGTTCTAAGCGAAATTTGCCATGTGGAGACATTTGGGGGCTTACAATCGATCTAGCTTGGTCCCATCATTGAGGGAAAACATATGTCTTTGAATTAAAATGGTTTGAAAATTGAAGACTAATTCATAACCCATTCAAAGGAAAAGTTATTACGATTTTCCATGTTAATTAATGCGATGTCAGTGTGCCGTTTACTATGAAATGGTTCCATGGTGGCTCATGAATAAAAGTCCTTGACCGTACCTATGACATCAGTGTAACTTACGATATAAAGTTGGCCTCGGTAAAGTCTTAATTTCTTATTTTTCTTTTAAGTCATAGATTTATTTCCGTTTTTTCTTCTTTCTTTTAACACGTTCGCGTGACCACCGTCAATATCCGACAAATAGGGTACTATGCGTTGTGACACATAGTCTAATCACGTCAGACTTTATAAAAACGTTAAAGGAACTACGTGGTCGGACGTTCGGTGTTCATAATAAATTGTAGTAGTTCCATCCTTGCGCCGTATCATATTAAATTACCAAAAATCTTGCGCCACATAGTATAACATTTTTTGACTCCAAAAGAGGCGACGCACACGCTCTTAAATGTGACTACTCACAGACGCACAACGTCGGTGGACGCTGTATTTTGTTCCCGCGCCTATACATTCAGTCATCCTGTTCACGTTCACGTTCATCGGATTCAGCAACGAATTTGTCCACGCAGCTTTAGTATTATTTCAATATTTTTGTATGAATAATAGTGTATTTTTGTTATATGTTACATTCTTAGTGATGTAAACTTTTACTCGGATGGGTTTTTTTATTGTGTTTAGTGAGTTTTTAGGGAATTTTGATGCTATGGTTCTAACTCAATTACCGACTTATTTCTCACATCTAAACGAGTAATTTCGTAAAGTATATGTGTGTAGTTCTTGCTGTGATAGTATTATGAATAATACTGCTAGATATTATTATCCTCAATTGATTTGAGAGCTTTTTTTTCTTTTAGATTAATAAAAAACTACGAGCATATAAAAATGCTTCTGTGCAAGTCTTCGAGGAAGTTCAATCATCTCGAGAAACATCACCTGACCCTTATAGTGATGACGGGTAGTTTTAGCTTAGATGCAGACTACAACCCAGGAGGAGACGAAGGTTCCAGCGCGAGCAGCATTGGTAATATTGCTGTAGGTGCATCAATAAGAGCAACGTCTTTCCAGCAAATCAACCACAAACTACCAAAGCAGCAAAGACTCTGACTCGGCTAGAATGTTATAGATGAGACTGTATACGCATCCTCCAGTTCAGACAGTATTTTTGACAGTTTTGGCTACCTAAACTTGGCTAACTAAATATCAAAATAAACAACAACCCAAGAAACCAAGGCATGAAGTACTCGGTAAGTATGAGGATGACCTAACATATCGGTATCATCTAATATTATAATAGAGTCTTAGGAAATGACTTTACTTTGGAGTCTATCTCACTACCACAAGACCCGGCTGAACTGCAACCAGACATAGATTTAGAAAAAACTCTTACAGAATAACTTTGCTACCTGAACAGGAATCAAACTCTAAAAATACCCTGACAGCTTCATTTTTACTCCCTGAATAGGAACCAAGTTCTGAAATTATTGATTGGTAGTGAAGTTTCACATCAAACACCACCCACCATATTCTGGAAATAAAGAAGGTAACCAGCTCTCTATTCTTATCATCGGGAGATCATCCTAGCCATCTTCTTTTACTAGATACTGCAGCATCATGCTCTTAGCAACCGGTAACGACAGTTCTCCAGTATCAACACCGTACCATGAAATGATGGAAACAGATCAAGGATCTCCACAGGCACAGGCACCGGGGAAGGACCGAGCTCAATTTCAAAGCTACAACTACATCATACATCTCGTAGTATCAGTTCGTTACCATTCATTACCGGTTGCTGAGAGCATGATGCTGCAGTATTTAGTAAAAGAAGATGTCTAGGATGATCTCCCGATGATAAAAATTAGAGAGTTAGTTACTTACCCACTTTATTGCCAGGATATGGCGGTGTTGGATGTGAAACCTCACTATCATCAATAATTTCCGAGCTTGGTTCTTGTTCAAGGAGTAAAAATGACGCTGTTAGGGTATTTTCAGTTTGATTCCTGTTCAGGTAGCAAAGGTACTTATTGTGTAAGAGCTTTTTCCAAATCTACTTATGTCTGGTTGCAGTTCAGCCGGGTCTTGAGGTAGTGAGATAATCTCTGAGGTAAAGTCAATTCCTATATAAGATTATCTAAAATCTCAGATGATACCGATATAGTTAGTGTATCATCATCACACTTCCCGAGTACGTCATGTCTTGGCCTTGGCTTCTTGGGCTATTGTTTATTTTGATACTTGTTAGGCTTCAGTGCCAAACGATTGTCAAAAATACTGTCCGAACTGGAAGATGCATATACAGATTTATCTATAACACTAGCTGCTTTGGTATATAGTATGTGGCCGACTTGCTGGAAATACATTGCTGTGATTGGTGCACCTACGGAGACGTTACTAACGCTGCTTGCGCTGGAACCTTTTTCTCGTCCTGGGCTGTAGTCTGCATCTGATCCAAACTACCCGTCATCAATATATAGGGTCATGTAATGTTTCTCGAGATGATTGAACTTCCTCGAAGACATGCATAGAAGCATTTATTACGTGCTTGCAGTTTTTTATCCATTTAAAACAAGAAAAAGCCATTTGCCAGTATGATATGGCTGCCGTAATATGACGTTGCTTTATTCTTTTAGTATAACGTTACATCGCATTGTGACACTACGTCAATTGACGTTTCGATCATGTTGCCGTAATATGACGTTGCTACGTTATTGTAGTATTATGTTACGTCACTATGTGACACAACGTCATTTGACGATTCGATAATATTGTCGTGATATGACGTTGTTAAGAATATGTATAATTACAATATCAGTTGTACGGTAGAACGTCTATAAACGGTGACGATTAATCCCGCATGCGCCGTAACGCTAACTATTTCTGTATACAGTCAAAGCTCAACTTGTAATGACGTGACGTCTCATTGTATGGAAAAAGTTGTGCGATATCGCATTGACCGAAAATTTTGGGCGTACGCGCGAACGTGTTAATTATTGTTCGTTGTAATTTATTTATTTCTTGGTTTGTTATAGTTATTATTATTATTTTTTCTCTTAAGTTTATTTGTGTATGTATAGATAAGTGGTTTATTTATTTATTATATTTGTGTATCGTTCCGTGAGTCACAGACGGTTCTGGCAGAATATCAGCGCTGCAGGCGTTTAACGCTTCAGCATAATGCTGAGTCAGCGACCGTTTCACTTTCGCGGGGACACACAACATTGTGTATATTGTATTTAATATTTTCATGTGTTTTTCTGTAATTTTTTATTTTTTTTATTTTTTATTTTATTTGTTTTAATTTTGCTGTATATGTGTGTCTTCTGTGTAAGTGAATAAATGTCTTCTTTCTTTCTTTCTTTCTTTCTATTTGCCTACTAAATAACATAGGTATAGTTTGCATTCAAATACATGATGTCTTCTCATAAAAAAAAAAACACAAATGAAGAAAGAACCCCGAGCGAAGCTCGGTTGCCCATCAGTTACTTTTTTATAAAGTAGCCAATGAGTAAAAGTACGTCACCTAATGATAAATAAACACCACCTTCCAAGAACGGGTGTACGAAAATTACGAGGTGATTATAATATATATGTTTGAACACTTCTTGCGCCGGTAATTTCACCGACTGTTTTACTCTCTTTGCCGGAACGCAGCACTGCAAGCACTGCTGCTTGGCGGCAGTATTAGGGGGTAAGACGGTGGTGGTGGCTCAGACAGACCATACTGGTTATTGTTACCTAATATTGGCTCGAAAAACGGATTCGATTGCAGTTTGCGCGTTAGTTTGTAATCTGGACTACCATTATAGGAGACTTTTATCCAGGATTTTTTTCGAAGACGAAGTCACAGGCAATAGTTAGTATGTTATAGTTTGATGTTATTACGTTTGCATCTTGTCGATCCTAAAAATTAAACGTAACAAACTAGAATTCTATATCTGGGTTAATTTGTAAATTAACCCAGATATAGAATTCTAGTTTGTTACGTTTAATTTTTTTACCTGGTTACCGAATAAAATGTATATATTTCATTATTATGTTGCGTTATTTAGACGAAAATATCGGTATTGGTCAATTAGCACTTAAGTGATATTGCATAAAGCTATATTTCGCAACATTATAGTATTATCATCCACTTTGATCACGTAAGAAACAACGCAAAGTCTGGTTCAGAACTATAAATCTTCGTAGATTCGCAACAAGGAGACAAATGACTGTCGCAATGCCCAACGTAACTTTATAATTAGGAAAAAACACGATCTATTCCACTTTCGTGATCTCTTCCGATCTAAGTTATCGATCATCTCAGATGCCGATCTGTAGCTATCTGATAATCGATAAGACATAAGTATACAGTTCAATTCTAGACCATAAGAAAATACACTTTATTGCATTGAGCTGCGCGGCGTAACTTTTACCATTATTAGTAAGTATACTTATACATATATTATTTATTTATTATACATTTTTATATTAATGAGACCTGGATCGAACCCGGGACCTCAAGCATCGTAGTCAGGTTCTTTAACCACTTGGCCATCCGGCCGTCCGGTCGAGTTTATATGTATAAAGTTATTATTTATTACAGCACAACCACTAAAAAGGTCTTAAAAATCTTATTTTTATGTGTATGATTAAAATGATTCCACGTATACATGCATTTTGCTTAGGAGCGGGACCCTGCTAATACTGAATATTCATAGACCACGATGAACGGGTCCCATTAACATTTGGTGTTTTTTTTAATATTTTTTAAATAATGATTTACGAATACCGATATTACTATCCTCGTATACGTTACTGAACTTTACAAAAAGGTTTAAGTATTTTTATTTCGCACTTACGTAACAGCAATCTTGGTAAGCGCGTGTATCAAATTAATTAAATTTACGGGTCATTGACATGGTTCATTGGGTTGTTTATTAGAAGTGATGAATTACAAAATTTAAAATAGCAGTCAGGTGTCAACACCTATTAGGCGTACTTAAATGAACCTGTTTTGTGTTTGACTAATTATTAACTGATTTTTGTAATACCTGCTTACTTGCTTGCTTAAGAAGTGGGAATTGAGTTCACATAGAAGGGCCGGTATTGAAAAATTAAGCAGCATGGTCTATGGTGGTTTATGGTATATCTCTTATATGTATATATATAAGATTATGCAGATTGCGTTTTAGGTACCCAGCGACTAAGGGCTTTTCGTGGTGTGTCTGAATGTTCTAACTCGCACTGAAAAGAGGCCTGCACCTAGCGCAGTGAGGCATATATCAGCTTTATCTACAGCATCTGACGGTGGTGACGATTTATTATGATACATGTACATAATTACTGGTACAGTCACCAGCAGCAATATTTGACACAACAAGCGTGCATAAATATCTGATAAGACTCTATTTCCCTAGAAATAGACCCTACCCTACCCGACCCTAGTCGGAAGGACGTGTCAGATATTTTTGCACGCTCCGCTGTGGCAGATATTAATGCTGGTGACTGTACGTACAGTCGGAGTAAAAAAGGTTCGTCACCCTAAGATCTATTTTCCTTTGCTCAGTATGAGCGCTAATCTGCTTTACCAATTAAGTAGGACATTTTGCGTCAACCTATCAACCTGCTAAACACACTGGCACTGATAAGCACTGACAATTAAATAGAATAGAATAGAACATTATTTGATTGAAACTTTTACGAAGTTGTTTATTAAAAAGGTTTTGTATTGATATGAAACTAGATATATGTTAGAGGTGTATACTATTTTGACCCTTGTTATCATGTCAAGTAAGTATAATTTGATATGCATTTGTCAACTTAGTACTTTGGTTTCAAAACGTACTAAGAGTCTATGACTGTAAAGGAATCAATTTAATAACTGACGAAGGTTTTCCTACCCCCACTGTACCTATAAATTTGTGACTAGGATGGCACGAAAGGATGTCACGATCTCTTACATTGTATACTTAACTTACATAGACTCTATATTATAGAACTTTTACATACCGCGATTTAGAAACGCGCGTTGACAGCGCGATTTTCTCCGTCTCTCTCCCTCCCCCTTGCCATAGAGCAGCCGTACAACTTGCGTGAGTATCGCGTTTGTATTGTTACAAACATACTGTGCAGACAAACAACAGAAATAAACAACTCATTAAATCATAAACAAAGCCTAAGTTAAATTATTAAAAACTGACCTTTTATAGTTGACAAGTCACTTTCAAACACAAAAGTAGGTAAAGAAAGGTCACCTGCAATATGGGACGGTGTTATGCAAGCGAATCCATTGGTCTTCTTAAAATGATTGTAACAGCTGTGCTCCGGAGTCGAAGTTTATGTCATTGCAATAATATCCGTGTTAAAGTTCCGGTACGTAAATTATTGCAATTATATTACATTATATGGACAGCAGCGTGGATTCATCGTCCGCGATCACATTCACATTACGTTGCTTACAATAATGCTAAATTTTTACATACTTGTGTAGCACTAGCTTTGTTGTGAATAAAAGGTAGATTATAATTATACCTACAAAGAGAATTTACTGTGATGTTACATTATACGAGTACATATACAATTATATTTCTTATTTTCTTAACAGGTTTTAAGGAATAGCTTTTTATGAATAAAGCTGTTTGTTTTCAAATTTAAGGCCGTCCTTCTGAAAAAATGAAATCTAAGGAAATGCAATGAATTTCAATTTCGTTTTTTATATATTGATTTTAATTGGGAACTTAGAAGTAAGTTTCGACACTAACAATTCATTGGATACTATTAAGTACCTATCTAAAATAAATGTTCGCTTATTACTTTTAGTTGTTTGACCAAAATCAAAAAAAAAACAAAATCATTTATTCAGTAAATAGGCCGCAATGGGCACTTTTACACGTCATTTTTTAAAACTACCAGCGCTTTCGGAAAGACCATCATTGCCAAGAAGAATGCGCCGCAAGAAACTTGGCAGAAAGTCATTTTTTCAACATAAAATAATTACAACTAAAATACTTAAAAACTACAGTATACAATGAAATAAAAGTAAATACAAAAAAATAATAATAATAACCAAGTTTAAGCCCCTTATATACTGATACTGTGGACTATCCACTGTATTATAATATCCATTTTAAAATGTCCATTCTAGAGTTCACGCTTGACTATTCAACTTTGACGCTACTAAGCTGAGCCTAGATTATGTACCTAGCACTAAACAAGATGTTTTTTCTGCAAGTGGCCATAAATCCTTATGTTTGCTTTTAATTCATTTTTTTCATTTCACGTACCTATTCCTTTTGTAAATTAACCTTTTAAACGTGATATAGACTATCATTGAGGTTCTGGTAAAAACTCAATTAAACGTGCAGGAAAAGTTATAATTATCTAACAGTGATGCGGTAACCGTTGTTTGTCTTACAGAGTAATTTACTTGGTATTCAGGTCGCAAGGCCGTTTCCGCGGTAATCCCCGTGACACCCGTGACAAAATACTTGCGGTAACTGGAGCGCGGAGTGACTCACGGTTTCATAATGAAGCATTTTCTATTTTCACTGATCTTTAGCTAGTACCCGCAAAAAGTATGCGTACCTACTCCAAAGATCTGCTAGCGTAAATGCTGCACTGCAAGCAGTGGCGTGCAGCTCAGCGGAGCTACTACGAAATTCGAAAATCAAAGTCCCTCAATTGAAAATACAAACTGAAATATAGATGCACAGAAAAAACAGAAAAATAAGACCGTCACTGGGAATCGAACCCAGGTCCTCGGTAATCCGTACCGCGTGCTATACCGCTACACCACTGATGGTCAACGGTACCGACACGAATTTCCCTATGCACCTCATATCTCAGCTTGTTTTTGTTTCTTAGTCACTTAAGCAGCGACGCCAGCGACATCTATGCCGTATCTATGGCGTCGCTGCTTAAGTGACTAAGAAACAAAAACAAGCTGAGATATGAGGTGCATAGGGAAATTCGTGTCGGTACCGTTGACCATCAGTGGTGTAGCGGTATAGCACGCGGTACGGATTACCGAGGACCTGGGTTCGATTCCCAGTGATGGTCTTATTTTTCTGTTTTTTCTGTGCATCTATATTTCAGTTTGTATTTTCAATTTAGGTTTTACGGGATGACCGTTAAAGTAAAAAATTTGGAATTGAAATAAAAAATACAAAAAGATTCCAAAAAACCAATCTCAAAGTCCCTCACTCTCGTATTAAGTAACATTTACGAGTACCTACGTCAGCAGGGCGGTAAGATACAAGATCGAATTTTGCACTTCGTAGTATACGGCCAGGTAAGCAGCGTCAGTAGCTGCACCCGCACCACTTATTCCTCCAAGAAAACCATAGCCAGATAACTGTTTATCCGTGCAGATTTGTTTTTCCTCGGAGATAACTAGTGATGTAAGGATTTTATTTTACTTACACATACATACGCTTCCCCTCCTCATTCTGAGAGGAGGTCTGTGCCCAGCAGTGGGACATAAATAGGCTGCGTTGATGATGATGGACTGATGGTACATAGGTATGTTCCAAAAACATAACACTCCTTCGGGTAGTCGGGTAAAAAACACAAGCGGTTAGAAAGTTCGATTTGACAGTCAAACATGCACAAACTTCAATAAAGTAAGAATGACTAGAGGAAGTAAAAGTTGTTATAAAATTTACTCAAATATCTCCAACTTGTATAAAATAGCAGTATTGTCATCCAAATCCGATTTTTATCGCTCTAATCCGCTTACGAAATGTAAAAGTATGCAAGAAAGTGAAATGGATAAAACATGATATAAAAATGTATGTCTAGTTTACATTTACGTTTATGGACGACGTAGGTGGAAGTTGACATAGACATAAATTGACAAAGCGTATGTAAAGTCTACATCATTTCCGCGGAGTTTTCTAACAGCCAATATTTAGGGTCCGGGTTTCTTAAGCGTTGTTATCGAATTCCTTCGTAATATTTCATCACATGGATGGTGGTGCTGATTAATATACCTTCATTTTTAGCATTAGAAAGAAGGATCTTGACGTGTCTTTTTATTGAAAAACACTTTTCAAAAATAAGTCACAGCAAATAGTAACAATTAGCAAGGACATTATGATCTTTTACATGCTTTTGGTATTATAAGTAATAGTTACTGTTTTTTTAAAAACCTTTCTCAATGAAAAGTCTCGTCAAGATTGTTAACCCTTTTTCTGATGCTAAAAAAACGAAGTATAGGAACGGTGAAGGTGTTCAAATTTAATTTGATCACGCGCTATTGACCTTGACAGTGTGGTTTATGTAACACACATTTTTGGGTACCAAGGTCAAGTTAACTTCCAAAAATAAGATTGCGCTGCACTGAGGATTCCGTACAACCAGAGACAAAATGCAATAAAATATACACCACGTCATATATTATACACCACAATATTAAAAAAAATACCACCTTTATTTATACATTTTCGTGTAAATTTTGGTTTGTAGGACTAACTACTACTATTTACGATTATTAATTATTATTATTATTGGCCAAACGAAATCGGATGAAACGTAGATTTTATCAAGAAGCTGTACTGGTCTTATTAGTAACAGTTGATTCCTAACGTCACAATATTGCCAATAAAAAATAATGATAGGCAATTAGAAGCCGAAGACTTACCCAGTAAAAGTGGGTTAGCAGAATAAAAAAACAGAATTAATCTTTTTCACTGAAAACAAGTATCTGCCTAAATATTTTTGATAGGAATAACTATAAAATATATAGGAACAGGGAGATCATCCAATTCCAATTTTTGCCTATTATGGTGTCCCACTACCGGACAAAGACCCCGTCCTCTTGCCCTTCACATTGTGTCCCCGCCTGCTGCAATGACAGTCCAGTTCTTTCCATATACGTCCAAATCGTCTCGCCATCCCCTTTTTAGTTTGTCTAGTCATCACTGGTCCTTAATAATCCATTATTTATCATCAGCCCACAGCAGTCCACTGCTGGACATAGGCCTCTTCCATGGCGTGCCACAATACTCTGTCTTCAGTCCCTCGCATCCATCCGCCGCCAGCGAACCCCGAAAGGTCATCCGTCCACCTACGTTTTCCCGTCCGTGGTCTCCATTCGAGAACTCGTCTGCTCCACCGTTCATCGGTCCTGCGACAGACGTGGCCAGCCCAACGCCACTTCAACGAACTAATTCTCTGAGCAACGTCGGTGACTTTCGTTCTTTGTCGAATAATGTGATATCGGATTTTATCCTTCAAAGAAACCCCTAGCATTGCTCTCTCCATAGCCGCTGAGCGACCTTGAATTTGTGGATTAGTCCCGCAATCAAGGTCCGCGTTTCGGCTCCGTAGGTTAAAACTCGTTTTTAGGCACTGAGGGATGTCCGACGACAAGATATGCCGAAGTTTCCCGAAAGCAGCCCAGCCCAACTGTATAAGCCTATTAGCCTCTTTCTCAAAGTTGTTTCTACCGAGTTGTATAATCCATTATTATAAGGAAATAATTCAATGAAAATAGTCCACCCCTTAAGTAGCCGCCTATCAAAACTTTCAATCAACTATAGTACTTACCTATCTGTTCACAATGTGATTATACCGATAACATCACGATAGTAATGTGATGATAGTTCATTCATAATATTCGGGTCGGCGGCGATTACGTTTGATGAACAATGCTTTATTGTGCAATTAAAGAATCGCCTGCATTTCATCTCATCGAGAATATCACTTTTGTACCATCAGTTACTTGCAAACTTTCATCTTTCTCTCTGCTCCTATTCCATTGACGCTTTGTGTCATAAGGTTGATTATCTCTCAGAACGAAAGTAGCAATGTATGTCGTGCATGCATAAAGTTTCATTCTTCATATTACTATTACGTCATGGACACCGTCATCGGTCTCAACGGAGTACTGTCAAGGTGCATATTGCGTAAGCGCATCCGTAGAGTGTCATTGACATTACGCACGTTTTATGACTACGGGATATTTGTAAGAAAGAACGAATACTTAATATGTTTTCGAAAAAAATTGATATGTTTTTGAGGACTGATAACGGAAATATTTCCACTGTGAAGTATGATGAAAAATTAGTTATTTTTGTTAAAAAATAATTTGATTTCTGCTTACTGTATTTATTATTAATTACATTATGTATTATTACCAAAACTATATACACGTGTCTGTACCTATCACTGTACACTAAAAGTGGATAAATTTCAAGTACAGCATGTAAAGGTAAATTATTTATTTACATGCATATAACAGAAATTAAATTAGTAGAAAAGGAGGCTCTAACCCACCTACTTGGCTATAGAAGATATGTATGTAGAGTTATGTGGGATAAACGTACGCAGTGGGTAAGTAAGCAATCACATAAATCGGACTGAAATGTATGGGATTGCGTACACTTCGCTATTGCGTACGTTTACCCCACATGACTCTTAACTTGATTTGAGTAATAGCAGGGTTGATTACAAAAAAAAAACAGAAAACTCTGTTATTGTTAGTTACGATATTTTGTACGTAGGCAGTAGGCACTAAGACGGTAGAACTCTCAGCGTACCTATAGCAACTCATATTGATAGAGGTTATGGCTTCGTGTGCATGTCTATTAAACAACGTCAATACATAAAATATATCATTGTATTGACACAGCACACGGGACGATACAATTTAATTTAGCTTGGCAGCCCAAGCGTTGTCCTAATCTATGGTCCTAACAATCCATACTAATATTATAAATGCGAAAGTGTGTTTGTATGTTTGGCTGTCTTTCTGATTTTTGGCATAGAGATAGTTTATGGGCTAGAGAGTGACATAGGCTACTTTTTATCCCGGAAAAATGCACAGTTCCCGGGGAAAGAGCGCGCGATCACCGAACTCCCCGCGGACGAAGCCGCGGGCAAAAGCTAGTTGTAAAATAAATGACATGCAACCTTTAACATCCCTACGCTCAAAGATACATTCGGGTCTGGTCGGGTTCGGACGTTGTGATGGGGTGACGATAAAAAATCGCGACAAGGGCTGGTAGTTCGAGATACGGGTGCCGGTATTAATTCTAATCAAGCGCGGGTAGTTCAAAGGACTCGCGCTGGTAAAAAAATTTGATAGGTACCTAACCGTACACTTTAGTCTACTTGGGACCTCAGCCACTGCAATGTGGCTGAAACGTCGAAGTAATGATTACTCGTTGTTAACATAGTAAGTCCCGGGTGTGCTAAGAATGAAAATCACGAAAGTTTAAAGCATTATACTCGTAATGTAGATCATTAGGGTGTCTTCCAAACTTATCAAAAACAGAATGCCAATAAATTCCGCCTTGAAAATAGCGTATAGCCCAAAAACGCAACCAAAGCCAAACGATAGAGCACATTACGCAACAGTTTCCGCACGAATTTGGTCGCAGGAACCTGATCTGATGATTTATGGCACTGGCACACGGTGGTCGTGACGCTCTAATCGCACGAGTTAAATGCCTAATGGACACTAATGGAAATAATCAGAGGAGAGCATCTGTGGCGGAGAAAGTGACAAGTTCGACTATATTCGTCTTAAGGACTAGTCTAGTGTCAGTTATAAATAAAAAATATACAAGTGAAATAAGTGTATTCTTTGACAACACGTGGTGGATATAGTGTTGTTTCTACGATGCCAGCGTCTTGGCTAATGCAACTGCATCGGACCAGACGGTACTAACATAAATTAAGTATGGCTTGAGATCATTACTAAAACAAGTATACGAACTTCATCAATACGAAAATATTGAGTGGCTAAAAATTATGGTCATAAAATATAAACCCGTCACGCGTCCTAGAGACTACATTAGTGCCTAACTTTTAACTACTGATAGTCTCTAGGACATTTCCCGCACAAAAAAAGTTACTAGGTATAATGTAGTCTCTACGACGCGTGACGGGTTAATTATTTAGGAAGCGGGCGGACAATAATAAGAACCAGCCTATAAATATAAATATAATCTAGTGTTATAGCGACTGCCCAATTATTAGAAAAAAATAATTTGTAACGAAGTTATATTTTTCGTCATAAATTTCTCACATATGAAATCGAACAGCAGACTTCCTCTTAACATTAACATACAGATAAAACCGAGACGCTAATTTGTAAACAGTTAAAGTTGTGCAAAATTTAATACTAGCCATTCATCCCGACGTTTCCTGCACACCTCACATGTAGGCAATAACTCACTTCACTTCCTTTACCCGGGTAGATAATTTTGCTAATTGTTTTTTGCTAGGCAATCTATTTTGTTGTAACTGTATTTTTCTTTGCATGTTTGCTTCAACTAAATATAATTAAAATTTTGTCGTCAGGTCAAACGATCTTACTTCTACACGATTAGTATAAAAGCCAAGTCCAATTCGTTATTAGTAGGTACCTATATAAGCACAGACACTGATAATAAATTAATACTCAAACTAAATTAAAACTATTACTTAAACTTAAACTCGGAAAACATAACAAGACATTTCACTCGCGGTAAGGATCTAAAATAAAAATAAAGTAAAAAAATGTTACATATTAAAAGAGTGTAGGTTTATAACGTCTTAAACTTTCATGATTTTCACTCATAGTCAAAATACCATGCACAGGACCACTGTAATGTTGCCCAAACGTCGAGGTAAATATTACTCGTGTGTGTTAACGTGATAAGTCCTGTGCGTGATATTTTGACTATGAGTGTAGACTTATTTAATTTAACAGCATTGGACATATAAACTGAATTTAAAACACATCAATACACACCCAACCAATCGGATAAATTGTTAGTAGATGTTTTTTAATTAGTCTGTAATCCTACGCAACATTCGGACTACTTTTACCGGTTGTCAAGAAAACGTTTTGTTGCGTAACAGATGGATCACATTTCGATAGATCTTTTAAGGATTAGTTTTTGGTAATTAGACATTAGCATTTTGTGTGGTAACTTTTAATTGACGGTACGGTGGGTCACCGCTACCACTTCGCAACCAAAAATAACCGGTCAATTGCGTTACACAGTGGACATATTGTAGTAAAACTTTGACTTTAGTTTTCATTTTGCCTTTCACGAAACTATGGCGATGATGTTCACTTAGAAAGTGCTTCCCAATTTTTCTAATAAATCAGACAAGTAAGACTTCTATTGATCTAGAGGAACTCTTTGTACCTACTAAAACAATTAAAAAATATTATTCCCTTTATTAGCGAGATGCAAGAATTGTTTCATGATTAACTGATTAAATATAATGTTTTAAACTTTTGTAATTTTCACTCATGGTCTGCTAGACAGAAACTTGGAGGTAAATATTACTCGTGTGTTTTAGTGTGATAAGTCCCGTTTGTGGTTTTTTGACTATTACTGATTAAATGTCAAGTTGAGACAAGTGCATTTACTTACGTTGGATTCTTGAAGAGCTAAAAATAACTTATAAAAAAATTATAACGAAAAAATTAACCGACTACAAAAAACCATGAAAATAATTTTCTACCAGTCTGAAGTCGGTCGGTGCCTCACGAGCCAGCAGGAGTGGACCTATAGTCATCTACCTCACCTACGCACTTTATATTGGGCTTCAATCACTCCTGCTGGCTCGTGCTGAGGCACCGACCGACTTCAGACTGGTAGAAAATTATTTTCATGGTTTTTTGTAGTCGGTTAAATTTTTTGTTATAATTTTTTTTTCACGCTTGTTAGTGTAAATATATAATCTAAGATACAATAGTTTAATATCAACTGCTCGTCACCTTTTACGAAAGATTGCTTTTTCCGATGCAGAAACGTTCATTATTGAGGAGTCCTGGTGCTTCACCACCCGTTTTACCATATGCATTACGAGGAGCATAAATTGCTTAGCAACTGCGTCAAAGTAAGTAATTAAAATTTAAGCCGTGAAATACTTGTTATGGAAGAGTAACTCCGATGGTCAATTATGGTCTTCATCATCAGTTCCACTTCACCAAATGATGATTTTCATGAGCAAATGCACGAGTTACTACTATACATATCCAATTTACTACAGGTGTCCCTACAACATTTGAAGATTTCCCTCGATTTCCTTAAGATACAATCATCAGATCTTGATATGGTGCTTACGGGACCTAATCGAAGACATTCCTAGACGAACGCAAAAAAAACTTTTGAAATCGGTTCATAAATGACGGAGTTCTGAGGTAACAAACATAAAAAAAAACATACAACTGATAACCTCCTCCTTTTTTTGAAGTCAGTTAAAAAGATACAAAAAGATTATTTTAAATTATATCTTATTAAATACGCTGGCTGCCAATTTTAGGGTTAAAAATTAAAAAAAGTTTGTAAATTTGGGCTACATTCCGAAGATAATGGTAACTCTACCTTCCTAGCTGAACTCTAATTATTAAATCTAGCTTGAGTTACATTATACAATTTATACATCGAGAGAAGAAGACAAAACGGGAACATCAATTGTGAAGGAAAATACTACGAACAAATTATTATTTGTTCTTAGGGAAAATACGAGAGAAATCATTCGTATTCCTCTTATTTACTTTTGAGATCTCTACAGAGAGTCAACCACTATCTACCTATGAAGTAACTTGTGCTGGTTACGTTAAGGTTATGTATCGATTGAAGTCAAAACATTTTGACAGGCTACCGTCAGTCAGTTGACAGGACTGACAGAGGCCGAGTGGCAAAAATCCTCACTAATTATTACAGATAACACATTAGGTAAATACAGTCACGTCTGACTTTCGTTTTTTATGAGTGCGAATTTGCATTTGCGTATTGCAATATTTATGTAATTGTTTTTATTAAACGTCGCTTTTGAACAGGACATACGGTCACTGCGTAATTACATGACATAGATTATTTCTGTCGCATCGATGTAGGTAAGTACCTACATTATTTTTATTTATTTTTTTACTTGTATATTTTTGTTAGCATTGTGTAAGTTCAGTCGAAGAAACTAATTGATTACATACTTTTTGTAAACTTATTCCCTGCAAATATTGTCCTGACATTCCAAATATCTGCACAAGAAATCATCGTGACATTATTTCTATACGTCAATTACTTAACCAATATTTTACTGTTGACACTTTTTATTAATTTCTGAAATCCGAAAAAGTGAGGATTTACTGATTGCTTATCAATATTACCAACAATATATCTTAACACGTTACACTATACTATTATAACTGATATGTCAATATGACAAATCGATCAGGAAAGCGTTAGAAATACACCATTTTTTTATCCATATATGAAACTTCTTAGCTATAAAGGAATAGGAATAACTGTAGCAATTTTGCCGACACAATAACTTGGTCTAAAAGATATCGGTTTACTTTTACAGTCCTCGCCGAACTGCGGCTCGGTACAAAGGCCTAAAGTTATGTTATAGCTGAATTGAACGGCTTTATAAATCTTTAGACGTTTCGGTCCTGGCAGTTTTCGTTGTAAGGCGGCGTCATAGTTCTACAATTTGCTTTACTTTGTGATATAAATTTTTTTTTCATGTTTTGTAGAAACGAAACCTCATGCCGTTACTACTACTTTTTAAAAGAGCTGATAGAGCTTAAATAACCGACTTCGCTGCAATTTTTTTTTACCCTGGCAAATCGTACAAATTTAAAAGTTTAATTAATTTTAGCTAGTTCTTTAATTAAAAATTCAATTTAAAACATAAATACTGGACAGAGTAATATTATCGAACAATATTTGGATAAACTAATTTCTACAAGGGAGTACAATACAAACGATGAACGTAAAGTATAAAAAAAATGCTTTGTAAAGTTAAAACTTCCTATGGAGAATATTTTTATTAGAATAAAATATAAAATACTAATCAATTTCATGAAAATTAAATAAATTTAAAGAAACTCAATGCAACTTATCCTTATAATTCTCGTATTCTACGTGAAGTTATGCTCTCCATTTCGTGAGATGCTGCTATATTATTTACTGCATTATAGATTATTCACCAGTAGTATCCGACTAGTCTGCAATAATCCTTTATACCTGCACAGGTCATTTAATTTTAATAGCTACGAATCCAGCTCGAATAGATTGGAAGAACGAAAGATGTATAAGGTGTTTTTTTATTAGGGTTCCGTAGCCAAATGGCAAAGAACGGAACCCTTATGAATTCGTCATGTCTGTCTGTCTGTCTGTCCGTCCGTATGTCACAGCCACTTTTTTCCGAAACTATAAGAACTATTAAGATTGGTTTTTTGGAATCTTTTTGTATTTTTTATTTCAATTCCAAATTTTTACTTTTACGGTCATCCCGTAAAACCGAAATTGAAAATACAAACTGAAATATAGATGCACAGTAAAAACAGAAAAATAAGACCATCCCTGGGAATCGAACCCAGGTCCTCGGTATTCCGTACCGCGTGCTATACCGCTACACCACTGATGGTCAACGGTACCGACACGAATTTCCCTATACATCTCATATCTCAGCTTGTATTTTCAATTTCGGTTTTACGGGATGACCGTAAAAGTAAAAATTTGGAATTGAAATAAAAAATACAAAAAGATTCCAAAAAACCAATCTTAATTTGATTGCTTAGAAACGATATCTCTTGTCCGGGTGAGCGGTTAGTTCCAAAGGAATGCCGAAAAAGTTTGAGGGCTTACGGCATAGGTGTCGCTAGCGTCGCTGCTTAAGTGACTAAGTAAGAAACACAAGCTGAGATATGAGATGCATAGGGAGATCTAGTAAGTCGTTTTTTTTAATACGTCACAAATCGTAAAGTTAAGGAAACTTTTATATTATGTTACTTGCTGCTACGGAACCCTTCATGGGCGAGTCCGACTCGCACTTGGCCGCTTTTTTATGTATAAAAAAACATCTCACAAAAATAGCGCTCTCATAACACCTATTCACATTAGAATAGTTTGGTTCATTCCATCCGTCCAAATGCAAGTCAGAGTCGCGCACCGAGTATGTATGAATACCCAGTGTGAACCGTACTCTCTTAGGTGAAACCGTCCTCAGTGTGGGGTAATTTTATATACATAATTGTTTACTTCTACACGTAGACAAAAAAAAAAGATTTTCAGACTTTTCTTATTGGTTGTGCTATAAAAGCACAAGCAGGCTGTGGTATAAAGCTACCTTTATACCAACTGTTAAGTTTCTAGGAGAACCCTATAGGTTTTATGGTTACGGGAATTTGTACGGATCACTTTATTTCTATAACTGTATCTTTTCATTGCGTAAATTTCAATACAATATGTTAGAAGTTTGATTTTTATTGCTTCAATTAGCAGGCCTGAGTATTTGATATGCATTTCAACTTGATACGCGTTCCTGAGAAAAAGTTTCTTGACAGATGAACAGATAGACAACAAAGTGAAGTAGGCTTTCGTGTGTTCCTTTTGAGGTACGGAACCCTAAAAATCTGTACTTACACCTACAATATGTACAATACAATACAATACAATTATTCTTTATTGATCACCAAAAGCAGTACAGAGACATTACAAAACAAACCTAAATCTAGGTACTTATCACATAATGTATTTTTCGAATATTCAAGCTATTTATTACTTAAGTACTAAACTGTTAACGTATTTTCCGAGTTTTTAGAAATGCTAAAAACTTAGGTACTTTTTTTAACAAGTGGCAACAGCAGTCTGCATTCTCTTTTTCAACTGACGAAAATAAACGGTGGAGGTTCTCAAGTCGACGCGTATATATATATTTTTTTTATGTATGACCACGCATAACTTTTTACAGAGTAGTCTGATTTTGATTATTCTCTTTTTATTGGAAAGCGTATAATATAAATATTTCTACCCTAAGGGTAGAAAAACAGGGGATGATTGATTGTTCAGTCACTGATTGTACTGTATGACCAGGCATAACTTTTTACGCTTTTTACAGAGTAGTCTGATTTTCATAATTCTTTTTTATTGGATAGGGTATACCTTAAAGTTGGTATTATATAAATTTGGAAAAAAAATTACCCCAAGGGTGGGAAAAAGTATAAAATAAAAACTTATTAATAACAAAAAAAATTAACCGCCGAAATAACTAAAAAGTAATGATAATAGCTTTTTTGTTTGACCTTAATCTAATTCTAGTATTTCGGCGGTTCAATTTTTTTGTTTAAAGATTTTATCAGGCACCTGCTTGCAAGATCTAAGAAAAATCACTTTAAAATACGCATAAATTCGCAAAGCGAACAATTCTGCTACCGAAAGCGTAAAATACGAATAATTCAATGCATTTTAGCTTAGAGATAGAATGTCAAAAATGTCACAGTCACACTTTGTAGTAAACAAATGTGAATCTTAGCATTCAGCTGCACTCAGTGCTCCCAGTAGGCGCCACTCTCGAACATATTATAACAAGATGCAATGCATTTTATTTCTACAAAAAATGCATACCCAATGACGGCTAGTGCTTGCACCCAAGTGCACAATAAGCATGGGCGTGACAAGATAAAATCTAGGGAGCCCTGTCGGCGAAACTCGAATTAAAATAAATAATATCGCATTGAAAATGCACTGAATAGCCGGTGGGACGACATTAAGTGCAATTACTAGGCTCACTGTGCCATTTACACGTATTGAGTACACGATTCCAGTAAAAAGAGGATGTGTGATTGTACCCGCGAGGTGATCGCTTCGTTTTGATATATTGCTTGCGCGTATAAAATTACGCGCCTATTCGAAACGCCCTATATCTATAATGAGATATTCACTCGAGGCAATAATCGTAATGCGAAAACGATCGATACTCAAACGCTTGGGTTGCGAAAATTCCGATGCTCCATGACGGCTATAAAGTTTATTTATGGTGTGGATACGATGACTGCGCATAAATTAAGTGCGTAGCTAACCGTAATGTCTGCGCATGTATTACATTACGATTATCTAAGAAAATTCTATCGAATCAACTTCGGTTTACCTTATTACCGAAATGACTTTTACAGTTCTGTACTGTAAGTTCTGCAATGGAATTGAGTACCTACTACATTTTGTTTTAGAAGTAGTAAATTACACGGTAATACAAGCCTTGTGTGTTTATTTCAAAGTAATTTATTGTGATATTAATATTGGTACGATTCTGTGTGGAATGTAAAATAGCTATTCAACACGAGTCGTTACCTCCGTCGCGTTGTGCGGTAACAGTTGCGTTATTGTTGTTTTTTGCTGACAATTTTTAGAATTAGATCTTAGCGATAAGGAGGCATACGCGAAAGTCTGTGATGTACTCCGATCTCCTAATTGTTTTCGCTTTCATCTATTACGTGGCCTATTGTTCCCATCGTCGCGGGAGAGCCGATGCTATCTCCCTGACAAATGGGATTATTACGATACTGGGTAGATATTGCCGACGTTACGCAATTTGCGTAATGCGACTTTAAGTTTTAGTTGCGGATTTCGCAGCTTGGAAGTGTGAAGTTTAATGTGTTTGCCAGTCTTCTTTGCTTATAGGAAGGTGATTTTGGAAGGTCTTTAATTTTCTTTTTACGAAAACAAATACCTGATTCATTTACTGTCTTGATAAGTAATTTATATCATTATTTTCTCACATAACTAGATAATCGTGTTGAGGTATGGTACCTTTGTATGTTTTGAGTATGTTCCACGTTACGGTTAATACGTTAATAAATTGTATGACTCCTTCTAGTCATTAAGCACATTATGATGAAATATCGATGTTCCATAGGAATTCGATATGTCCATCCTCGACTGCCGAACAGTCGACTGTCACTCGTACATCGCATAAGTAAGAATAAAGACGCATTGTCCAGCAAAGACGGCCTAGTCATGGGCAACTTTAAAGGTAACAACACTTTCAGAAGTGGCCTTTACCACAAAGAATATAAAGGTTACTCGAGTTAACGCATCGTTTCCCGAACCGTATGCGCTTTACGAGAGCGTTCGATAAGATCTAGCTGTGCATCTTGATTGCGTAAGTGCATGACGTCGGATGCATCGCTCTGATCGAAACGCCAATCGATTACGTTTTCATTAGCCAAAAGTTAGAACAAATAAATCAATGCGAAGCTGTTAATGTCCGAGGTGTGCCGAAAATGGTAATGGATGGAGGCGTTAGCGTAGACGCGAGAGCTGTTATTAAATCGAGCAAACGGAGTGTTACGTAAGTTGGGTTATGTTATTTTGTTTAATTATTGATTTGCGAGAGTCCATTAATTATTAAAAACATGTTCGGAACTTAGAGAAGCTCATCTATATGAAAGTGAAGTTGTGTAGTTTCATGCTTTTAAATTTTAACCATAGCACGAAGGTTCTACTGTCACAGCTCAATCAGAATCACAGATACCTACGTGATATTATGAGACTGTACAAAGCCGAAGGCATATAGCGCTCAAATTAACAGCCGCATCTGTGGGGTATGTATCGAATAATGTTATTTTATACTCAAGCACTACGGTTTCTTTTAAGTGGGACAAGAGTAGTGTTTGCGTCAGTGCACCTTCGGCAACAACGATCAGCTAATTTCTTTATAAAATAGTCGGATATTTATCTGACTGTGGATGGGTATGATATTTTAACTTATTAACCACAGTAAATTAATCGATAATCGAAGGCGTATGTGTAGTAAACAATGTCGGTAAATCGGCATGTAGAGCTCGCCTACTGTTTTTATAAAAACTTATCTTACAAAAGCATTTCATTTACTTTTACAGTGATTGTATAGAATACGATGGTTTTCTCGATTTTAGCGCGGTTGGCGAATCATTAAAAACAATCCATTCCCTGGGCTCGTGTCGTAGCTCGTCATTGGTTGCTTCATTGAAACAATGATGAAACGGGGCGCGCGGCGCCACTGCTGCCGATAATAACATAGGTATCATAAAGTTTCATCACATAAAGTTATTTAATGTGGTTGGCGACAATCTTTACGTTTCGGCTTTCACTAGCATTGTTGTCGTCAAACGCATGCGCACTCTGACACTTTCGCTGCGAAACGCCACGATACTGTTTGACTTTTGCAACTTTTAACTATTTCCACATGTCGGCTGACGTGCGAAATTAGTTACGTCATTTGAAACAAAATATTTTATTATTTATCAACCACCACATATCCTGCATGGGAGTGTAATGTTGTAGAAGCGCATTCTTTATTTTTTTACTTTTTTTTTCTAGCTTATAATTGCCTGTACAAGACCCTGATATTTTGTAGAAGATTCACGGAGAAAAACAATTTGCAGAAATTTTAGGGTGCGAAAACTTAAGAAAACTTTACAACTAGGTATATTACACTTTTTAATGTATCTAACCTTATGCGTTAAATTACAAACGCTATTATGTATTTTGGCAAAATTCACGATGTATTTTTTGGGAATTCCCGTGGATATTTTTGGTGAAACCCCGGTTTTCTAATGGTTTGTGTGTGCGAAGGTTTGTGTAACGGCTAGTACAAATGTAAAGTTACTGACATCGAGAGGGGCTACTACAACTAAGAGTAATTTAACTAATTATATTATATCCTTAAATAACACCGAAGTTAGTAAGAATATTTTGAAATGCGACTCAGCTACCATAGTACCCTACTTATGAGTACGGTGCGTGAAAAGTTTTTACTTTAATTATTAAATTTAAAGACGATCATGGCTGTAGTTACTTCCCAATCTTTGCCTCGTAAACTCAAATAAATGGGTAGCAACAACAAATATTGATTATTCAATTAACTAATTAATCTTTACATAAACTAATTAGTGGAGCTGCTTAAGATTGGAAAACTATTCTCATCTGACCCTACATTCCTTTGTGGTAGAAACTTTCAAGAGCTTTTTACTCAAAGTTTATTTTGATGTGCAAACGGATAGGGGGAAGAATGCTAAGATCGGTCGCAATATGCTAATTACATCCACAACCGCTCTGGGCTAGAAACGAGTAGACAGAAGTAATAAAAGGCTTAAATAATTTATAAATAAGGGGCACGGTAAGTGTCACTTGTGAGTACAAGTGTCTTAAAATAAAGGTCAATTAGCCAATGCTAACACTTGGCAGAAGTGTATAATTGACATGGTTTTACTTGCTATGATTTCTAACTGGATACATGCTCGGAAGTTGCAGTAAAATTTTATTACACGATATTTAGCATACATTTTAATAAGTACGATAATTTTTTTAACCCCCGACACAAAAAGAGGGGTGCTATAAGTTTGACCGCAGTGTCTGTCTGTCTTTGGCACCGTAGCTCTTAAACGGGTTCTTTTTGTTTAAAAGCAGGTTTTCTAGCGATGGTTCTTCGATATGTTTTATCAAAATCGGTTCAGCCGCTTTTAAGATATTGAACTTTAAAGTGACAAAGTCGGGGGTTTTCCAACTTTTTGTTGGTTAGGTTATGTATTATGTAATTGTTTACACATGTAGTTTTGTAAATCATATTT
Source organism: Choristoneura fumiferana (assembly GCF_025370935.1). Lineage (NCBI taxonomy): Eukaryota > Metazoa > Arthropoda > Insecta > Lepidoptera > Tortricidae > Choristoneura > Choristoneura fumiferana. The sequence goes on along the minus strand of NC_133475.1, from coordinate 7,693,892 downwards.
TGCCATCGTATTTTGTCGGAAGACTTCGTATTTATCTTGATTTTCAGTTAGTTTACTGAAGTTTAGCACTGAAACTAATTGACAAGATATTCGACTTAAAGATCTGTATCTTTCAGTATTAAGATTAAGAAGATATAGGGAAAAAAAGAAATAGCAACTGTAACTAATACCAATTTTGAATGGAGAGAACTGGCAGATTTGAGAACTGACAATTTTAAACATATCGAAATACAAACTGAGACATGGATGCACAGAAAAACAGAAAAAGAGACCAGCACTGGGAATCGAACCCAGGTCCTCAGTAATCCGTGCTGCGCGCTATAACCCTTACACCACTGCTGGACAAGGAATTGCTGAGGACCTGGGTTCGATTCCCAGTGCTGGTCTCTTTTTCTAGTTTTTCTGTGCATCCATGTCTCAATTTGTATTTTGATATGGTTTCACAGGATACCCGTAAAGTCACAAATTTGGAGTTGAAATAAAAAATACAAAAAGACTCCAAAAAAAACAATCATATTTAAACCATGTCTGGTTTTATCAAAAATTAAAGTGAGTTGTTAGCCCTATGTGAAATATATAATCAGGTAATAGGAAATGACCATCGTTCGTTGCAACGTTTGAAGAATTATCCTACGACATTGTCTTTGGTATGCAACTGACAATAAATTGAAATGGTTCCCGCTACAGGAATCATGCGAATTAATGAACAATGTTAAACTGTTGGTTGAAAAACAAGAATTATCATAATGGGTTCTCTACCTCATCGAAATTCAAGGTTCATATGAATAACTTTACCGTGACTCGCATTTTTGAAATTCCACACAATTGCATCAATTTCAAAGGACAGGCTTGAAATTGTATTCCCTTAAATGTTAATTTCCCAGAGCGTCTGCGTACTCACAATGTGAACATGATAACACATAGTCTGAATTCCCAAATTATGATAGTTACTTAAAATCTGCGCAGATTGAGAAGCTCTCCCTATTGTAAATACCATGGTTGTAATAAAGAAGAATTGAATTGAATTAAGGTGACATTAGTAAAAAGAACGAGTTTTTGCTAATATAGTAGTTACAGAAGCATTGGTTTTAAATCGCGTTCGCTGTCCCATTTTGACAGTTTGTCTGTAACATAAAAATCTTTATTCAACGCATACTTAATATTTTGAAATAAAGATTATAAAATGGATTTTTAGAATGCAAATATTTTTAGAAGAGGACTTTTAAGAAACAAACATTTCAAACTTGAGCCTTGGAAATTTATAAATTAACAAATAAAAAATTTAAGCGAAAGTCACTGTAACCAAATCCATACTAATATTATAAATGCGAAGAAACTCTGTCTGTCTGTCTTCTGTCTGTCTGTTACGCTTTCACGCAAAAACGCTGAACGATTTGGATGAAATTGGTACAGAGATAGAATATACCATGGGAAGAAATAGGCTATTCTTTTATCGGAAAAAGGCTTTAAGGGTTGAAATAGGAGGGTGAAAGTTTATAATGGTGGAAGTTCGTCGCTGTCGAAAACTAAAAGCTGAAACTTGGCATTTAGGGCACTTAATAAGAAATAAGTGTATGTGTTTGCTTTTTTTGAAATTCGACCTGTGAGGGGATGAAATAGGGGATGAAACCTCATATGGAAGGTCGTTATTATTGAAGATAAATCGATGTTTCTTTATGAACTTGGTATTTGGGATGTGATAAGAGATAAATAATTGTTCGAGCGTTTTTTAAAAATTCTTCCTGTTGGGGGTGAAATAGGGGATGAAAGTTTATATGAGGTGACATTGTAGAAGATAAATCGATGTTCTTTATGAAACTTGGAATTTGGGCATTTGAAATAAATAGATATTTGTTCAAAGAGTTTTTGAATTTTACCATGGAGGGGATGAAATAGGATGAAAAATTAATGGAACGTCATTATCACAGATAAATCGATGAATCTTGTGTTTAGGTATTCCCGATAAGAAAAAAAAAGGTTAAAACATCGCTCGAACTCGGCATAAGGGTTCCGTGCATAGGTATGTTGATATCAAGTGTTAGCAGGCCAAGCTCATAAGCAAAAATGTACGCAATGTGGGGTCATTTTACATGGTTATTAACATAGACAGTCAGACATGAAAAATTAATGAATTTTCAGATTTTTCTTACTTATTTTGCTATCAAGAATAAAATTGCTATAAGGCTTCCTTATACAAATTTCAAGTTTCTTAGGACAGCCGGAAGTACTTTAACTTTTTTGAGTTTAGGGTTTTTTAATTTAACTCGATAAATACTCGCACATTTACGGGTAAAGGGTCTGACAGAAGACGGACGTACGGACAGAAAAGTCATCTTAAGAGAGTTCCATTTTTTTCTTTTGAGTACGGAACCTAAAAAACATTTGTTTCCGGCTCTTTTAAATTTTCGATCATTTTCATACCTATTTGACAATATGGGGATGAATTCGTAGGAATTACAAAAATTTTACTATAAGTATATTTATCGAATATATTGTAGCAATGCTTAGTAAGAATGCGTCTTAATTATAAATCCTACCTTCTAACTTACAATAAAGGACGTAAGATGTCAAAAGCTCACTATGAAGAATTAGTCCTTTTGTGTGGAGGTAGAATACTTAAGTTTTTTTTTTGATTGTTTAGATATAAGCAATGTTTAAAATAGGTTATTTTCAGTAAGCCGTAGAAGTTTCTATGG